>NC_142441.1:78923636-79226666 GCF_059453495.1 Arachis ipaensis | reverse complement strand
CAGTAGTACTTTGCATTAATCTTTGAGGAACAGCAGAGCTCCACACCTTAATCTATGGAGTGTAGAAACTCTACCGTTAAAAATACATAAGTGAAGGTCCAGGCATGGCTGAGATGGCCAGCCCCCTAAACGAGATCAATAGTCTCCTAAGATGAACAATGGAATAAAACTGAGACCAAAGATGTCTAATACAATAGTAAGAGGTCCTATTTATAATAAACTAGCTACTAGGGTTTACATGAGTAAGTATTTGATGTATAAATCCACTTCCGGGGCCCACTTGGTGTGTGTTTGGGCTGAGCTTAAGTGTTGCACGTGCAGAGGCCATTTGTGGAGTTGAACGCCAGTTTCTGTGCCAGTTTGGGCGTTCAACTCTGGTTTTGGATCCTTTTCTGGCGCTGGACGCCAGATTTGGGCAGAAGGCTGGCGTTGAACGCCAGTTTACGTCGTCAATTCTTGGCCAAAGTATGGACTATTATATATTGCTGGAAAGCCCTGGATGTCTAATTTCCAACGCAATTGGAAGCGCGCCATTTTGAGTTCTGTAGCTCTAGAAAATCCACTTTGAGTGCAGGGAGGTCAGAATCCAACAGCATCAGCAGTCCTTTTTCAACCTCTGAATCTGATTTCTGCTCAAGTCCCTCAATTTCAGCCAGAAAATACCTGAAATCACAGAAAAACACACAAACTCATAGTAAAGTCCAGAAATGTGAATTTAACATAAAAACTAATGAAAACATCCCTAAAAGTAACTAGATCCTACTAAAAACATACTAAAAACAATGTCAAAAAGCGTATAAATTATCCGCTCATCAAAAGCACAAAGAAGGACGACAGAGAGAAAGGATATAGGTACCAACCTACGATAACAAAAGGAACGATAGCAACAAGAAACACAGCAAAAAACACCAACGATCCCAAGAAGCTCCTCGAAAAAAGCTCCAGGAAAGAAGAAAAGCGTGGGGCAGAATCGATGGAGTCAAACGAGAAAAGCTCTTTCGAAAGGAGAAAGAAAGAGGAAGATGAAAAAGTAAAAACCTTTTTATTTGATTTCAAAACAAAGTTAAAGAGGGAACGAAATGGCAAAAGGAGTTAAAACGTTATTAAAAGGCTTTAAAAGCGCTCGCTTAAAACCAAACTGATGCGCTCGGGAATGACGCCACATTTGAAACGCTTTGCGTTAAAATCATTAAAAGATGCGTAACGTGCTTGAAAAGGGACAGACCGAATACGACCAGGAAGGTGCTTGAACACGACCTTCCCAAAGAGGTTGAAGCTCAGAAACGAGCACAACCTCATGGAAAGATCGAAGCTCAAGCAGGGGCACTGTTCATACACTGGTCCGAGTTACCAGGTCCAAACCGGATAAGGCTGGAAGGGCTGACCTTTTATGAAAGTTGGCCCTTTGGACGACTTCTTCTGTAAAGAGGTTGGACTATCACCGCAGAGATCCTAGAAGGCCCAGAACAAAAAGGCCACCGACCACTAGAGGGCGGATGGCCCAAAGATATGATCTCACCCATAAAAGATAAGATAAGATAACAAACCTTATCTATAAGGGAGATCATCAAAGTACTACTATAAATACGCTGGAGTACCCAGGTATAATTCATACTCCAATTCTACTAAAAACCTGCCTAAAGCCTATACTGACTTAAGCATCGGAGTCTCTTGCAGGTACCACCCCCCTTCGGTGAACACGGACCAGTAGCATCTCAAGCTCCAACAAGTCGGGCACAGTAGCCTTGACCAGATCAGAAGATCTCATCCGAGATCGACTTTCTTGTTTCAGGTAACCCACAGAATAGATATGGTGACATTAAATCTGCCCAATTACTTGGATCTATGAGGATGTGTGGTAAAATCAGGGACCAAGCTTACCTCTTTTCATGAGCAACTAGACCAAGGAATTGGCTGATTATCAAGATTTGAGAGATTGAATTACCAAGGAATAGTGATTCATCAATCATGATTGCCAAGAGGTCAATGAGTTGCATGATTAAAGATGAGATGATCTGAATTAATCCAGAGAAAGAAACATCTCCTAACCCCAATGATTTTTTCCCCATTCTTATCTTCCCTATTCTTTATAGCTCTGTTTAATTTCTATCAATCAACCCATTCCCTTTTACAATTCAGTCATTTACATTTCTGTCATTACATTCTAGTAATTTATCTTTATGCTCTTTACATTCTAACATTTTACTTTTTTCTTTATCTTCAAGTCATTTATAATTATGTCATTTAATTTTCTTCACTCAACCCTTATTCTTGATTCGCTTAACTAAATTACCCTGTAACTAAAGTTGTTCAATCAATCAATCCTCGTGGGATCGACCTCACTCTTAGTGAGTTTTTTCTTGACGATAATCTGGTATACTTGCTGAAGGAATTATTGTAGTAATACAGTAAATTCAAGTCATCACCCCCCTCTGGGCGTTCAATGCCAGGTAGGGGTGTGCATGGTTCAATTTTTCTATAAACTGAACTGAAACTGCACTAAACCATTTTAAATGGTTTAGAAACTGAACCAAACTGCTTTGTCACATATGAAACTGGTTCTAAACCAGTTTATAATACAGTGCACCAGTTTAAACCAGTTCATAAAAATAAAACTGGTTTTAATTAAAAAAACCAGTTTAAACTGGTTTATAGGCTAAAACTAGTTTTCACACTCTCCATCTTTCTTTCTCTCTCTCTCTCCCCTCTCTCTCCCCACTCTCTCTCTCTCCTCTCTCACTCTCTTTCCTCTCCCCTTCTCTCTCTCTCTCCCTCTCTCTCTCCCTCTCTCTTCCTCCCTCCCCCTCTCTCTCCCTCCCCCCTCTCTCCCTCTCTCTCTCTCTCTCCCTCTCTCTCTTCCTCTCTCTTTCTCTCTCTCTCTCCTTTCCCTCTTCCATTCTCTCTCTCTTCTTCCCTCCCTCTCTCCTTCTCTCCCTCTCTCTCCTTTCTCTCTTTTTTCTCTCTCTTCTTCTCTCTCTCTCTCCTTTCTCTCTTTCTTTCTCTCTCTTCTTCTCTCCCTCTCTCCCCTCATTTCTCTCTCTCCCTCCTCTTTATTTTCCTTTTCCCTCTCTCTCCTCCTTCCCCTCTTTCTCCCCTCCCCTCTCTTTGTCTTCCTCTCTCTCTCTCCATCTCTCCCTCTTCTCTCTCCCTCTCTCTTTCTCTCTCCCTTTTCTCCCTCTCTCCTTTTCTCCCTCCTCTCTCTCTCTCTCTCTCCTTCTCTCTCTCTCTCTCCCTCCACTCTCTTCCTCTTCTCTCTAACTCCCCTTCTTTCTCCCCCTCCCTTTCTTTGTCTTCCCCTCTCTCTCTCTCTCCACCTTTTCTTTTCTCTCTCTTCCCCTCTCTCTATCTCCATCTCTCTCTCCCTCCTCTCTCTCTCTCTCTCTCTCTCTCTCTCCCCTGCCACTCTTTCTTCCCCTTCCCTTTCTTTCTCTCTCCTTTTCTCCCTCTCTATCCCTTTCTCTCATTTCTCTCTCTCTCATATCCCTCTCTCTCTCCCATTTCTCTCTCTCTCTCACTCTCTCTCTCTCTCTCTCTCTCTCTTTCTCCCTCTCTCTTTCTCTCTGTCTCTCAATTTTTCTCCCTCTCTCTCTTCCTCCTTCTCTCTTTCCTTGCGCTCTTTTTTCCCCTCTCTTCTCTCTCTTCCTCTCTCTCCTCCTCCTCTCTCTCCTCTTCTCTCTCTCTCTCCTCCTTCTCTCTCTTATTTTGGAGAAAAGAGGGAGAGAAAGAGAAGAGGGATATAGAGTGAAAAAAGGATGAGAGAGAAATAGAAAAGAGAAAAAGGAAGGAGAGAAAGAGAATAAAGATAGAGATGAAGGAGAAAAAAGAGAGAGAAAAGGAGAGAGAAATAAGGGAAGGAGAGAGAGAGGAATAGGAGAGAGAAAGAAAAAAGAAAAAAAATGAGAGAGAGAGAGAGAGAAAGAGAAAGAGAGAGGGGAGGTAGAGAGAGGGCGGAGTGGAGAGAAACAAAAGGAAAAGAGGGAAAAGAGAAAGAGAGAGAGAGAAGGGGGATGGGAGGGGGAGAGGGGAGAGGGGAGAAAAGGAAAGAGAGGGAGAGAGCGAGAGAAAAAGAAGAGAGAGAAAGAGAGAGAGAGAGAGAGGAAGAAAGAGGGGAGGAGGAGAGAGAGAGAGAGAGGAGGGAGAGGAGAGAGAGAGGAAGAGAGAAGAAGGAAGGGGGAGGGAGAGGGGGAGAGAGAGGGAGAATGGAGGGAGAGGGAGAAAGAAGAGGAGAAAAGAGAGAGAGAGAAGACAGAGGGGATGGGAGAGAGAAGAGGGAGAGAAGAGAGAGAGGAAGAGAGAGGGAAAGGAAGGGAGAGGGGAAAAATGAGAGAGAAAGAGAGAGAGAGAAGGAGAGGAGGAGAGAGAAAAAGAGGGAGACAAAGAGGAGGAGGGGGAGAGAGAGAAAGAGAGAGAGAGATAGAGAAGGGAGAGAAGGAAGAAAGGGAAAGAGAGAGAGAGAGAGAGAGAGAGAGAGAGAGAGAGAAGTGAGAGAGGAGGGGGAGAAAGAGGAGAGGAAGAAAGATGGGAGGGAAAGAGAGAGGATGGAGAAGAGAGAGAGAAAAAAAGGGGGGGAGAGAGAGGGGAGGAGAGAGAAGAAGGAAGGGGGAAGGAGAGGTAGAGGGGGAGAGAGAGAGGAAAAAGAGGCAGAGGGAGAAAATGGAAGGGGGTGAGAAAGAGAGAGAGGGAGAGGGAGAGAAGAGAGTGAGAGATGGGAAGGGAGATAGAGAGAGAGAGAAAAAGAAAGGGGAGAGAGAGAGAGAAGGGAGAAAGAGAAAGAAAGAGTATGTAAAATTAATTTTGGAGTTTAAATAAAACCAGTTTTAATTTGGTTTAAAACTAAACTGAACCTTAAAAACTGGTTTTTAATAAACTGGTTTTTCATAAAAACTATGGTTTCAGTTTAGTTTTTTATTTAAAAAAACTGGTTTATTTAAAACAGTTTCAGTTCAGTTTCAATTCAGTTCAGTGAAACCAGTTTTTTTGCACACCCCTAATGCCAGGAGTGAGCACCTCTTCTTGGCATTGAACGCCAATGACATCCCTCTTTGGGCGTGTAATGTTCACAGAGGTGTCTTGGATAGCAGTCTGGTTATCCTCTATCAGCTTTTCTTCCCTTGGTCTCCTGTTATTGTGAGGTTGGTTGTTCAATATTTTCCCACTCCTCAATTGAATAGTCTGACACTCTTCTTTTATCTAATAGATAATTGCTGCCTAGTTTGCCTCAGCTGTGCTTCCACATTCCTGTTAAAAGTATGAGTTTCTCACAAAGCCTCTTGCAATTCCAATAACTGCTGTGCAAGGGCGTGTAGCTATTGAGTCAATGGGCCATTTTGTTCTGGAGGGTTAGATTCCGTAGATATTGCCTTAACCTCTCCTTTTATGGAAGTCTCATCAACCGAGTACAGATGCTGGTTCATGGAAACTGTCTCAATAAGTTCATGAGCCTCTTCAATTATTTTCCTCATATGTATAGAACCACCAGTAGAGTGGTCTAGAGACATCCTAGCCATGTCTGTGAGGCCATAATAAAATATGTCTAATTGCACCCATTTTGTAAACATTTCAGTGGGGCATTTCTGTAGCATTCTTCTATGCCTTCCCCAGGCATCATGAAGAGATTCATTATTCTCTTGCCTGAAGCTTTGGATATCCCACCTTAACTAGGTCAACTTCTTTAGGGAAAAGTATTGATTCAGAAACTTGTCTACTAGCTGCTTCCAGGTTTTTTAGCTGGATTTGGTTTGGTTGTCTAACCACCTCTTTGCTTGATCCCTTACAGCAAAGGATAAGAGTAGCAGTCTGTATACATCCTTATCTACTCCCTCAATGTACACTGTGTCAATGAATTGTAGGAAGTTTGCCAGGAACTCAGTAGGCTCTTCCTGTGGAAGTCCAGAATACTGGCAGTTTTGCTGCACCAGAGTATTGAGCTGAGGATTTAGCTCAAAATTACTTGTTCCAATGGGGGGTATGCTAATACTTCTCCTAAAAACATCAGGAGTGGCGGCCATGTAGGACCCCAAAGTTCTTCTGAACTGTTCGTTCCCATTTTGGTTCATGGTGAAGAAAGGTAGGAGAGTTTGGATATTAAGAAGTAAAAAGAGAAACTAGAATAGAAATATTTTTGTTTTTATTTTAATTATTAATTGAGTTAAAAATATTTGAAAATTGAGTGTGATTTTTGGAAAAGAAGAAACAGAAAGAGATAGGAAGTTTTCGAAAATAGAAGAGATGAATTAGATATGAAGTTTTGAAAAAGAGGAAAGAGAAGGAAAAGTATTAAAGAGATACTAAACTTTTAAAATTAAAAGAAGATAAAATAAGTAACTAATTAAGAAAGATTTGAAAATAAGATAAGATAAGAATTGAAAAAGATTTTATTTGAAAAAATTTTGAAATTAAAAATTGGAAAGAAAAAGTCAATGAGATGAGATATGAATTGAAAAGATTTGAAAAATATTTGATTTTGAATTTTGAAATTGAAACAAGATGAGATAAAGATTTGAAAATAAGTTGAAAAGATAAGATTTGAAATTTTATTTTTGAAAAAGATCTGAATTTAAAATTTGAAATTAAGATAAGATAACATAACATAATGATTTGAAAAATATTAGAATTTTAAAATTTAAAAGAAAGATAAGATAGGAAAGAATCAAATTAAAAGAAAAGATTTGAAAAGATTTAAAAAGATAAGATTTCAAATTTGAAATTTGACTTTACTAACAAGAAAATACCAAATTTTAAAATTTTTAAATCAAAATAAAAAAAAGAAAGCAAGATTTTAGAAAATTTGAATAAAGATAGAAAAATATTTTTTATTTTTTGAATTTCATGAAGAAAGAGAAAAACAACCAAAAGACACCAAATTTAAAATTTTTAGATCAAGGACACTAGTTTTTCGAAAATTTTAAAGGAAATAAAGAACACACAAAGGACACCAAACTTAAGAACTGACACAAGCTCAAACAAAGGATAAAGAAAACATGGATTTTTGAAAAAGTTTTTGAAAAGGAAAACAAAAGACACAAACACAAAATAGTAAAAAGTACCTAATCTAAGCACCAAGATAATCCGGTAGTTTGTCAAATCCGCACAATCCTGGGCAACGGCACCAAAAACTTGGTGCACAAAACTGACTCTGCACGTTTCACATAGATAGACTGGCAAGTATACCAGGTCGTCCAAGTAATACCTCAGGTGAGTGAGGATCGATCCCACAAGGATTGTTGGTTTGAGCAAGCAATGGTTACCTTGCAGATATTAGTTAGGCGCATAGAAAATATGGCTGTCACAAGAAAATGCATCAAACAGATAAATAAATAAAACGTTACTAGATAGATGTGAAATCAATGGTATGAGAATGGTTGAGGCTTCGGAGATGCTTCTTCCTTCTGGATTAACTTTTCTCATCATCTATTCTAACTTCTGATTGATTCATTCCATGGCAGGCTGTAAATGATTATCGCCGGGTCAGCGGTCATTAATCTCCTCTGCTTCAGATCAAACGCCAGGTCAGCGGTCATCCAATCTGAATGGGGGTGAAGCTCTAGTAGTCCATTCCCTTGGTGATCCTACTCAAAACACCACAGATAAGGTCGGATCTTCCGGATCAGAGAACGCTGCTCCAATCGTTCTAGCCTATACCACAAAGGCCCTAATCGCCCTGCACCTCGGCTGAACTGATGTCTCGAGAAGTCCCCAACGAAGTCGTGGACTAGCTGTCTAAGAGATGTATAATCAAGCTTGTGGTTCAATTCTATCCCATCAAGGACTCGCAAGAACCCATGTGAAGAGGGATGACGGTCAATTTACACTCCCAATTCGTTAGTATGAAGAATGAAGATACATCTTAGAATAGAATCAAGCATAGACTGAAGTAAAATAGTGATATTATTAATCTATAAGAATCAGCAAAGCTCCTAACCTTAACCTTGGGAGGTTAGTGACTCATACTGTTCGAAAAATACAATGGGGGAAGAAGAAGATCAAAAGTTCCTAATTGGTGTGCAAAATCGTGTTCATTCCATTCCTTGGTGATGGCGCTAAAAACTTAATACGCACGTTCATGATCTTATATCTGTTTCACAACTTCGTACAACTAACCAGCAAGTGCACTGGGTCGTCCAAGTAATAAACCTTACGTGAGTAAGGGTCGATCCCACGGAGATTGTTGGCATGAAGCAAGCTATGGTCATCTTATAAATCTCAGTCAGGCAGATTCAAATGTATAAAGAGATTATAGTGAACGAAAATTAAAATAGGATAGGGATACTTACGTAATTCATTGGTGAGAATTTCAGATAAGCGTATAGAGATGCTTTCGTTCCTCTGATCTCTGCTTTCCTGCTGTCTTCATCCAATCAATCCTACTCCTTTCCATGGCAAGCTTTATGTAGGGTATCACCGTTGTCAATGGCTACATCCCATCCTCTCTGTGAAAAAGGTCCAAATGCTCTGTCACGGCACGGCTAATCATCTGTCGGTTCTCGATCATACTGGAATAGGATCCATTGATCCTTTTGCGTCTGTCACTACGCCCAGCACTCGCGAGTTTGAAGCTCGTCACAGCCATCCCTTCCCAGATCCTACTCAGAATACCACAGACAAGGTTTAGACTTTCCGGATCTCAGGAATGGCCATCCATGAGTTCTAACTTATACCACAAAGACGCTAATAACTCGGACTCGGTCCCCTGTATTAGATATCCAAGAGATATCCATTCAATCTAAGGTAGAACGGAAGTGGTTGTCAGGCACGCGTTCATAAGTTGAGAATGATGATGACTGTCACGATCATCACATCCATCATATTGAAGTGTGAATGAATATCTTAGAAGCGGAATAAGTTGAATTGAATAGAAAAACAGTAGTACTTTGCATTAATCTTTGAGGAACAGCAGAGCTCCACACCTTAATCTATGGTGTGTAGAAGCTCTACCATTGAAAAATACATAAGTGAAAGGTCCAGGCATGGCCGAATAGCCAGCCCCCATGATCTAAGAACAAAACGTCCCCAGATGATCCGAAGATGATAAAAAGTCATATTTATACTAAACTAGTTACTAGGGTTTACAGAAATGAGTAAATAATGCAGAAATCCACTTCCAGGGCCCACTTGGTGTGTGCTTCGGCTGAGCTTGAAGTTTACACGTGGAGAGGTCATTCTTGGAGTTGAACGCCAGTTTGTAACGTGTTTCTGGCATTGAACTCCACTTTGCAACTTGTTTCTGGCGCTGGACGCCAGACTACAGCATGAAACTGGCGTTGAACGCCAGTTTACGTCGTCAATCCTTATTCAAAGTATGAACTATTATATATTTATGGAAAGCCCTGAATGTCTACTTTTCAACTCAATTGGAAGCGCGCCATTTGGAGTTTTGTATCTCCAGAAAATCCACTTTGAGTGCAGGGAGGTCAGAATCCAACAGCATCAGCAGTCCTTCTTCAACCTCTGAATATGATTTTTGCTCAAGTCCCTCAATTTCAGCCAGAAAATACCTGAAATTACAGAAAAACACACAAACTCATAGTAAAGTCTAGAAATGTAAATTTAACATAAAAACTAATAAAAACATCCCTAAAAGTAACTAGATCCTACTAAAAACATGCTAAAAACAATGCCAAAAAGCGTATAAATTATCCGCTCATCACTAATCAAGGGTGATCTTCTCCTACATATACTAATCTAATAACTAACAATTACAGAAATAAGATAAACTAGTCTTGTAGTGCGAAAATCCACTTTCCGGGCCCACTTTGTCAGTGTTTGGGCTGAGCCAAGGGTGTCTCCACGTGCTAGGACTTCTTAGGGGCGTCGAACGCTGGCTTGGGACTCCCTTTTTGGGGTTGGACGCCAGCTACTCCCGTTGGATGCCAGGAATGAGGCTGGTGGCTGGCATTGAATGCCGGTTTTGGGCCTTCATTTCCAAAGCAAAGTATGGACTATTATATTTTTCTGAAAATCCCTGGATGTTGTCTTTCCATAGCTATTGAGAGCGTGCCAATTGGACTTCTATAGCTCCAGAAATGCTCCTTCGAGTGCATGGAGGTCAGATCCTGACAGCATCTGTAGTCCTTTTACTGTCTCTGAATCAGACTTTGCCAAAACTCGTTAATTTCAGTCAGAAAATACCTGAAATCATCATAAAACGCACAAACTCAAAATATAAAATTTTCACTAAAACCTATGAAAATATAATAAAACTTAAACAAAACATAATAAAAAATATATGAAAATGATGCCAAAAAGCATATAAAATATCCGCTCATCAAAGAGCTTGGTGAATTTGAAAAGAACCAAGTTTGGATACTTGTTCCAAAGCCAATTGGAAAGAAAGTGACTGGCACCAAGTGGATATTTAGGAATAAATTAGGAGAAGATGGTAGCACTGCTAGAAACAAAGCAAGACTAGTAGTGCAAGATATGATCAAGAGGAAGGGATAGACTTTGATGAATCCTTTGTCCTTGTTGCCCGAATGGAAGCCATAAGACTACTTTTAGCCATTGCTGCTCATTATGGTTTCAAACTATATCAAATGGATGTGAAATGTGCATTTCTAAATGGTGTAATAGATAGAGAAGTGTATGTGGCACAGCCACCTGGTTTTGAAAATAAGAAATTTCCAAATCATGTTTTCAAACACTCAAAAGCCCTTTATGGGTTGAGACAAGCTCCTAGAGCTTGGTATGAAGGACTTAGATCTTTTCTTTTGAAAAGTGGATTTTAAAGAGGCACCACTGACACTACTCTATTTATTAAAAATTCTAATGATTCTTTCATTTTAGTCCAAATTTATGTTGATGACATTATTTTTGGATCAGCAAAGGAGACCCTTTGTACAGAATTTGGAAAACGCATGACAAGTGAATTTAACATGAGCATGGTGCATGAACTTAACTTTTTCCATGGACTTCAAATTAAGCAAACTGAAATGGCATTTTTATTCATCAAGAGAAGTATGCCTAGGAACTAGTTAAGAAATTTGGTATGGAAAATACTAAACCCATGGGAACACCTATGCACCCTAACTCAAAACTAGAAAAGAGTGAAACTGAGAAAGTTGTTGATGAGACTAAGTATAGAAGAATGATTGGTTCTCTTATGTACCTAACTTTTTCTAGGCCCGATATTGTACAAAGTGTTAGAATGTGTTCAAGATTCCAATCGAAACCTAAAGAATCACATCTTTCAGCAGTTAAAAGGATTATTAGATATGCTCATGGCACATCCAATTTTGGTTTATGGTATCCCAAGATTGATGAATTTTCTGCAGTTAGTTATTGTGATGCAGACTTTGCTAAAGATAGAGTGGATAGAAGGAGTACATCAGGCATATGCTACTTTCTTGGGAAGTCTCTAAACGTCTGGTCAAGTAAGAAGCAGTCCACAGTGGCATTATCCACTGTAGAGGCTGAGTATATCGCTGATTCTTCATGTTGCTTTCAACTTATTTGGTTGAAAACCCTACTTGCTGATTATAAATTAAATGTCGAAAATATTTTCTTGCTATGTGACAATATTAGTGCCATAAATATTTCCCAAAATCCAGTCTTGCACTCTGAAACTAAACATATTGAGGTGAGATTTCACTCAATAAGAGAACATGTTCAAAAAGAGAATATTAGCATTCAATTTGTTAAATCAGAAGATTAATTAGCAGATATTTTCACCAAACCTCTAGCTAAAGACAGATTTTGCAAGCTTAGGACTAATCTAGGGATTTTAAGTCATGATTAGTTATTTGCACATTGCTGATGTATTTGTTGAAGTTTTTGTCTCTCAGGTGTGGATGAGACAATTCTGAGAAAATGAAGAACCATCTCTTTGAGCATCTCTTTCTGGGCCCATTTGCACGATCTGTATCTTCTGGGCCAACCCTTCAGATCAGAGTTACGTTGGTCGAATATGTTTCTTTAAACACTACCATCTCTGGGCCAAATGAGTGTTACATTATCCATGTGATATTTTGTGTTTTGTCTTTTAGTGAAAAAGTTTCTTTTAAATCTGTTTTGTTTTATTTGTTAATAAAATCAAATTACCTTTTTCATGATGTCAAGACTTTTCAAGGTCTATTCATAGGTGATGCAGTTGCATGTTTCAAGAAACCTCCTTTTTTGGTGCAGTTACCAAACTTCTCTCTTCATAACTCCTTCCACCACCTCTTCGGTTCTTTCCCACTACCATTAGTGCTTTGTTTCATTCGAAACCTGTGTTCACTCCAATGAGAAAGAAAACTGTGATCCAATAGAGTCTAAGGACAAAAATCCTCAAACTTCCAAAGAAACCTAGACCCTCCACTCGCTCTAAAGATCAGACTTTTACACCTTATCCATCTCCTCCTCACATAGACCCTATGACTTGAACAAAAAACACTTCAAGGTTTCCTTCTTCTTCCAAGCCGACGGCCCCACCAAGTGCTCCATCGAAGCCAAGCACCTCGATGGGGAAGCGCCCTGCTGCTGAGGAACCTGTGCCTGAACCTTCTTGTCCTAAGCCTAGGTCTGCTCCTACTCGTCCTCAAAGAGGTAACCCTCGCATCCCTCTAAAATCAGTTAAAGATCCTTCCATTGATTCTTTTGCAAACAAATCACATTTCATGACCTCTCACTCAAACTACAACCCTCTTCGTTTCCGCATAGCCATGAACAATGATTTCTATGATGGTGTTGTCGTTCACCGTACCATATGCCCCACCTTTTTTGTTGACCTACCAAATCTAAAAAAGAAAGGTTTTGTTTTTGCGAAAAATTTTGAATTTCTGGGCTGGAACCATATTTTTAAAATCAAAAAACCAGTTTACCCAGTCTTAGTCAAGGAGTTCTATGCAAATATGACCGATCATAAGTGTAGCATTCACTCCTATGTCAAAGGCCGTGACCTTGTTCTGAACAATGAAACCATCAATGTTTTTTTGGAATATATTGATGTTGGAGCTTGTACATACACCTCGGGTAAGTGGGATCAAGGGGTACATATCTCTTACAATGATGCTCTGACCTATGTATGTGAACACATTTCCTCAATTTATGGTATCACTCCAACTCACAAAGCCCTGGGTTACACTCGTGCTCAGCTACATCGTATAGTGAACCATATCATCCTTCCTCAGAGTGGCTCAGATCAAAGGGTGTCCTTCTGTGATACTCTGGTTCTGTATGCTATTCTCACAAAAACTGAAATCTCTTTTGCATATTTGATGGTGAGGTATATGTTTGACTACATTAGAAATGAGAAAGATAAAGCTCTTTCTTACGGCATGTTCTTAACCTGTATTTCTGAACATCTTGGTGTTGACTTGTCAAATGAGACATATGAAAATAGACACTCATATCTAAAAGGAGGTGGTTCAGTGAAATAGCAAAAAAAGGGACCAAATGGAACTGAAAGGGTGGTTCTTGATGATGATGATGATGACTATGAACCAAACAAATCCTCTCCTTTATCTGCATCTAGGACTTCAGCTTCCACTGGACACAAATTACTCTTATATGGAGTGTTGAAAGATGTAGTTCAGGAATTTGTCTCTCAATCTAACCATCTAATTACAATGAGCAAAGAACAGAGAAAACTTGCTGCCAAGCATGAAAACTTCCTCAAAAAGTCCAGAGATAAAGTGGTAGTTTTCATGAAGTTCATTGACAATCTCCAGGAGGATGAAACCATGGCCACTGACCCTGAAGATCATGCTAATTGTGAAGATGAGGATGGTTTGGATGCCTAAAGACACCTCCTCTATTACTATTTTCTATATTTTTTTATTTTGAAAATTGTCTCATGGAACAATTGTACTTTGTGTTTGGACTTCCTAGTTGTCTCAGATGACTGTAAACCGATTAACAACTGTTAATTTTGATTTTACTTTTCTAATTATATGGGCTATGTCTTAACTTTTTGCTGCAGGTTTATAAGTTGGTTGCATTTCCTCCCTTGATGAAAAAAGGGGGAGTAGTATTAGTATTATGTTTGTATGCTCATTTTTGTTGCTCTGCTCATTTTTGTTGCTCTGTTTTATTATGTTTTGAGGCTGATTTGTTGCTCTGTTTTGTTATGTTTTGGGGCTGACTGGTCTTGCTATTTTTTGTACATTTTTTTTTTTGCTTTGTTTTATGAGCTATTAAAATTGTTTCAAAATCTTGTTGAATGCTTCATTCATGGACAACAATTTATATATAGTATATAGTTGTGTTCCCTATGTGAATATGTAAATAGGAAACAAATGATGAGCACAAATTCAGGGGGAGCAACACTTGGAAAGGAAAGGAGGAGCAATTCAAAAGCAAATAACATCACCTAAAGGGAAGTACCTTAACCTTATTAAAATTCAAAAGCAAGATTGTTGATGGATTCTCTAACTCTAAAAGCTCGAAGAAATAAAACAAAGAAAACAGGTGGGCTGAATGGAAAATATCCAACCCAAGTCCAAGAAGATTCTACCATGCTGAAGACTTACAAAGCCAATACTCACATGTTTGCTTCTGTCAGAATCAGAAAGAAAGAGAGAGAGAGAGAGAGAGAGCTTCGTTCATCTTACTCATTTCACCAGAGAAGAAAGAAAGAGAAAGGTAAAATTCAAAAGCAAATGTCTAATCACCCTAATCAAAGCAAGCTATGCTAAGTTAGAGGATAAAGGTGATTTATTTCCATTTGCATGCAATTTAGTTTCTTTACTCCTTATCCAATTTTCGGCATCTCCAATTTAGGATAAATGGAGAAAGTGTTTTCTGATAATTACTACTGGGAATCAAAGGCTAAAATTGTTTCTTGGGGACAAAGCACTATCTCAAGTGTTTGAATTTGGGTTTACCACTGAACAACTTTTTTCCTACTGATCTGAGGTCTTTGGTCAAGAAAAAGAACCTATTTTGAAATCCCTAATTTAAGGGTTAATTGAAGAAAGTGAGTTGACAAGCATATGAGGCTCAAGGATCGACGAGTTGACTAAGGAGAAATCCAAATAGCAACTTGGCAAGAGGTACAAAAAGAAAAGGTTTTTCATTTTTGAAAGGAACGACAAAGAACCAGAACTTGAGTTTGTTTGAAGAGCTTCTCTGTGAAGAGTTCATCAATTTTGGACAATATTTTCTACGTTAAAGAAGCAATCTGCCAGGATGAAGAACTTAATCAGAGTTAGTTGAATCTGGTTCAACTTATAGCAATAGAGGTTGTTAATGAATCAATCTCCTTCATGTTCTACAGTTTGTATTTCATTTTTAATGTATATCTTTCTGTAATTTCTTGATAGGTAAAAGGCTGAAAGAGAGAAATAAAGAAAAAGCCTATGAGTGACAAAAGGCTGAGTGAAACACTTGAGAGAAAAGCCTAGAGTGATTTCAGATTTCTTTAGGTTATTTCATATGTCTTGTATCTTGTACTTGTAAGGTGCGCCTTTCTAAGTTTGGTTAGTACTTTGAGTGAGGAGTTAGGTATTAGCATAACCAAGTCAAGTTAGATAAGAAGTTGAGAGAAAAAAGATTAAGTGAATCCTAAGAAATTGGTGTATGTAATACTTTAACTATAGTTGAAATTCCAACACTGTTGTGGTGGAGACTGGATGTAGGTTGCATTGCACAAGGCAACTAAACCAGGATACATGCCTGTGTCATCTTTCTCTAAGTTCTGATTTCTGATATTTATAAGACAAAATGGAATTGTCTCATAAAATTTTGGTTGTACAGTTCAAACAGATTTTATTTGAAAGTTTGATATTAAAGGCTTAATCCATTAAAGCAAAAGAAGGTCATAAATTCAAAACCCCTCCCCTTCTCTAAGCCTTCTGTAACCTTCAACCTGATTAGAAATTTTTTTAAGATTATATTTATTATTTATTTAGTTATTTTATTATGTAATGATATTATTTTTTATAAAATTTAAAGTTTTTTTTGTGTCTAAAAGAAATAAATATTATTATATAAATATATTTTCATATAAAATAATATCTAAGATACAAAACATGCTAAAAAAAATTAAATCAAATATAAAATTTAATTATTATTGACTCTTACGTACTTGTGTAGTTGACATATTGAAAATGAGTTTTTTCACTATTGTATTGGCTATGTATCAATCTATTTTAAACTTTTTTTTCTATAAAATTGATTATATATTACTGTATGAGCTTTAGAACTGTCGTGACGCTTTGTCGTTCTTTGCTTTCCAGCTAGATGTAACGCTTAGGGTGATAGGGTATTACACATGTTACTCAATTAGGCATAATGCACTTAAGTAAAGAAATCAAACACATAGAAAATGCATATGATGAATGCCTATCTTATTAGCTGTGATATCATTTGTGGGTTCAAATGCCAACCCGATACATCCTTTTGAATGTCACCTTTCTGCCACGTCCCTAGGATATAGTGCCTGGCTTACTTTGTGCGCCCCTAGGATTTAGTGCCTAGCTCACTTTTATGTGCTCCCTGGGATATAGTGCCCAGCTCAATATTTTAGGTTATAGTACCCTAGTTCACTCTTATGGCACGAAAGATTACGCGAGTGGGAGACTACCTCAGTCCTCATATGTGAACGTAGGCGGGAGGTGATGAGTGGATATTTTATACGCTTTTTGGGGTTAATTTCATATAGTTTTGAGTATGTTTTAGTTAGTTTTTAGTTTATTTCCATTAGTTTTTAGGAAAAATTCATATTTCTG
This sequence comes from Arachis ipaensis, assembly GCF_059453495.1. Lineage (NCBI taxonomy): Eukaryota > Viridiplantae > Streptophyta > Magnoliopsida > Fabales > Fabaceae > Arachis > Arachis ipaensis. The sequence continues at coordinate 79,210,020 of NC_142441.1, read as the reverse complement.
GACTTTACTATGAGTTGTGTATTTTTCTGTAATTTCAGGTATTTTTCTGGCTGAAATTGAAGGAGCTAAGCAAAAATCTGATTCAGGCTGAAAAAGGACTGCTGATGCTGTTGGATTCTGACCTCCCTGCACTCAAAGCAGATTTTCTGGAGCTACAGAACTTGAAATGGCATGCTTCCAATTGCATTGGAAAGTAGACATCCAGGGCTTTCCAGCAATATATAATAGTCCATACTTTGCACAAAAATAGATGACGTAAACTGGCGTTCAATGCCAGTTCTCTGCCCAATTCTGGCGTCCAGCGCCAGAAAAGGATCAAAAGCTGGAGTTGAACGCCCAAACTGGCATAAAAACTGGCGTTCAACTCCACAAATGGCCTCTGCACGTGAATTGCTTAAGTCTCAGCCCAGCACACACCAAGTGGGCCCCAGAAGTGGATCTCTGCATCATCCATCATAGTCTACTCATATTTTGTAACCCTAGGCTACAAGTTTAGTATTTAAACAACTTTTAGAGACTTATTTTATATCGCATGACATTTTTAGATCAAACCCTTGTATTCTCTGACGGCATGAGTCTCTAAACCCCATTGCTGGGGGTGAGGAGCTCTGCTGTGTCTCGATGAATTAATGCAAGTATTTCTGTTTTCCATTCAAACACGCTTGTTCCTATCTAAGATGTTCATTCGCGCTTAACTGTGATAAAGGTGATGATCTGTGACATTCATCACCTTCCTCAAACCATGAACGTGTGCCTGACAACCACCTCTGTTCTATATCCGATTGAATGAGTATCTCTGAGATCTCTTAATCAGAATCTCCGTGGTATAAGCTAGAACTGATGGCGGCATTCATGAGAATCCGGAAAGTCTAAACCTTGTCTGTGGTATTCCGAGTAGGATTCAAGGATTGAACGACTGCGACGAGCTTCAAACTCCTGAAGGCTGGGCGTTAGTGACAGACGCAAAAGGATAGTAAATCCTATTCCAACCGGATCGAGAACCAACCGGTGATTAGCCGTGCTGTGACAGAGCGCGTGAGCGTAGTTTTCACTGGAAGGATGGAAGGTAGCCATTGACAACGGTGATCCACCAACACACAGCTTGCCATAGGAGGACGTGCGTGCATGAATCAGAAGACAGAGGAAAACAGAGATTCAGAAGACAAAGCATCTCCAAAACTCCAACATATTCTCCATTACTGCACAACAAGTAACCTTTAATTTATGCTCTCTTGGTTATTCGCAATTCAACTGATAAACATAATTGACTTCCTGACTAAGATTTACAAGATAACTATAGATTGCTTCAAACCAACAATCTCCGTGGAATTCGACCCTTACTCACGTAAGGTATTACTTGGACGACCCAGTGCACTTGCTGGTTAGTGGTACGAGTTGTGAAAAGTGTGATTCACAATTTGTGCACCAAGTTTTTGGCACCGTTGCCGGGGATTGTTCGTGTTTGGACAACTAACGGTTTATTTTGTTGCTTAGATTAGGAAAAATTTTTCTTTTTAGTTTAAGAGTCTTTTATTATTTATCCCTTGTTAAAACACTTTAAATTTATAGCTCAATTAGTTAGAACGTGGTGTTTATGTTCATGGTAATTGGCTATCATATTTTTAAAATCTTTTTCAAAAATATTCTTTTCTAAATCCTATGCCAAACTTTAAGTTTGGTGTTTTCTTGTTGATTTTTCAAAAAAAAAATTATTTTAATAAATAAAATAAAATAAATAAAAAGGTAAATCAATCCAAGTTATATCCCTTTATCCATCATGGACATAAGTGGAAATGAACAGTCCAGGAGGACTCTGGGGTCATATTCTAACCCCTCTACTGCTTCATATGGGAGCAGCATCTGCATACCCTCCATTGGAGTTAGTAGCTTTGAGTTGAACCCTCAGCTCATTATCATGGTGCAGCAAAGTTGTCAGTATTCCGGTCTTCCACAGGAAGAACCTACAGAGTTTCTGGCACAATTTTTACAAATTGCTGACACAGTACATGATAAGGAAATAGATCAGGATGTCTACAGACTATTACTATTTCCATTTGCTGTAAAAGATCATGCTAAGAGGTGGTTAAATAACCAACCTAAGGCCAGCATAAGAACATGGAAACAGCTGACAGAAAAATTCCTGAATCAGTATTTTCCTCCAAAAAGGATGACACAGCTAAGGCTGGACATCCAAGGCTTTAAACAAGGAGATAATGAATCTCTTTATGATGCCTGGGAGAGATACAGAGAGATGCTACGAAAATGCCCCTCTGAAATGTTTTCAGAGTGGGTTCAGTTAGACATCTTCTATTATGGGCTTGCAGAAGGAGCTCAGATGTCTCTAGATTACTCAGCTGGTAGATCTATCCATATGAGAAAGACAATTGAAGAGGCTCAAGAGCTCATTGATACAGTTGCCAGGAATCAGCATCTGTACCTAAGCAGAAACCCTTCCATGAATGAAGAGGTTAAAATAGCAACTGCTGAATTCAGTACTGTAAAACAAGCTGCTGAATTCAATCAGCAATTGGATTTTCTAACAAAGCAGCTAGCTGAATTCAAGGACAGGCTACAGGAGACAAGGATAGCTAATATACATATGGACGAACAGTTTAAGCAAACAAAGCAGCAGCTATCAAGGCAAATACCAGAAGAATGCCAAGCAGTTCAATTAAGGAGTGGGAAAACATTAAATACCCCTCCTCAAGGCATCAAAAATTCAAGAAATGAGCAACCCACCAAAGATTCACCTGAGGACAGTAAGAGCCCAGGGAAAAATAATTCTGGCGCTAAAACGCCAGAAAATGGGTGGAAGGCTGGCGCTGAACGCCCAGACCATGCCCAAAACTGGCGTTCAACGCCAGAAACAAGGCAGAATTGGCGTTCAACACCAGAAATGGGCAAGAATCTGGCGTTGAACGCCCAAATGGGGCAGAATCCAGCGTTGAACGCCCAAAATGGGGCACATTTCTGGCATTCAGGCACCAGGAACAGACAGTGAGCTGGCGTCTAACGTCACTCCAGCTTCTGACTCTGGCACTCAATTGCCAGTGAGGGATCAGACACACACAAGTGCTGATAACAACCCTTCTAAAAAGGCTTCTTTAACCACTAAGGTTGAGGAATATAAAGCCAAGATACCTTATCCTCAAAAATTCTGGAAAGAAGAGCAGGATAAGCAATTTGCTCGCTTTGCAGATTATCTAAGGACTCTTGAAATAAAGATTCCATTTGCAGAGGCACTTGAGCAAATACCTTCTTATGCCAAGTTCATGAAAGAGATCTTGAGTCATAAAAAGGAGTGGAGAGAAACAGAAAGAGTTCTCCTCACTGAAGAATGCAGTGCAGTCATTCTAGAGAGCTTTCCTGAAAAGCTTAAAGACCCTGGGAGTTTTCTGATACCATGCATATTAGAAGGTAACTGCACCAAGACAGCTTTATGCGATCTTGGGGCAAGCATCAACCTAATACCTGCATCCACTATCAGGAAGCTTGGCTTGACTGAAGAAGTTAAACCAACCCGGATATGTCTCCAACTTGCTGATGGTTCCACTAAATACCCATCAGGCGTGATTGAGGACATGATTGTCAGAGTTGGGCCATTCGCCTTTCCCACTGACTTTGTTGTGCTGGATATGGAGGAGCACAAGAGTGCTACTCTCATTCTAGGAAGACCCTTCCTAGCAACTGGACGATCCCTCATTGATGTCCAACAGGGGGAAATAACCCTGAGAGTCAATGATGATGAGTTCAAGTTGAACGCTATCAAAGCCATGCAGCATCCAGACACATCAACAGACTGCATGAAAGTTGATCTTATTGACTCTTTGGTAGAAGAGATCAACATGGCTGAGAGTCTCGAATCAGAGTTGGAAGACATCTTTAAAGATGTTCAGCCTGATTTGGAGGATTCAAGGGACATGAAAGAGCCTCTGAACTCTCTTTTGAAAGAGGAAAAACCTCCTAAACCCGAGCTCAAGCCACTACCACCATCCTTGAAATATGCATTTCTGGGAGAAGGTGACACTTTTCCAGTGATCATAAGCTCTGCTTTAAATTCACAGGAAGAGGAAGCACTTATTCATGTGCTAAGGACACACAAGACAGCTCTTGGGTGGTCCATAGGTGACCTTAAGGGTATAAGCCCAGCTAGATGCATGCACAAAATCCTATTGGAGGATAATGCCAAACCAGTGGTTCAACCACAGAGGCGGCTAAATCCAGCCATGAAGGAAGTAGTGCAGAAAGAGGTCACCAAATTACTGGAGGCTGGGATTATTTATCCTATTTCTGATAGCCCCTGGGTGAGCCCTGTTCAAGTCGTCCCAAAAAAGGGAGGCATGACAGTGATTCATAATGAAAAAAATGAACTGATTCCTACAAGAACAATTACAGGGTGGCGCATGTGTATTGACTACAGAAGGCTCAATACAGCCACCAGAAAGGATCATTTTCCTTTACCATTCATAGACCAGATGCTAGAAAGACTAGCAGGTCATGATTATTACTGCTTTTTGGATGGCTACTCAGGCTATAACCAGATTGCAGTAGATCCCCAGGATCAAGAGAAAACAGCATTCACATGTCCATCCGGAGTGTTTGGTTATAGAAGGATGCCATTTGGGCTATGTAATGCGCCTACAACCTTCCAGAGATGCATGCTCTCTATTTTCTCTGACATGGTGGAAAAATTTCTGGAAGTCTTCATGGATGACTTCTCAGTATATGGAGACTCATTCAGCTCTTGTCTTGATCACCTAAAACTTGTTTTGAAAAGATGCCAAGAAACCAACCTAGTTTTAAACTGGGAAAAGTGTCACTTCATGGTGACTGAAGGAATTGTTCTTGGGCATAAAATCTCAAACAAGGGAATAGAGGTGGATCAAGCAAAAATAGAGGTAATTGAAAAATTACCACCACCTTCCAATGTTAAGGCAATCAGAAGCTTTCTGGGGCATGCAGGATTCTATAGGAGGTTTATAAAGGATTTTTCAAAAATCGCAAAACCTCTAAGCAATCTGCTAGCTGCTGACACGCCATTTGTGTTTGACACAGAGTGCCTGCAGGCGTTTGAAACGCTGAAAGCTAAGCTGGTCACAGCACCAGTCATTTCTGCACCAGACTGGACACTACCATTTGAGCTAATGTGTGATGCCAGTGATCATGCCATTGGTGCAGTATTGGGACAGAGGCATGACAAGCTTCTGCATGTCATTTATTATGCCAGTCGCGTTCTAAATGATGCCCAGAAAAATTACACAACCACAGAAAAAGAACTACTTGCAGTGGTTTACGCCATTGACAAGTTCAGATCATACTTAGTAGGATCAAAAGTGATTGTGTATACTGACCATGCTGCTCTTAAATATCTACTCACAAAGCAGGATTCAAAACCCAGGCTCATCAGATGGGTATTGCTTCTGCAAGAGTTTGATATAGAAATAAGAGACAAAAAAGGGACAGAGAACCAAGTGGCTGATCATCTGTCCCGGATAGAGCCAGTGGAAGGGACGTCCCTCCCTTCTCTTGAGATCTCTGAGACGTTTCCTGATGAGCATTTATTCGCCATTCAGGAAGCACCATGGTTTGCCGATATTGCAAACTATAAAGCTGCAAGGTTCATACCCAAGGAGTACAACAGGATACAAAAGAAGAAATTAATTACTAATGCAAAGTATTACTTGTGGGATGAACCTTATCTCTTTAAGAGATGTGCAGACGGAATTATCCGTAGGTGTGTGCCTAGAGAAGAAGCACAGAGGATCCTGTGGCATTGCCACGGATCTCAATATGGAGGCCATTTCGGAGGTGAGCGAACTGCCACCAAGGTCCTCCAATGTGGCTTCTATTGGCCCACACTCTATAAAGATTCCCGAGAGTTTGTACGTAATTGTGACAGTTGCCAAAGAGCTGGTAATCTGCCTCATGGTTACACCATGCCTCAACAAGGAATCTTAGAGATTGAGTTGTTTGACGTATGGGGAATTGACTTCATGGGACCCTTCCCACCATCATATTCAAACACTTATATTCTGGTGGCAGTTGATTATGTATCAAAATGGGTTGAGGCCATTGCCACACCCACCAATGATACTAAGACAGTGCTGAAATTCCTCCAGAAACATATCTTTAGCAGATTTGGTGTCCCTAGAGTACTAATCAGTGATGGAGGCACTCACTTCTGCAATAAACAGCTTTACTCTGCCATGGTTCGGTATGGAATTCGCCACAAGGTGGCCACTCCATATCATCCACAAACCAATGGGCAAGCTGAAGTCTCTAATAGAGAATTAAAGAGAATCCTGGAACGGACAGTAAATACCCGTAGAAAGGATTGGGCACGGAGCTTGGATGATGCTCTGTGGGCTTACAGGACAGCATTCAAGACCCCTATAGGGACCTCTCCATACCAACTCGTGTATGGTAAGGCATGTCACCTGCCCGTGGAACTGGAACATAAGGCCTACTGGGCAACCAGATTCCTAAACCTTGATGCCAAACTAGCAGGAGAAAAACGATTGCTCCAGCTAAATGAGCTAGAGGAATTCAGATTCACAGCTTTCGAAAATGCCAAGCTTTATAAAGAAAAATCAAAGAAGTGGCATGACAAAAAGCTGTCATCTAGAATCTTTGAACCAGGACAGAAGGTCCTGTTGTTTAACTCTAGACTCAGGCTATTCCCCGAGAAACTAAAATCCCGGTGGAGGGGACCATACGTGATTACAAGTGTGTCACCATATGGTTATGTGGAGCTTCAAGATATTGATTCTGATAAGAAGTTCATTGTCAATGGACAGAGAATCAAGCATTATCTTGAAGGCAACATTGAGCAAGAATGCTCAAAGCTGAAGCTAGATTAAAAGCTCAGCAAGGTCCAGCTAAAGACAATAAAGAAGCGCTTGCTGGGAGGCAACCCAGCCATGGGGCAACAATCCTCTGAGCATTTTTGCCCTATTTCTATTTTTATTTTTATTTGTTTATATAGAGTTCATTGACAACAGGGTAAATAATCATTTACAGAAGACCTCGGCACACAAAACAGAGAAAAAGATCTCACTGGCAAGAAAACTCCAGTAAAAGAGCATTTTGGGCGTTCAACGCCCAAAATGGGCATCCACTGGGCGCTGAACGCCAGTGATGATAGCAGCTGGGCGTTCAACGCCAGAAAGGGGCACCCACTGGGCGTTGAACGCCAGTAATGGCAGCAGCTGGGCGTTGAACGCCCAGGAGAGCAGCAATTGGGCGCTGAACGCCCAAAACAGGCAGTGTTTGGGCGTTCAAACGCCAAGAAGGCAGGGAGGAGCCAGATTCAATTTTTCCCACACGTATTTCCATTTTAATTTCAAATTTTATGCTTCAATGCATGATTTTTACATAAACATGTCAAGAACCCTGATTTCTAAATTCCATAATTTCTAAAAACCCTACCACAAAATAAATAAATAAATAAATATATCAAATGTATTTTAATCCATAAACACCAGGCATCTTTGCAAATTCAATCCAACTCTTTTCAAATCTTTTTTGAAAACAAATCTATCTTTTTCACTCAAAAAAAAATCTTTTCAACTAATCCATATCTTTTTCAAATCTCCATATTATCTTTTTCAAAATTCTGATTTATCTTTTTCAAAAATCTATCATATCATTTCAAAATTAAACTATATCTTCTATCTTATCTTTTTCAACTCAATCTTTTTATCTTATCTTTTCCAATTTTTCGAAAACCCACCCCCCCATCCCTTTAAATTTGGGTTCGGCCTCCCCCCTCCTCCATCAACAATTGCACCTTGCTCTCCTTCTATCCCTCTCCTTTCTTTTCTTTTGCTTGAGGACAAGCAAACCTCTAAGTTTGGTGTCTTTATCCGAGATCACTAAGATCATGGCTCCCAAAGGAAAACAACCCACTCCAAGAGGCAAGAAAGAGAGCGTTCCAAAACCACTTTGGAATCAAGGGAAGTTCTTATCTAAAGAACATTCAGACCATTATCTTAAAGTAATGGGTCTGAGATCAGTGATCCCGGAAGTTAGATTCGATCTGAAAGAAGATGAATATCCGGAGATCCAGGAGCAAATTCGAATCAGGAACTGGGAAGTCCTAGCTAATCCTGAAACGAAAGTAGGAAGGAACATGGTCCAGGAGTTCTATGCTAATATGTGGCAGACTGACAAGCAAAAACTATCTGGAACTGCCTTCTATGAATTTCGGACCATGGTCAGAGGGAAGATTGTTCATACCACCCCTGACAAGATCAGAGAGATCTTAAAGCTACCTCAACTGAAGGACGATCCAAACTCCTTCAACAGGAGGATGATGAGAGCAGACATTGACCTGGATAAGATTCTAGAGGACATATGTATCCCTGGAGCCAGGTGGACCACCAACACAAAGGGTGTCCCAAATCAACTCACGAGAGAGGATCTCAAACCAGCCGCCAGAGGATGGCTGGACTTCATTGGGCGTTCTCTGTTGCCCACTAGCAACCGATCTGAAGTCACAGTTAAAAGAGCAGTGATGATTCATTGCATCATGATGGGGAAGAAAGTAGAGGTTCATCAGCTGATTTCCACTGAACTCTACAAGATTGCTAACAAAAATTCAAAAGAGGCCAGGTTGGCTTATCCAAGCGTGATTTCTCTGCTCTGCAAAGACGCTGGAGTAAGGATGGGAATAACTGAATATATCCTAATTGAAAAGTCAATCACCAAAGCTTCAATGGAGAGACAACAAGCACAGGAGGATCCCATCAAGAAGAGAGCACAGGAATTCCTCCCAGAGATCCCTCAAGCTGAATACTGGGAATATCTTGAGACGTCCGTCACCAAGATACGGGAAGCTATGGAGCAAATAATAAAAGAACAGAAGGAACACAGTCAAATGCTGACCTATATGTTTAAAGAACAAGAGGAGCAGGGGCGTGACTTAAGGGAACTGAAGCGCCAAAAGTCTTCTCTTGTAGGACCAAGCACCCCAAGGATCAGAGGAACCCCCGTGCCCCCAGAATAAAGGTTGTTAATTTCCAATTTCTGCCTTAACTCTGTGACAGTGTCCTTATAAAAGTTTACCTTAGAAGTCATATAATAGTAATTAGTATCTATTTGATTTTATCTCCAATTAAGCTATAGTTTATTTTTCTCATCATCATTAAACATGAATAAAATAGTAGATCTTTTGAATAAGAAGCAATAAAATTTCGAGTTTTAATAAGAGAAATCCTAATTAGTTAAATGTGGTGGCAATGCTTTCTATCTTCTGAATGAATGCTTGAACAGTGCATATGTCTTTTGAATTTGTTGTTTAAGACTGTTAAATATGTTGGCTCTTGAAAGAATGATGAACATGAGACATGTTATTGATAATCTGAAAAATCATAAAAATGATTCTTGAAGCAAGAAAAAGCAGCAAAGAATAAAGCTTGCAGAAAAAAAAAAAAGCAAGCAGAAAAAGCCAAAAGCTCTTAAAACCAAAAGGCAAGGGCAAATAAAAAGGATCCCAAGGCTTTGAGCATCAGTGGATAGGAGGGCCTAAAGGAATAAAATCCTGGTCTAAGCGGCTAAACCAAGCTGTCCCTAACCATGTGCTTGTGGCGTGAAGGTGTCAAGTGAAAACTTGAGACTGAACGGTTAAAGTCAAGGTCCAAAGCAAAAAGAAGAGTGTGCTTAAGAACTCTGGACACCTCTAATTGGGGACTTTACCAAAGCTGAGTCACAATCTAAAAGGTTCACCCAATTATGTGTCTGTGGCATTTATGTATCCGATGGTAACACTGGAAAACAAAGTGCTTAGGGCCACGGCCAAGACTCATAAAATAGCTGTGTTCAAGAATCATCATACTGAAATAGGATACTCAATAACACTATCTGAATTCTAAATTCCTATAGATGCCAATCACTCTGAGCTCCAATGGATAAAGTGAGATGCCAAAACTTTTCAGAAGCAAAGAGCTACTAGTCCCGCTCATCTAATTAGAATCTGAGCTTCACTCAAAAACTCTGAGATATTATTGCTTCTCAACTTATTAGTCTTCTATTTTATTTGTCTAAGTTGCTTGAGAATAAGCAACAGTTTAAGTTTGGTGTTGTGATGAGTGGATATTTTATACGCTTTTTGGGGTTAATTTCATATAGTTTTGAGTATGTTTTAGTTAGTTTTTAGTTTATTTCCATTAGTTTTTAGGAAAAATTCATATTTCTGGACTTTACTATGAGTTGTGTGTTTTTCTGTAATTTCAGGTATTTTTCTGGCTGAAATTGAAGGAGCTGAGCAAAAATCTGATTCAGGCTGAAAAAGGACTGCTGATGCTGTTGGATTCTGACCTCCCTGCACTCAAAGCAGATTTTCTGGAGCTACAGAACTCGAAATGGCATGCTTCCAATTGCATTGGAAAGTAGACATCCAGGGCTTTCCAGCAATATATAATATTCCATACTTTGCACAAGGATAGATGACATAAACTGGCGTTCAACGCCAGTTCTCTGCCCAATTCTGGCGTCCAGCGCCAGAAAAGGATCAAAAGCTAGAGTTGAACGCCCAAACTAGCATAAAAACTGGCGTTCAACTCCACAAATGGCCTCTGCACGTGAATTACTTAAGTCTCAGCCCAGCACACACCAAGTGGGCCCCAAAAGTGGATCTCTACATCATCCATCATAGTCTACTCATATTTTGTAACCCTAGGCTACTAGTTTAGTATTTAAACAACTTTTAGAGACTTATTTTATATCGCATGACATTTTTAGATCAAACCCTTGTATTCTCTGACGGCATGAGTCTCTAAACCCCATTGTTGGGGGTGAGGAGCTCTGCTGTGTCTCGATGAATTAATGCAAGTATTTCTGTTTTCCATTCAAACACGCTTGTTCCTATCTAAGATGTTCATTCGCGCTTAACTGTGATGAAGGTGATGATCTGTGACATTCATCACCTTCCTCAAACCATGAACGTGTGCTGACAACCACCTCCGTTCTATATCCGATTGAATGAGTATCTCTGAGATCTCTTAATCAGAATCTCCGTGGTATAAGCTAGAACTGATGGAGGCATTCATGAGAATCCGGAAAGTCTAAACCTTGTCTGTGGTATTCCGAGTAGGATTCAAGGATTGAACGACTGCGACGAGCTTCAAACTCCTGAAGGCTAGGCGTTAGTGACAGACGCAAAAGGATAGTAAATCCTATTCCAACCGGATCGAGAACCAACCGGTGATTAGCCGTGCTGTGACAGAGCGCGTGAGCGTAGTTTTCACTGGAAGGATGGAAGGTAGCCATTGACAACGGTGATCCACCAACACATAGCTTGCCATAGGAGGATGTGCGTGCGTGAATCAGAAGACAGAGGAAAGCAGAGATTCAGAAGACAAAGCATCTCCAAAACTCCAACATATTCTCCATTACTGCACAACAAGTAACCTTTAATTTATGCTCTCTTGGTTATTCGCAATTCAACTGATAAACATAATTGACTTCCTGACTAAGATTTACAAGATAACTATAGATTGCTTCAAACCAACAATCTCCGTGGAATTTGACCCTTACTCACGTAAGGTATTGCTTGGACGACCCAGTGCACTTGCTGGTTAGTGGTACGAGTTGTGAAAAGTGTGATTCACAATTTGTGCACCAGGAGGTTGCCGCAACCCCTATACCGACGCCACAACCTTGACAAGCGGGATTCACCAACGTCCTTGCCAGGTGCATAGCGACTTACCAATAATCTCATGAGTCTCAACATCGACAAGAGGGATTAACCACCATCCTTGCTAAGTGCATAGCAAATCATCAACATTCTCATGAGTCACAATCTCAATCTTTCGTAAATCATCATTAACTTTCTTTTTCTCAAATCATCATTCTCCATCCTTCCAAATTCATCCTTCTCAATCTTTCATAATTCATCATTCTCAATCTTTCATAATTGAGTATTCATATTAATTTCTCAATTATCATCAATACACCACTCTGTCAATCCACTCAAGTTAACCCAACCATAGAATATCCCAAGCCAAGGTCACTGTCTCTAAACTTATTTACTCAGTATTTTCTTGCTTGTCCCGAAGCATAAACATTAGCTAGAGGATCTTAAATAAACATTACTGGGGTTTAAAAATCTAGAGGAATGTTTAAAAATACAAAAATCACATTTTCAGCTAAACAGGGGTCATGCGTACGCATACCCGTTCCCGCATACGCATGAAATTAGCAATGCCGCGTACGCAAGTCATGTCCACGTACGCGAGCTCTTGAAACAGAAACGGGGTCCTGCGTACGCACATCATTGGTCGCGTACATATGGGTGTAAAATTGGCATTTTCGCTTATGCATGTCAGGGTCGCTTACGCATGAGAGTTGGCATTTTCAAAAAAGTTGTTTTGCTACAGAATTCAGTTTTTTGCACTAAACTTCAAACATGCATAACTTTTTTGTTAAAAATCATTTTTTACCCGTTCTCTGAATGGCATAAACTTCACAAACTAAATTTTCATTCAAATAAGTTTAATTAAATTTGGGAGTTCATAAGCCAAGTCATGGCCCGTCAAAGTTAGTTAAAGACAAGGTTTTACCAAAATTTGTCAAATCCCCTCTAGTTTTCAAAACTCAAAACCAAACCAATTCAACCACAACCAAAATCAATATCAAAGCACTAATGCACATTAGCAACCATTCCCGAATCACTGTCCAATCATTCCAACGCCTAAGTATTCAATTTGCCATTTTCTTCACTCATTCAACAAAATCCTAAAGTCCACAATATAATCATACAACTTCTTTCACATTTCAATCTTTATTCAATATTTACAATTTCCATCAATCCTTATCAATATCAATATTTATCATTCAATACTCATCAATGATCATCATCAATCTATATCAATCCACAGTTTCCAATTCCAACAATATTTTTCCATATTAAATGCCATATTCAGAAATATCATCAATCATCATCATTTCGTGGTATCATACTAAAGATCAATCACACATCTCATATTCACATATTCAAATACATCATACTTACCGGACTTACCAGGTCAAGGCCTACGGGCAAAATTTTACCAATGCTCCCTCATATAATCTATGAATACTGTAGGAACATTAGTCAGTCCAAAAGACATAACAGTATACTCATAATGTCCATATTTAGTCCTAAACACAGTCTTCGATATATTGATGAGCGAATATTTTATATGCTTTTTGGGGTTAATTTCATATAGATTTTAGTATATTTTAGTTAGTTTTTAGTTTAGTCTCATTAGTTTCTAGGAAAAATTCATATTTCTAGACTTTACTATGAGTTTGTGTATTTTTCTGTGATTTCAGGTATTTTCTGGCTGAAATTGAGGGAGCTGAGCAAAAATCTGATTCAGGCTGAAAAAGGACTGCTGATGCTGTTGGATACTGACCTCTCTGCACTCAAAATGGAATTTATGGAGCTACAGGAGTCCAAATGGCGCGCTTCAAATTGCGTTGGAAAGTAGACATCCAGGGCTTTCCAGCAATATATAATAGTCCATACTTTGCTCAAGGATAGATGACTTAAACTGGCGTTCAATGCCAGTTCCATGCTGCTGTCTGGCGTCCAGCGCCAGAAACAAGTTACAAAGTGGAGTTCAACGCCAGAAACAGGTTACAACCTGACGTTGAACGCCCAAAACAGCCCAGGCACGTGAGAAGCTTTAGTCTCAGCCCCAGCACACACCAAGTGGGCCCCAGAAGTGGATTTCTGCACTATCTGTCATAGTCTACTCATTTTCTGTAAACCTAGGTTACCAGTTTAGTATTTAAACAACTTTTAGAGATTTATTTTGTATCTCATGACATTTTAGATCTGAATTTTGTACTCTTTGATGGCATGAGTCTCTAAACTCCATTGTTGGGGGTGAGGAGCTCTGCTGTGTCCTGATGAATTAATGCAAGTAATTCTGTTTTCCATTCAAACATGTGTGTTCCTATCTAAGATATCCATTCGCGCCTAACTATGGAGAAGGTGATGATCAGTGACACTCATCACCTTCCTCACTCCATGAACGTGTGTCTGACAATCACCTCCGTTCTACATCAGATTGAATGAATATCTCTTAGATTCCTTAATCAGAATCTCCGTGGTATAAGCTAGATTGATGGCAGCATTCATGAGAATCCGGAAAGTCTAAACCTTGTCTGTGGTATTCCGAGTAGGATCCTGGGATTGAATGGCTGTGACGAACTTCAAACTTACGAGTGCTGGGCGTAGTGACAGCCGCAAAAGGATAGTAATTCCTATTCCGGTACGATTGAGAACCTGCAGATGATTAGCCGTGCGGTGACAGTGCATTTGGACCCTTTTCACTGGAAGGATGGATGGTAGCCATTGACAACGGTGATCCACCTACACACAGCTTGCCATAGGAGGACGTGCGTGAGTGAATCAGAAAACAGAGGAAAGCAGAATTTCAGAAGACAAAGCATCTCCAAAACTCCAACATATTCTCCATTATTGCATACAAGTATAATTTGTGTTCTGCCCTTTTCCTCCTTGCAATCATATTTGATAAGTGAATTATTTTATTGTCTTCCTGACTAAGAGGTATAAGATAACCATAGATTGCTTCAAGCCAACAATCTCCGTGGGATCGACCCTTACTCACGTAAGGTATTACTTGGACGACCCAGTGCACTTGCTGGTTAGTTGTGCAAAATTACATTGTGAAGTAATTTTCGTGCACCAAGTTTTTCTAAAAATTTTAAGTTTGGTGTTCTTGTGAGTCTTCAAAGTGTTCTTGAGTTTTCCTTGTGTCTTGATCTTAAAATTTTTAAGTTTGGTGTTCCTTGGTGTTTTCCCTCCAAAATTTTCGAAAACTAGGAGCATTAGATCTAAAAATTTTAAATCTTGTGCTATTTTATTGTTTTTCTCTCTCCTCACTAAATTCAAAAATATCTTTTCTCTCTAATTCTAAAACAAATTTTCGAAAATTATTTTTAAAAATTCAGATTTTTTTAAAATTTAAAATCTTTTCCAAATCATATCTTTTTCAAAACTTCCTTACCACTTTCTCCCCCCTCATTTTTTCGAAAATCTTCACCTATTTTTATTTATTTTATTTTAATTTATTTTATTTTCAAAATAAATAAATAAATAAATAAAAATAAAAATTTTTTTTATCATCTCCCTTTCTCCATCATGGATCTAAGTGGAAATGAACAGTCCAAGAGGACTCTGGGGTCATATGCTAACCCCTCTACTGCTTCATATGGGAGTAGTATCTACATACCCTCCATTGGAGTCAGTAGCTTCGAGTTGAATCCTCAGCTCATTGTCATGGTGCAGCAAAGTTGCCAGTATTCCGGTCTTCCACAGGAAGAACCTACAGAGTTTCTGGCACAATTTTTACAAATTGCTGACACAGTACATGATAAGGAAATAGATCAGGATGTCTACAGACTATTACTGTTTCCATTTACTATAAAAGATCAAGCTAAGAGGTGGTTAAATAACCAACCTAAGGCCAGCATAAGGACATGGAAACAGCTGACAGAAAAATTCCTGAATCAATACTTTCCCCCAAAACGGATGACACAGCTAAGGCTGGACATCCAAGGCTTTAAACAAGGAGATAAGGAACCTCTTTATGATGCCTGGGAGAGATACAGAGAGATGCTATGAAAATGCCCCTCTAAAATGTTTTCAGAGTGGGTTCAGTTAGACATCTTCTATTATGGGCTTGCAGAAGGAGCTCAGATGTCTCTAGATTACTCAGCTGGTGGATCTATCCACATGAGAAAGACAATTGAAGAGGCTCAAGAGCTCATTGATACAGTTGCCAGGAATCAGCATCTGTACCTAAGCAGTGACCCTTCCATGAAAGAAGAGGTTCAAACAGTAACTGCTGAACTCAGCTCTGTAAAACAAGCTACTGAATTCAATCAGCAATTGGACTTTCTAACAAAGCAGTTCGCCGAATTCAAGGATAAACTACAAGAGACAAGGATGGATAATATAAATATGGAAGAACAATTGAAGCAAACAAAGCAGCAGCTGTCAAGACAAATAACAGAAGAATGCCAAGCAGTTCAATTAAGAAGTGGGAAAACATTAAATACCCTACCTCAAGGCAGCAAAGAGTTAAGGAATGAGCAAACCACCCAAAATTCACCTGAGGACAGTAAGAGCCCAGGGAAAAGTAATTCTGACGTTAAAACGCCAGCAATATGGTGGAAGGCTGGCGCTGAACGCCCAGACCATGCCCAAGACTGGCGTTCAATGCCAGTAAAAAGCAAAGACTGGCGTTCAACGCCAGAAACAAGCAAGGATCTGGCGTTGAATGCCCAAAATGGGCAAGATCTGGCGCTAAACGCCCAAAATGGGCACAGTTCTGGCGTTCAGACGCCAGGAACAGACAAGGAGTTGGCGTCTCACATCACTCCAGCCTCTAACTCTGGCACTCAATTGCCAGTGAGGGATCAGACACACACAAGTGCTGATGACAACCCCTCTAAAAAGGCTTCTTCAGCCACTTCTGTAGGCAATAAACCTACAGCAACTAAGGTTGAGGAATATAAAGCCAAGATACATTATCCTCAAAAACTCCGGAAAGAGGAACAGGATAAGCAATTTGCTCGCTTTGCAGATTATCTCAGGACTCTTGAAATAAAGATTCCATTTGCAGAGGTACTTGAGCAAATACCTTCTTATGCCAAGTTCATGAAAGAAATCTTGAGTCATAAAAAGGATTGGAGAGAAACAAAAAGAGTTCTCCTCACTGAAGAATGCAGTGCAGTCATTCTAAAAAGCTTTCCTGAAAAGCTTAAAGACCCTGGGAGTTTTCTGATACCATGCATATTAGAAGGTAACTGCACTAAGACAGCTATGTGCGATCTTGGGGCAAGCATGAACCTAATACCTGCATCCACTGTCAGAAAGCTTGGCTTAACTGAAGAAGTTAAACCAACCCGGATATGTCTCCAACTTGCTGATGGCTCCATTAAATACCCATCAGGCGTGATTGAAGACATGATTGTCAGAGTTGGGCCATTCACCTTTCCCACTGACTTTGTAGTGCTGGAAATGGAGGAACACAAGAGTGCTACTCTCATTCTAAGAAGACCCTTCCTAGCAACTGGACAAACCCTCATTGATGTCCAACAAGGGGAAATAACCCTGAGAGTCAATGATGATGAGTTTAAGTTGAATGCTGTCAAAGCCATGCAGCATCCAGACACATCAAAAGACTGCATGAAAGTTGATCTTATTGACTCTTTGGTAGAAGAGATCAACATGGCTGAGAGTCTCGAATCAGAGTTGGAGGACATCTTTAAAGATGTTCAGCCTGATTTGGAGGATTCAGAGGAGATTAAAGAGCCTCTGAAATTTCCTCTGGAAGCGGAAAAACCCCCTAAACCCGAGCTCAAACCATTACCACTATCCCTGAAATATGTATTTCTAGGAGAAGGTGACACTTTTCCAGTGATCATAAGCTCTGCTTTAAATCCACAGGAAGAGGAAGCACTTATTCAAGTGCTAAGGACACACAAGACAGCTCTTGGGTGGTCCATAGGTGACCTTAAGGGCATAAGCCCAGCTAGATGCATGCACAAAATCTTATTGGAGGATAATGCTAAACCAGTGGTTCAACCACAAAGGCGGCTAAATCCAGCCATGAAGGAAGTGGTGCAGAAAGAGGTCACCAAATTACTAGAGGCTTGGATTATTTATCCTATTTCTGATAGCCCCTGGGTGAGCCCTGTCCAAGTCGTCCCAAAAAAGGGAGGCATGACAGTGATTCATAATGAAAAAAATGAACTGGTTCCTACAAGAATAGTTACAGGGTGGCGAATGTGTATTGACTACAGAAGGCTCAATACAGCCACCAGAAAGGATCATTTTCCTTTACCATTCATAGACCAGATGCTAGAAAGACTGGCAGGTCATGATTATTACTGCTTTCTGGATGGCTACTCAGGCTATAACCAAATTGCAGTAGATCCCCAGGATCAAGAGAAAACAGCATTCACATGTCCATCTGGAGTGTTTGCTTATAGAAGGATGCCATTTGGGCTGTGTAATGCGCCTGCAACCTTCCAGAGATGCATGCTTTCTATTTTCTCTGATATGGTGGAAAAATTTCTGGAAGTCTTCATGGATGACTTCTCAGTATATGGAGACTCATTCAGCTCCTGTCTTGATCACCTAAAACTTGTTCTGAAGAGATGCCAATAGACCAACCTAGTTTTAAACTGGGAAAAATGTCACTTCATGGTGACTGAAGGGATTGTCCTTGGGCATAAAATCTCAAACAGGGGAATAGAAGTGGATCAAGCAAAAATAGAGGTAATTGAAAAATTACTACCGCCTGCCAATGTTAAGGCAATCAGAAGCTTTCTGGGGCATGCAGGATTCTATAGGAGGTTCATAAAGGATTTTTCAAAAATCGTAAAACCTCTAAGTAATCTGCTAGCTGCTGACACGCCATTTGTGTTTGAAACAGAGTGTCTGCAGGCGTTTGAAATGCTGAAAGCTAAGCTGGTCACAGCACCAATTATTTCTGCACCAGACTGGACATTACCATTTGAGCTAATGTGTGATGCTAGTGATCACGCCATTGGTGCAGTATTGGGACAGAGGCATGACAAGCTTCTGCACGTCATTTATTATGCTAGTCATGTTTTAAATGATGCCCAAAAAAATTACACAACCACAGAAAAAGAATTACTTGCAGTGGTTTACGCCATTGACAAGTTCAGATCATACTTAGTAGGATCAAAAGTAATTGTGTATACTGACCATGCTGCTCTTAAATATCTACTCACAAAGCAGAATTCAAAACCCAGGCTCATCAGATGGGTGTTGCTTCTGCAAGAGTTTGATATAGAAATAAGAGACAGAAAAGGGACAGAGAACCAAGTGGCTGATCATCTGTCCCGGATAGAGCCAGTAGAAGGGACGTTCCTCCCCTCTCTTGAGATCTCTGAGACTTTTCCGGATGAGCATTTATTTGCCATTCAGGAAACACCATGGTTTGCCGATATTGCAAACTATAAAGCTGCAAGGTTCATACCCAAAGAGTACAACAGGCAACAAAAGAAAAAATTAATCACTGATGCAAAATACTACTTGTGGGATGAACCCTATCTCTTTAAGAGATGTGCAGACGGAATAATCCGTAGGTGTGTTCCTAGAGAAGAAGCACAGAGGATCCTATGGCATTGCCATGGATCTCAATATGGAGGCCATTTCGGAGGTGAGCGAACAGCCACCAAGGTCCTCCAATGTGGCTTCTATTGGCCCACACTCTATAAAGATTCCCAAGAGTTTGTACGTAACTGTGACAGTTGCCAAAGAGCTGGTAATCTGCCTCATGGTTACGCCATGCCTCAACAAGGAATCTTGGAGATTGAGTTGTTTGACGTATAGGGAATTGACTTCATGGAACCTTTCCCACCATCATTCTCAAACACTTATATTCTGGTGGCAGTTGACTATGTATCAAAATGGGTTGAGGCCATTGCCACACCCACCAATGATACTAAAACAGTGCTGAAGTTCCTCCAGAAAAATATCTTCAGCAGGTTTGGGGTCCCTAGAGTACTAATCAGTGATGGGGGCACTCACTTCTGCAATAAACAGCTTTACTCTGCCATGGTCCGGTATGGGATTCGCCACAAGGTGGCGACTCCATATCATCCACAGACTAATGGACAAGCTGAAGTCTCTAACAGAGAGCTAAAAAGAATCCTAGAACGAACTGTAAATACCCGTAGAAAGGATTGGGCAAGAAGCTTGGATGATGCTCTATGGGCATACAGAACAACATTCAAGACTCCTATAGGGACCTCTCCATACCAACTGGTCTATGGTAAGGCATGTCACCTGCCCGTGGAACTAGAACATAAAGCCTACTGGGCAACCAGATTCCTGAACTTTGATGCCAAATTAGCTGGAGAAAAAAGATTGCTCCAGCTAAATGAGCTAGAGGAATTCAGATTCACTGCTTTCGAAAATGCCAAGTTTTATAAAGAAAAATAAAAAAAAGTGGCATGACAGAAAGCTGTCATCTAGAATCTTTGAACCAGGACAAAAGGTTCTGTTGTTCAACTCTAGGCTCAGGCTATTCCCCGGGAAACTGAAGTCCCGGTGGAGGGGACCATATGTGATTACAAGTGTATCACCATATGGTTATGTGGAGCTTCAAGATATTGATTCTGATAAGAAGTTCATTGTCAATGGACAGAGAATCAAGCACTATCTTAAAGGCAATGTTGAGCAAGAGTGCTCAAGGCTGAAGCTAGACTAAAAGCTCAGCAAGGTCCAGCTAAAGACAATAAAGAAGCGCTTGCTGGGAGGCAACCCAGCCATGGGGCATCAATCCTCTAAGCATTTTGCCCTATTTTTATTTTTATTTGTTTATATAAAGTTCATTGTTAACAAGGTAAAGAATCAATTGCATAAGTTCACAGGGTTACAGAAGGATTCTGCACACAAAACAGAGAAAAAGAGCTCACTGGCAAGAAAACGCCAGTAAAAGTCTGTTTTGGGCGTTCAACGCCCAACAGAAGCATCCACTGGGCGTTGAACGCCAGTGAGGATAGCCATCTGGGCGTTAAACGCCAGAAAGAAGCTCTTTCTGGGTGTTTAACGCCAGATTTACAGCATTCTGGGCGTTCAGAAAAATGCCCAATAACAAAGGACTTCCTGGCGTTCAACGCCAGAAAGAAGCAGCAGCTGGGCGTTGAACGCCCAGGAGAGGCAGCATTTGGGCGTTGAACGCCCAAAACATGCAGCGTTTGGGCGTTCAAACGCCAGGATGGTGGGGAGGAGGTAAATTCATTTTTTCCTTCATATTTTTCATTTTAATCTTAATATTCATGCTTCAATTCATGATTTCTTGCATAAACATGTTAAGAACCCTGATTTCTAAAATCCCTAATTTCTAAAAACCCTACCTTAAAAATATCAAATGTATCTTAATCCATAAGCACAAACCCTCTTTTTCAAATTCAATCTAACTCTTTTTCAAAATTTTCAAAACAAATCTATTTTTTTCAACTAATATCTTTTTCAAATTTCCACATTATCTTTTTCAAAATCTAGATTTATCTTTTTCAAAAATTTTTCATATCTTTTCAATTTTAAACTATATCCTCTCTTATCATATCTTCTATCTTATCTTTTCCAAATCAATCTTTTTATCATATCTTTTCAAAATTTTCGAACCCACCCCCTCCCTTTATATATGGGTTCGGCCTCCACCCTCCTCCATCATCAATTGCACCTAGCTCTCCTTTTATCCCTCTCCTTTCTTTTCTTTTGCTTGAGGACAAGCAAACCTCTAAGTTTGGTGTGTTTATCCGTGATCACTAAGAGCATGGCTCCTAAGGGAATATAACCCACTTCAAGAGGCAAGAAAGAGAGCGTTCCAAAACCACTTTGGAATCAAGGGAAGTTCTTATCTAAAGAACATTCAGACCATTATTATAAAATAATGGGTCTAAGATCAGTGATCCTGGAAGTTAGATTCGATCTGAAAGAAGACGAATATCCGGAGATCCAGGAGCAAATTCAAATCAGGAACTGGGAGGTCCTAGCTAATCCTGAAACGAAAGTGGGAAGGAATATGGTCCAGGAGTTCTATGCTAATATGTGGCATACAGACAGGCAAAGACTATCTGGATCTGATATCTATGATTATCGAACCGTGGTCAGAGGAAAGATTATTCATACCCACCCTGACAAGATCAGAGAGATCTTAAAGCTACCTCAGCTGAAAGATGATCCAGACTCCTTCAATAGGAGAATGATGAGAACAAACAAGAGCCTGGAGAAGATTCTAGAAGACATGCATCCCTGGAGCCAGGTGGACCACCAGCACGAAGGGTGTTCCTAATCAACTCAAAAAGAGAAGATCTCAAACCAGTGGCCAGAGGCTGGCTGGACTTGATTGGGCATTCTCTGCTGCCCACTAGCAACCATTCTGAAGTCACTGTTAAAAAAGCAGTGATGATCCATTGCATCATGATGGGAAAAGAAGTGGAAGTTCATCAACTGATTTCAACTGAATTCTACAAAATTGCTAACAAAAATTCTAAAGAGGCCAGGTTGGCTTACCCAAGCTTGATTTCTCTGCTCTGCAAGAACATTGGAGTAAGGATGGGAATAACTGAGTATATCTCAATTGAGAAACCAATCACCAAAGCATCAATGGAAAAACAACAAGCACAGGATGACCCCATCAGGAAGAAAACACAGGAATTTCTCCCAGAAATCCCTCAATCTGAATATTGGGAGTATCTTGAAACATCAGTTACCAAGATACAAGAAGCTATGGAACAAATAATAAAGGAACAGAAGGAACACAGTCAAATTCTTTGCTATTTGATCAAAGAACAAGAAGAGCAAGGGCGTGACTTGAGGGAATTAAAGCGCCAGAAGTTATCTCTTGAAGGACCAAGCACCCCACAGATCCGAGGAACATCCACTTCCCAGAACAAAGGTTGTTAAATTCTAATTTCTGCTTTAACTCTGTGATAGTTGTCGTTATAGGAGTTTACCTTAGGAGTCATATAGTAGTAAGTAGTGTCTATTTTGATTTTATCTCCAATTAAGTTATAGTCTACTTTTCTCATCATCAGCAAACATGAATAAAATAGCAGATCCTTTGAATAAGAGGCAATAAAATTCAAGTTTTAATAAGAAAAATTCTAATTAGTAACATGTGGTGGCAATGCTTTCTGTCTTCTGAATGAATGCTTGAACAGTGCATATATCTTTTGAATTTGTCGTTTAAGACTGTTAAATATGTTGGCTCTTGAAAGAATGATGAACATGAGACATGTTATTGATAATCTGAAAAATCATAAAAATGATTCTTGAAGCAAGAAAAAGCAGCAAAGAACAAAGCTTGCAGAAAAAAAAAAAAATATATATATATATATATATATATATATATAGAAAGAAAAAGAAAAGCAAGCAGAAAAAGCCAAAAGCTCTTAAAACCAAAAGGCAAGGGTAAATAAAAAGGATCCCAAGGCTTTGAGCATCAGTGGATAAGAGGGCCTAAAGGAATAAAATCCTAGCCTAAGTGGCTAAACCAGGCTGTCCCTAGCCATGTGCTTGTGGGGTGAAGGTGTCAAGTGAAAACTTGAGACTGAGCGGTTAAAGTCAAGGTCCAAAGCAAAAAAAAAAGAGTGTGCTTAAGAACCCTGGACACCTCTAATTGGGGACTTTAGCAAAGTTGAGTCATAATCTAAAAGGGTTCACCCAATTATGTGTCTATGGCATTTATGTATCCGGTGGTGATACTGGAAAACAAAGTGCTTAGGGCCACGGCCAAGACTCATAAAGTAGCTGTGTTCAAGAATCATCATACTGAAATAGGAGAATCAATAACACTATCTGAATTCTAAGTTCCTATAGATGCCAATCACTCTGAGCTTCAATGGATAAAGTGAGATGTCAAAACTGTTCGGAAGCAAAAAGCTACTAGCCCCGCTCATCTAATTAGAATCTGAGCTTCACTCAAAAACTCTGAGATATTATTGCTTCTTGACCTATTAGTCCTCTATTTTATTTGTCTAGTTGCTTGAGGACAAGCAACAGTTCAAGTTTGGTGTTGTGATGAGCGGATATTTTATACGCTTTTTGGGGTTAATTTCATATAGATTTTAGTATATTTTAGTTAGTTTTTAGTTTAGTCTCATTAGTTTCTAGGAAAAATTCATATTTCTGGACTTTACTATGAGTTTGTGTGTTTTTCTATGATTTCAGGTATTTTCTGGCTGAAATTGAGAGAGCTGAGCAAAAATCTGATTCAGGCTGAAAAAGGACTGCTGATGCTGTTGGATTCTGACCTCTCTGCACTCAAAATGGAATTTCTGGAGCTACAGAAGTCCAAATGGCGCGCTTCTAATTGCGTTGAAAAGTAGACATCTAGGGCTTTCCAGCAATATATAATAGTCCATACTTTGCTCAAGGATAGACGACGTAAACTGGCGTTCAACGCCAGTTCCATGCTGCTGTCTGGCGTCCAGCGCCAGAAACAAGTTACAAAGTGGAGTTCAACGCCAGAAACAGGTTACAACCTGGCGTTGAACGCCCAAAACAGCCCAGGCACGTGAGAAGCTTTAGTCTCAGCCCCAGCACACACCAAGTGGGCCCCAGAAGTGGATTTCTGCACTATCTGTCATAGTCTACTCATTTTCTGTAAACCTAGGTTACCAGTTTAGTATTTAAACAACTTTTAGAGATTTATTTTGTATCTCATGACATTTTAGATCTGAATTTTGTACTCTTTGACGGCATGAGTCTCTAAACTCCATTGTTGGGGGTGAGGAGCTCTGCTGTGTCCTGATGAATTAATGCAAGTAATTATGTTTTCCATTCAAACATGTGTGTTCCTATCTAAGATATCCATTCGCGCCTAACTATGGAGAAGGTGATGATCAGTGACAGTCATCACCTTCCTCACTCCATGAACGTGTGTCTGACAATCACCTCCGTTCTACATCAGATTGAATGAATATCTCTTAGATTCCTTAATCAGAATCTCCGTGGTATAAGCTAGATTGATGGCAGCATTCATGAGAATCCGGAAAGTCTAAACCTTGTCTGTGGTATTCCGAGTAGGATCCTGGGATTGAATGGCTGTGACGAACTTCAAACTCACGAGTGCTGGGCGTAGTGACAGCCACAAAAGGATAGTAATTCCTATTCCGGTACGATTGAGAACCTGCAGATGATTAGCCGTGCGGTGACAGCGCATTTGGACCCTTTTCACTGGAAAGATGGATGGTAGCCATTGACAACGGTGATCCACCTACAGACAGCTTGCCATAGGAGGACGTGCGTGAGTGAATCAGAAAACAGAGGAAAGCAGAATTTCAGAAGACAAAGCATCTCCAAAACTCCAACATATTCTCCATTATTGCATACAAGTATAATTTGTGTTCTGCCCTTTTCCTGCTTGCAATCATATTTGATAAGTGAATTATTTTATTGTCTTCCTGACTAAGAGGTATAAGATAACCATAGATTGCTTCAAGCCAACAATCTCCGTGGGATCGACCCTTACTCACGTAAGGTATTACTTGGACGACCCAGTGCACTTGCTGGTTAGTTGTGCGAAATTACATTGTGAAGTAATTTTCGTGCACCATATATCTGCCTCTTTTACCCAAATCTGGTGATAACCTGATCGAAAATCAATCTTCGAAAATACCGTCACGCCTTTTAGTTGATCCATCAGATCGTCTATCTGAGGAAGTGGGTACTTATTCTTAATAGTGACCTTATTCAATTGCCGATAATCTACATACAACCTCATTCCTCCATCCTTTTTTTTACCAACAGTATTGGAGCTCCCCACGATGACGCACTTTGACGAATAAACTTCTTCCCAAGTAGCTCATCTAACTGCTTCTTCATTTCTGCTAGTTCTCTTAGTGACATCTAATAAGGCGCTATTGAGGTCGGTCCAACTCAAGGTATGAAATCAATACTGAACTCTATCTCTCGCTGAAAAGGAAACTCAGGTATATCCTCGAGAAAAACATCGGGAAATTCTCTTAACACTTGAATTCATTCCAAACTTGTTTCACTACTGCTTGAGCTATCCGTTAACGGAATGTACCCCTCACTTTCACTCCCATTAAAGGTGACTCTTACAGAATTTAAAAAAAAAAAACATGGGATAACACCAGTCCACGATGCACATCGTCAAATAGAATAATATCAGTTTTCTCAAATTAGTAAAAAAAATACAATTTTTAGATAGCCAATCTAACCTTAGGGTAATATCCAGACCATGCAAAGGAAAACAGACCAAATCATGTATAAAAGTTCTACCGTTGATATCAAACACTATGTGTCGGCACACCAGGCTGGCCAAAGCATTCTATGATTTAGGTGTATAAACAATCAAGTCAAAATTCCCACAATAGAGAAACTAATCATTCAAAAAAACAGAGCATGCAAACATATCATTTTTACAAAAATTGAAACCCTCAATCCCTCACTACAATAAAACCCTAAACAGCAATCCAGAGTGATAAAAAGAAGCCTAAATCCTTATCATTCAGTTCAAACAATTTATTTTCAAAATGAAATGGTTGCCAACCTCGCAAAACCCTTGATCAGAACAGCGCTACCTAGGCTTTTCATAATGGCACTGATAAACCACTTTTTTATGGTTTATCTTGTGCTAAATTGAGTGGTTTTTATCAGTTCTTTGCACACTTATTCATACAAATTGCATGGTTTTACAAATCCTTCCCAATTTTGTTTTATGATTGAAAACCTGTTTCCTAAGCCTTTAAATTGTCAATTTTTAATGTCCTTTTATACCATTCGATGCCATGATCTGTGTGTTAAGTGTTTTCAGGCTTTATAGGGCAGGAATGGCTTAGAGGATGGAAAGGAAGCATGCAAAAAGTGGAAGGAACACAAGAAACAAAGGAGATGACCAGCGAGTATTGACGCGCATGCATGGCTCATGCGTGCGCGTGACTTAGAGCTTTTCACAGAGACGCGTAAGCATAACTGATGCGGACGCATGATCAGCGAAGTCGCATAGCGACGCGTACGCGTGACACATGAAGAAGATCATCGACGCGTACGCGTGACGTGCATAACCTGCTGCAACTGCAGAAGACGCTGAGGGCAATTTTGGGCTGGTTTTAGACCCAGTTTTTGGCCCAGAAACACAGACTAGAGCCAGGGGACAAGCAGTGACTCAACACACATTCACATTGACTCAGTTTTAGTTTTAGTTTTGAATCTTAGAGAGGAAACACTACTTCCTCTAGGGTTCTTCATATTCTTAGATTTTTAGTTTTATGCTTTTGGATGGGATCTTGAGAGAGTTACTACCTCCGTTTGAAGTCTCTATCACTACAGTTTGCTTTCTTATTTCCTTACTCTTTTGTTTTCCATTCAATTTGTTCAGAGTTAATATGGATATCTTTGATTTTGAAAATTATTAATGCAAGAGTTATTTTTACATTTAATTTCATTATTTGTTTGATTATCATCTTCCCTTAATTTATTAGTTCAAAAATTGCTTTTACTAAATTAATTTTAATTAACATGTCTCCTTTCTAGTTCCTTTACATGTCTGTGAAAACAGCATCCATGTCAATGGAGTAGACTCCCAACTTGACTTTGGAATTGACTAATAGGAGACCCTTGAGTTGGAATACTCAAGTGTTAATTTGTAATTGGAAGTTGTTGGCTGACACACTAGTCACTAACTCTAATCCTTCCCTAGGAAGGGATTAGGACTTGTGAATCAGAGTTGTTTAGTTACTTGACTTTCCTTTATTAGGTAAGAGATGACTAAGTAGAAGCAACAACCTCTTACTATTATAATTGGGAAAATTCAACAAGAATAGAAATTTCGATTAATCTTCTCCTAGTCAAGGCTTTTTATTTAATTATATAAAATCTCTTGTTAATTTTTATTGCTTTGATTGACAGTCATTTATTTATCTATTCCCCAACTCTCAAATTTCTCAGAAAATTCCTGACCAATAAATTGCACTCTTTTGTCAACTCGTTGGAAGACGTCCTAGGATTCTACTCCCAGTATTTTATTCTTAAATTGTGACAACTCTTTTTAAATTGATAAGCAGAATTTTCGTCGGTTAAGAACTGTACTTGCAACGCTATTTTCATTATAAATTCTTAATCGGCAATTTTTCCGCCAGACCATGCAAAGGCAAACAGGCCAAGTCATGTATAAAAGTTCTACCGTTGATATCAAACACTATGTGTCAGCACACCAGGCTGGCCAAAGCATTCTATGATTTAGGTGTATAAACAATCAAGTCAAAAGTTCCACAAAAGAGTAACTAATCATTCAAAAAAACAGAGCATGCAAACATATCATTTTTACAAAAACTGAAACCCTCAATCCCTCACTACAATAAAACCCTAAACAGCAATCAAGAGTGATAAAAAAAAGCCTAAATCCTTATCATTCAGTTCAAACAATTTATTTTCAAAATGAATGGTTGCCAACCTCACAAAACCCTTGATTAGAACAGTGCTACCTAGGCTTCTCATAATGGCACCCTCGTCGACGATCAGAATGAAACGGTGTCTCGCTTCTCACGCAATCCTCATTCTGCTCTATTCCTCGCTCTTTGCACCTCGCCAACGATGAAAGACTCTGCTCCCTCCTCGAATACTCTAAACGACGTCACGGGTCTTTTTCACCTTGCCTAGAATCGTCGTCCGACATCGACGGCATTGCCACCTCGGATTGAAGACAACGGCGCGACGTTCTCCTCCCTCCAAGTCTGTGTCATGTGACTCTATTTTCTTCCATTTCTTTCTCTTCGTGACTAAAGAGAACAATATGAGAAGTGATTTAAAAAAGAGAAGACAAATGGTTACTCACATAAAAGTGTTTTGGAGATTTCACTCTTCTTGCCACTTCAGACACCCTATTTTGCTACATCACTAACATCTTATTAATGATTTAAATAGCGTTAATTAAAAGGATAAAATTGATACAAATAAAAAAATTTTAAAATAAAATTGAGACAAATTAAAATTTAAAAATATTTTTAAAATTTTTAATAAACTTAAGAAATAAAACGTATAATTTAACCTAAAAAAAACAAAATTAAACCCAAACTCACATTACAACAATTTCGAAAACCATGCCACCAGAAAAGTCCATCAAACAAATTACCATCTTTAGCATTGTATTAACTTGAGCTAATTATGTCAATCAAACGGACAAATTCCTTCGTGCCTCTGCTTGGAGTCAGACATTGTGTCAACCCCTTCGCATGAAAGACACACGTAAGTAAGCAGTTGTAGTCACGTCAATTCAACACTTGCAAAAGAAAATACTCATTTTTTTAGTACTAAACAAAATACCCTATATCACCATAATATTGGCCTCTTCTTTTGTCTTGTATTGACCTTGATTTTTTCATCGGTCTATTCTTTTTTGGTCATGGAGTTTTTGGTCTTGATATGGGCTTTGATTTAAAAGTTTTTTTTTTATTAAAATAAAAAAAATTATTATTCCTCGTCTTAAAATACAATTTTTTTTTGTTTAGAGCAAGTTTACCGCATCCGACAAACTCTATAAAAATAATAGAGTTTGCCCATTTTTTAAAATCCACGTTTTTAATTCATATCATCGTCTCTAAAATAGTATATAGATTTCCAAACAATATATAGAAGTATACAAAAATACACGAACAACAAAGATGACTTATTTAAGATTTTTTTAATTATAAATTTAAAAAAACAAGCCATATTTAAAAATGACAGCCATTATCATCGTCTCTAAAAATATACTGGTACAACGGAATAAGCTATATTTAATAAGAATTTTTTTTAATTATAAATTAAAAAATATAACTATTTTCCAAAAATAAAATACAACTTATTCCTATATACTTTTGTGTACTCTTATATATTTTGAAGATCATGATAATAGTTATCATGGTTAACTATTCAAATTCAATCTAATATATTTAAAGTGAAGTTTACCGGGAGTAAGACAAACTCTATAAATTTTATAGAATTTTATAGAAGTGCGACGAATTTGTTAAATGCCAAAAAAAATCGTATTTAGTGAATTGAAGTTCAAAAATCATGTTTAAAAAAATAATAATTTTTTAATTTTATTTTAGTGAAAAAACCTAATTTAAAACGGTAAGAAAAGAAACCCTACTTATAGTGGGGCCTATCCTTTTTGGAGAGTCATACTTGCATTGATATTTTTCCCCTAGTGAGCCTCATTTATTAGTTTACTCTATTATGGCCTTATGGGCATGCCTAAGCAGAATAATAAAATTTACATGAAACAAACTTCGATGGTAATTGATTTGGTCCAAGAAAAGAAGGATCGTAGTTGACAAAAACGAAAAAAAGGAAGATCGAACTCTAAAAACATAAAAACAGCAATTGATAAGTAAACTAGGGTAGCAACACTACCCGAACTCGCGGGTACCCACCCCGTTCTTATCCGCTCGAGGTGGGTAATTACCCGCCCCCGCACCGGGGCGGGTTTTAGCGGGGCGAGTTTTTAAGTGGGGCGGGGTCGGGTTTAGGTTAAACCCGTCCCTACCTGCCCCGGTATATATAATATATATAAATATATATATTTTAATATATAATATTTGTAATATATATATAAAATAATTAGTAAAATGATTAATAATATTATATTATATATAAATTTTTATTTTAATTTTATTTTAGTTTATGTTATGTATGTAAATAGTGGTTATATAATTTTTAAAATTTAATTTTATTTGTTGGATTTAATAATTATAGGGGCGGGTAGGGTGGGACGGGTACCCGCAGAAGCGGATTAGGGTTTAAAATTTTACTACCCGCGGGTAGGGCGGGGCGGGTTTGATGCGGATTTTTTTAGGGCGGGACGGATCGGATAGAGCAAAAACCCGCCCCTACCCGCTCCATTGCCACCCCTAAAGTAAACAGAACCGGAAAAAGGAGATTTGTCTTATTTTCTAAAACCATTTTTATTTCTAGCTAATAGAATACATCTTTTGGAATAACAAAAATAAAATAAAATAAAAAAGTATAATCCTTTTCTTTTCATACCTTCACAGCAGAGCTTTATTTATATTAGACTCCAGAAGTAAAATGTAATAGTATTTCGATTTAATTTAATAAATTTTTTATCAGAGATATTTATATTTTCAACAATACAATTAGACAAATACTTTATTTTATATTTAAGAAATAAATACAAAAATTATATACTTATACTTCAATTTTTATGTTCTCAAATATTTTTAAAATTTAATTATTATTTATAAAAATTAAAAATCTAACATAATCTCATATTTAATATATTTTTAAATTTATTCTTGCGTTAACATTCTCACAAGTAGGAAAAAGAACTTCACATTTCATTTAACCAGCAGTATTGTAAATATTAGTACAACTTCCAAGTCAAAGCAAAACGAAAACTGAAAAAACTATAGAATCACATGACACACACACCGGAAATTAGCAACAAATTATTGATTGATTGATCAACCATTGATATTGATGAGTGTTAATTATTAGAAGACTGTTGCAAGCGAGGATCAACATCAACCCTAGCAACACCTTTATCCTCCGCAGCTTTGGCCACTTCAACCTCACCCTTCACCAGCTCCCTCAGAACATCTTCCTCCTCATCAACATAGTTTGGATCCTTCTCGTCGATGGCCGCCGGAGCCGCGTTGAGCTCGTTGTCCGCCATGTCAGCAGGACCCTCCCACGTGTACTTCCCTCCACGGCCGG
The DNA here is from genome assembly GCF_059453495.1 of Arachis ipaensis. NCBI lineage: Eukaryota > Viridiplantae > Streptophyta > Magnoliopsida > Fabales > Fabaceae > Arachis > Arachis ipaensis. The sequence continues at coordinate 79,178,774 of NC_142441.1, read as the reverse complement.
ACTTAGGCAGCGGCCTCCCGATTCCGATGCCGTCAGCAGGATGGCGCTCCATGCGCTGTACGCCCTTGTCGACGAGCTTCTTCTCCACGTACTTGACGGTGTCCACGTTGTGCGTTTCGAGTTCGGTCTTCTCCACCTTCTTCCTTCCTTCTTCGTCGCGACTAACCGCTCGAATCGTCACTTTCTCTTGCCTGTCATCGATCGGCTTCATCTTTTCTATTAATTGATCGCTCCTTTTCTTCAATAGTTTCTGTGTTACAATGATTTGTGATGCTCTGCACTGCGTGTTATTGACAGTTTTGTGGTGAGTTGTTTTATATATATAAGTTGTCTGAGTGTCTGGAATGGTTGGAGAAGGAAACTAGAAAGTGCTGGAACGGTAGCAAATGTTTCCGGGGTATGCTAGAAGTATCGGCCACGTGACACAAATCTTGAGTGGCTGTCAACGTGGCGGTAGCTTGTTAATGTCAAAGCATCTGCGCAATTTTTTGACAATTAGCCTGAAAAAAAAAATTAATACAGACAACGGTTACGCAGGACATTTTAGTAGTTTTGATTATTATTTAATTATTATGAATATTAAATTATTTTTAAAAAATAAATTTTATTAATTTATGTGTAAACTCTAAATAATATGAGTATAAATTATATTAATTTATGTATATAAAATTTTGATAAATGTAGGTATAAAAATATATGTAAATATACGTATAAATTATTCTTTATAAAAAAATAATATTTGTTAGTTATGTTTTATAATGGTCTAAGAATACGTTCATTCTTTAGTTATAGAGAGACTTTTAAATCGTAAGGTACTAATTTTAATAAAACTTTATAATCAAGCAAAATAGTTAATCAAGTTGTTATATGTGTGGAAAGTTGCGTATAATCATGGCGAGGGGCATACTGAACCAGAGAAAACTGAGAGTAGAATAAAAAATGAAATCTGCAATAATGATTAGTCACACACATTATAATACTAACCGTCTAATATATATAGCTAAACAATTCTAACTAACTCCTATATAATTTGATATAACTAATTGATGAATCCAATTCACACCCCCATTCAAAAATCGGTGAATTAGTTCTTTTGGCAAGCGCACCAAAATTATCGTCAAGTAATAACCCACAGTAGAGTGGGATCGTATCCACAGAGATTGGCAAATTCGAGCAGTTTTAATTAATTGATGAGTTAGTCAAGCGGATCAATAGGATTGTGAAGTGCAGAATTGTAAATGACATAAATGTAAATGATTAGAATATAAAGAAAAGCAATAAAGTGCAGAAATATAAATGGCAGAATGTAAAGTGCAGAATCATAAATGACTTGAATGTAAATGGGAATGGAGAATTGCTGAATGTAAAATTAAGCTATAAAGAAATGGATAGATAAGAATGGGAAAATTCATTGAGATTGGGAGATGTTGTCTCTTTGGATCAAATCTAGCTTATATCCTCTTCAATCATGCAACTCATTGACCTCTTGGCAATCATGATTGATTGAGCCCCAATCCCTTGGTGACTCAATCTCTCAGATCTTGATCAATAGCCAATTCCTTGGTCTAATTGCTTATGAAGAGAGATATGCTTGGTCCCTGATTATACCACACACCATTATAGGTCCAAGTAGAGGGAGGATTATATGTCACATATCCAAACACCAAAACCCAGATTCTACTCAAGTGTGAGAAGGGATTTCAAGCATGGTTTCATGTTTCCTTTCCCAAGGTTCCATGAAACCCAATTGCATTCAACCTCTTTCCCAAGATAATAATGCTAAGCATTAAGAACCAAATTCCTTCTAGAAAATCAAAGAGAAAATGAAGAGAAGAAGCATTTCACTATTATCAATCCATCAAGTACAACAGAGCTCCCTCTCTCAATGAGAGGGAAGTTAGCTACTCATAGCTCAAAAAGTACTCAAAAGTGAAGTGTAAAAGTGGATCCAAAACTGACTGCTTAACCCCCTCTTCAGTACTCCTTGGGGGTATTTATACTACTCCTAGTAAAATAAAAGAATTACAAAAGTAAAAAAGAAAAATTACATTTTGGAGGAAAAAAAAACACTCAATAAGCGTGACTTCCTAGATGGCGTGTGGCTGGCGCTTTACTGGCGTGTCACGTGCCCTTCATTTTTAGCTTGGCGTGCCACGCCCAATCCTTCAAGTGGCACGCTCATCTCTCTATCAACCTTGGCGTGCCACGCCTTCGAACTCAAGTGGCACATCATAGTGGAATTTTTGTGTTGGCGTGCCACACCTTCGAACTCAAGTGGCACGCCCCTTGCCCTTTTCCACCTTTCTTTGCCTCTGGAAACTTGAACTGGCGTGCCATGCCCAGGGTCTGGCGTGCCACGCCCTTGCTTTATGCTTGGCTAAGCTTCTCTGGAAAGTTGCACTAGCGTGGCACGCCCAGGGTCTGGCGTGGCACGCCCAGGGTCTGGCGTGCCACGCCCCTTTTGTGAGTGAGTGGTTCCTCTGTTTGGCGTGCCACGCCACAAACTCAAGTGGCACGCCCCAATGCTTCTTTGCTCTCTGAATGACACTGGCGTGCCACGCCTGGTTCCTCAAGTGGCACGCCTAAGTGAATAATGGTGAGTGGCGTGCCACGCCTTCGATACCAAGTGGCACGCCCCATGTAATTGGCCTCCTTCATCCTCCCTGGAAACTTATACCAGCGTGCCACGCCCATGATCTTGTCTTGGTTCCAATAGTTGGCGTGCCACGCCTCAGCATTCAAGTGGCACGCCATAGTGACATGCTTGAGTTGGCGTGCCACGCCTTCGATACCAAGTGGCACGCCCAGTCTTCAATTGCCTTCAGCCCCTTCTCTGGATTATTGTACCAGCGTGCCATGCCATGCTGTTCAAGTGGCACGCCCATGGATTCGTGAACTCTTCAGGCTTGGCGTGCCACGCCTGGGTTCTCAAGTGGCATGCCCAAGTGACTTCTTGGAGCTGGCGTGCCACGCCTTCGACACCAAGTGGCACGCCATAGTGGAGGTTCTTCTTGGAATGGTGAGTTGGCGTGCCACGCCCAATCCTTCAAGTGGTACGCCCATAGTAGTTAGTGGGTCAGGCGTGCCACGCCCCTTTTGTGTCCTCCATTGTAGCTCTCTGGAAAAATGTATTAGCGTGCCACGCCCAGTCCCTGGCGTGCCACGCCTTCATGCATGCTTGGACTTCTTCTCTGGACTTTAGTACTGGCGTGCCATGCCTAGTTCCTGGCGTGCCACGCCAGTGTATTTTCATGACATTTGCTCCCAAATGGCACGCCAATTTCACACGTCCAGCTTCTTGTTTGTCTTCTACCCATTTTTTATGCCTTTTTCACCTGAAATTTAGCACAAATCATCTCAAAGTAGTGTACCATAATATTCATCAAATAATGCATGAATTGTACTGATCAAATGAGATTTATACTCTTTTATGGTCATCTTTATGCAAGAAAGAAGGGTAGATGATGCAAGTCATCACAACACCAAACTTAAGCTTTGCTTGTCCCAAGCAAATCAATGTGAGTAAGCCTTTATAACTTGAGACCTTGGCTTTGAGTGATTGCAATACAACTAAGAGTAAGACTAAGTATTCAACACATGTATGAATGTTTTAATGTCACAAAAAACTCTTGGATCCTTGAGGGTTCTTTCAAGTATAGGCTTTAGGGGTCCTTTCTATTGATTGTCACCTTGAAGTAGTAAGGATTGTTTTGCTTCTTTGACCACGACTCTAAGCGTTTTGTCTCAAGACAACCCTTTAATTAGGCTTTCAGTTAGCACTCCCAAACCAGTTGGTTTTAGGATACTAGGTGTTGAGACACCCTTAAGAATTTACTTGCCCAGGTCTCTTCTTGACACAACTTCACCACAAGCATCTACTAAGATCTCTAGTTCTTTTTGAGCTTTTTAATGTTTCTTTTTTTTTCTATCCAGTAGTTGATGCTCAGAGCCTTGGGCCTTTATTGCTTACTACCTCTTGGTTCTATGGATATTCCAGGAACACCCTTTAACCTTCCCTTGTTATACCTTCTAGGACTAGTTGCTTTCCATGACTCAATTTCTTTTTATTTCATCCAATGTTCTACACTTAGTTTCTTATTCCTTAGTTTGTTTGATGATCTCTATTGGCCTTGGTCTCTCTTGATGTTTTTGCACAACTCATAATAACTCTTATGGAGACAAGCTCTACTTTTATTTATGTTGAAATGAAGACTTGAAATACATGGCATTTTCTTTCTTGTAAAAAAAACTCATAAAGACTTCAAACAGGAATTAAAACTAAGCATAAAACACAAACTATCCTAGCATGATTATTTATTTAAAAAGTAAACAAAGCAAAAGCTTAAACAAGATTTCAGAATTTAGAAAATGTCAACCATGGGACTCAACAACCTTGAGCAGCTTCATCTTTAGTTCATTGGCTCCTTCCCTTTGTCCTTCTTCTTGGAGGGGGAGGAGGCACCTTCATCTGGCTTGGAGGAACCTTCTTGTGCTTTGGCATCCTTGGGCTTCCAAAATCCTGCCGTCCTCATATAATTCCTTTCATCTTCCTTATGTTTGGCTAGGATTTCCTCTTGTCTTGCACTTAGCTCTTCCATTCCTTGCATGAAGGTTGGGTATCCTGGGTTTAGAGTGGCCACGGCATTACACAAGTGATTAAGCTTCGCTTGTGTATTGATGTCATACTGCCTCCTGGATATGGTTCTGGCATCATAGAGATGTCTGACTTCGGCCAAGTTCCTCTGTTGCCATTTGCCTTGCTCTACTATTTTGTCCAGTGTATTTCGCACCTCTCTCCAGTCAAATTGTTCTTACTATTCCTTCCTCATATGCTCCCAGTTTCCTTGGAGTTGTTGAATATTTTGGTTAACTTGGCTCTATTATCGTTGTTGAGTTTCTTTAAGTTGATTCACATCTTCCCTCAGGTGGTGTAGGTCTCCCTTCATTTGCTGTACATCTCCTTGCAATTGTTCCCACTTGAATCCCTCTGAAAATTGCTGATATTGGTATTGTGGTGGTGGTTGAAGTGCCAGGAATTGAGGTTGCTCTTCTGCCTCTTCCTCTTCTTGTTGTTGTTGTGGTTCATGAGCATGAGCTATTCGTTCTCTGGTTCTGTTGAGTGGGTGAACAGCTACCACCTTGGCCATCTTTTTGGCATTTATGAACTTGTCTTGCTTCACAAGCACCTCATCAATGATCTTTTCAACTCCAGCCTCATCACATAGCCTCTGTATAATGCTGGGGAATGCCAACCTTGTGTTGTCACTGGTGCTTTTCAGCACTTTGTTGATGTTGTTGGCAATCATCTCCCCCACGTTGATGTTCTCCCTTTCATGATGCTGTAGATGAGCACAGCTCTCTCCTTGGTCACCTCTGAAGTGTTGGATGTGGGGATTAGGGACCTCCTCACAAATTCTAGCCATCTTCTAGCTTGGGGGCTCAAATCTCTTCTCCTCAATTGATTTGGTATCCCATCCTTATCATTTATCCAACAAACATGCATCACACAAATTTCATTCAGGATCTCCTCAAACCCAGGGTCTTGATGCTTCATTCTTTCTTCATAGCTCCGAGTAGAGCTTGTCCTCTTCACCATTAGCATTCTTTCTATGCTAGAGGGGCTGTAGTCGATGGACTTCCCCCTTACATAGCTAATGTAGCCATATTGTTGCCCTGGTTGAGGTACTGCGTTAGCATAGAATTTCCTCACCAAGCTTTCTACCACTTTCCTTGGTGGGTTGCATAGAAGTGACCAACCGCTGTTGTTGATCTCAATGTTGATTTCAATATGCTCATTCCTCCCTAGTTGAAACCCAACTTCTGGAATGATCTCCCTCTCACTCACCCAACCATAGAATTGATTTTGGTTGAATGCGGAGAGGAACTTGTAGTCATTGAAAGAGCTTGAGGATCCAGAGGTTGGTTCCTTGATTTTTGTTTTCTTTGAGACTGAGCTTTTTGGTGGTGCCATTAGGTTGAGAGAGTGTATATGGGATTGTGAAAAAAATGTGTGGGGGTTGCAAGAAAGAGCAAGCAAAATAATGTTTTACTCCAACACCAAACTTAGGACTTGATTGTCCCAATCAAGAAAAAAAAAAAGAAAGAAAGAAGGGGAAAAGATGGTAAAAGATGATAAGAGAAAGAAAGGTGACGGGTGTATGCTCTTCGTGTGTGATTGGGGGTTGTTGAAGTGGGAGAGGAGATGGGGAGGTGAGGCTTTTATAATGGGTGAATGGTGTGGTACGAAGGGTGGGAATTGAAAAGGGTTAAATGTTTTCCCACTTGGGGAGTGGCGCCTAGCGTGGGAAGAGGCGCCAACTCTTTTTTCACATGTCTTCTACGTGTGTTGAGTTTCAAAGTGCAAGTATACTTTGACTTCCTTGCTTTGTGAGTTGTTTACCATGTGGGTCCCATCTTTTCTCCTGAATTTGAAACTGAACCCATTAGTAATGACAAAAGAACCCCTTCACATTCCTTCTCATCAAGAGTGATTTGGATTGCAACTGATGGGTGTCTCTTGGGACACCAAACTTAATTCTTTGGCATCTTAATAAATTGGTTCCATCATTGTGTATTTAATGTGTTCATAAGAATGGAGTAATCATCAATCTTTTTATTTTCTTTTGATTCCAATTCCTCTGAACTCATTAAACCACATTTATGTTCTTACCCAAAGCATTAAGTGCTTTCAAATTAGGTGACTTGGGCTGCTAGGTGATTCTTGGTGGTGGCCACACCAAACTTAATCTCTGGGCTTACTCTTCAAAATCAGGCTATTAATTGTTTGTAAGCCTAGATTAAGTGGGTGGGAGGCCACACCAAACTTAGCAGTTTAGCTAGTTCTTAGCCCATTCACTTATCATGATTTATGCCTTCATCAAGTTGCAGTTCCAAAAATAGAAAGAAATAAAAGAGTGTAAAGAAAATCTAGCTACCAAAGCTAATATCAAACTTTCTAACCTACAATTGTAAAGTAATCCTAATTTGATACCGTAACCTCAAAGTGAGACTGAAAATTAAACTATCTAAAGCAATAGATTTTAAACTACTCTAAGTAAGGCAATTAAATAAAAAAGGATAAAGTGTTGGGGTGCCTCCCAACTAGCGCTTTTTTATTGTCATTAGCTTGGCATTTCTTCGTCTTCAGCTGAGCTTGTAGCTCACTCTCTGCTCCTCTAAGGAGCCTCCCAAGTAGTGCTTGAGTCTATGGCCATTAACAGTAAAAGTTCTCTGAGTCTTGTCCTCCATGAGCTCCACATGACCATAAGGAAACACCTTGAGTATGGTGAAATGTCCTGACCATCGAGACTTAAGTTTTCCAGGGAAGAACTTGAGTCTTGAGTTGTAGAGTAACACCTTCTGTCCTTCAGTGAACTCCTTCTTGCTAACTTTTGGTCATGCCACCTTTTTGTGTTCTCTTTGTAGATTTTTGCATTTTCGTATTCTTGATTTCTAAACTCCTCCAGCTTATTGAGTTGCATTAATCTCTTTTCTCCAGCAGCTTGCTCATCATATTTTAACATTTTTAGAGCCCAAAATGCTCTGTGCTCAAGTTCAACTGGTAAGTGACAAGCTTTGCCATATACCAATTGGTATGGAGACATCCCAATGGGAGTCTTATAGGCTGTCCTGTAGGCCCATAGTGCATCATCCAGCTTCTTTGACCAATCTTTCCTTGAGCTTCCAACAATTTTTTCAAGGATTCGTTTCAGCTTTCTGTTAGAGATTTCAGCTTGCCCGTTGGTCTGTGGGTGGTATGGAGTTGCCACTTTGTGCTTTACTCCATATCTGAGAAGGAGTGTTTCGAGTTATTTGTTGCAGAAGTGTGTCCCTCCATCACTAATGAGAGCTCTGGGAACTCCAAATCTGCTGAAGATGTTCCTTCTCAAGAAGCTTATCACAACCTTATTGTCATTTGTTGTAGTGGCTATGGCTTCTACCCACCTTGAGACATAATCATCAGCCACCAATATATAGCTATTTGAGTAGGAGGTTGGGAAGGGTCCCATGAAATCAATCCCCTATACATCAAATAGCTCCAACTCTAGTATGAATTGCTGTGGCATCTCATTTTTCTTTGTTAGATTACCAGCTCTTTGGCATTCATCACACCTTGACACCATTTCCTTGGCATCCTTAAACATTGTTGGCCAGTAAAATCCGGATTGAAGCACTTTTGCTGCTGTTCTTTCTCCACTGAAGTGACCTCCATATGCGGATCCATGGCACTGCCATAACACTTCCTGCCCTTCTTCATGGGATATACACCTTCTTAGGATTCCATCAGCACACTTTTTGAACAGATAGGGGTCATCCCAGATGTAGTGTTTGGCATCCTTAATCAGCTTCCTCCTCATGTGCTTATTGATGTTGGTTGGTAGCTCCCCAATAGCCTTGAAGTTAGCTATGTCTGCAAACCAAGGGGCTACTCGAATTATCATCAATTGTTCATCAGGGAAGCTTTCATTGACAGCTACTTACTGCATTTTTTCTTCTTGTGGGATCCTTGAGAGGTGGTCAGCTACCTTGGTCTCTGCTCCACTCCTATCATTAATCTCAATATCAAATTCTTGGAGCAGCAGAATCCACCTTATTAGTCTGGGCTTAAATTCTTGTTTGGTAAGCAAGTATTTGAGTGCTGCATGATCACTGAACACAATTACTTTTGAGCCAATAAGATATGATCTAAACTTATCAAAAGCAAAAACTATGGCTAAAATTTCTTTCTCCGTGGTGGTATAGTTCCTTTGATTCTCATTAAGAACCTTGCTAGCATAATAAATGACATGTACTAGTTTGTCTTTCCTCTGTCCTAGAACGGCACCAACAGCAAAATCAGATGCATCACACATTAGTTCAAAGGGAAGATCCCATCTTGGTGGTGCTATAATAGGTGCAGAGGAGAGTTTCTTCTTAAGTTCATCAAAGGCTACCATGCACTCTCTATCAAAAATAAAGGGAGTATTTGAGACAAGTAGGTTGTTAAGGGGTTTTGCAATCTTTGAAAAGTCTTTGATAAACCTCCTATAGAACCCAGCGTGTCCCAAAAAACTTCTGATTGCTTTGACATTGCAAGGTGGAGGTAATTTTTCAATTACTTCCACTTTTCCCTTGTCCACTTCTATGCCATCTTTTGAAATCTTGTGACCAAGAACCACCCCTTCAGTTACCATAAAATAACACTTCTCCCAGTTTAAAACTAGGTTGGTTTCTTGACACCTTTTTAGCACAAGAGCAACATGGTATAGGCAATCAGAATATGAGTTCTCAAATACAGAGAAGTTGTCCATGAATACTTCTATGAACTTTTCAATCATGTCAGAAAAAATGGAGAGCGTGCACCTTTGGAGTGTTACAGGTGCATTGCACAATCCAAAGGGCATTCTCCTATAAGCAAAGACACCATATGGACATGTAAATGAAGTTTTTTCTTGATCCTTGGGGTCTAAAACAATTTGATTGTACCCCGAATACCCATCTAGGAAGCAATAATACTCATGTCCTGCCAATCTTTCAAGCATCTGGTCCATGAAAGGTAGGGGAAAGTGGTCCTTCCGGGTGGCTTCATTAAGTTTCCGGTAATCAATGCACATACACCATCCAGTCACTGTCCTTGTAGGTATCAATTCATTCTTCTCATTTGCCACAACAGTGATCCCTCCCTTCTTAGGAACTACTTGCACCGGGCTTACCCAAGGGCTATCTGAGATGGGGTAGATCACCCCTGCTTGCCACAATTTCAGCACTTCTTTCTGAACCACTTCATTCATAGTTGGGTTCAGCCTCCTTTGTTGTTATCTTGAAGGTTTGGCATCTTCTTCAAGTAAGATCTTATGCATACACATTGAAGGACTAATCCCTTTTAAATCTGCAAGTGTCCAACCTATGGCATCCTTGTGTTGTCTCAACACTTGGATGAGCTCCTCTTCTTGTTCCTTGCTCAGACTTGAATTTATGATCACTGGGTGAGTGTTGTTAGCACCCAGATATGCATATTTCAAGCTGAGTGGCAAGGTCTTCAGCTCTAGTTTTGGTGACTCTGTATCTTTGTTGTATGTGGTGGTTGGCCTGATTGAGTTTCTCATGATTGCTTGTGGTGGTTCTCCATCTGATGCTTGTTCCAGCTCAATGGTTCCTCCACATTGTTCTTTTTCCAATACTTCTTGAATTATCTGTTCCATGGTGTCCACCAGCATGCATTCTCCTATGGATTCCTTGGGGTAACTCATTGCTTTAAAGACATTGAAGACCATTTTCTCTTCATGCAATCTCAAGACTAGTTTCCCTTTCTGCACATCAATGATGGCTCCAGCAGTAGCTAGGAATGGTCTTCCTAGGATAATGGACGTGTTGGCCTCTTCTTCCATGTCCAGCACAACGAAATCAGCAGAGAAAATTAATTCTCCTACTTTCACTAGCAAGTCTTCCACCACTCCATGTGGAAACTTAAATGTTCTATCAGCCAATTGGAGTGCCATTCTTGTTGGCTTGGCTTCTTCAATCTTCATCATTCTCATCATGGTCAGGGACATAAGATTTATGCTAGCTCCCATATCACACAAAGCTTTCTTAATGGTGATATCCCTTATGATGCAGGGGATTTGAAAACTTTCTGGGTCTTTCAGCTTTTGAGGCAGCTTCTTCTGTATGATGGCGCTGCATTTCTCAGTCAATACTATGGTTTCTTTTGCCTCCCAGTTCTTCTTTCTGGTTATAAGCTCCTTCAAAAATTTGGCATAGAGTGGCATTTGTTCTAATGCCTCAGCAAATGGTATGTTGATTTGGAGCTTCTTGAAGATCTCTAAGAACTTAGAGAACTGGCCATCCTTCCCATCTTTTCCTAGTATTTGTGGGTATGGTGCTTTTGGCACATAAGGCTTCAAGACTGATTTTGGTGGAGGTGGAGCAGGGATCTCTCCTTCATCCTTGTTCCCATGCTTTTCTGCAACTTCTTCATGATTGTCTTTGCTTGGGGTTCCTTCCTCTATAACCTTCCCACTTCTTAGAGTAATGGCTTTGCATTCCCCTCTTGGGTTATCCATGGTATCACTAGGAAATGTATGTGTGGGAAGTGGGATTTGCTTGGATAAAATCCCCACTTGTGCTTCCAACTTTGAGATTGCTGCACCTTGATTTTTCAGATTTGACCTGTATTCTTCTTGATTAGCATCTATCCTTCTTTCAGTTTGTGCTTGTCTGTCCATGAGGGTGGAGACTTCCCCTGTAATCTGTGATGACAGTTGTGCTATTGCAGCCTCCATCCTCTCAAAGTTGCTCTTGATTTTGCATTGTTGCATAGTTGAGGATGGTGCATCTTGATTGAGGTTGTTGTGTATGGGTTAGTTACTATGGTATGATGTGTTTTGTGAGTTATGATAGGGTCTATGGTTTCCTATTTGATGGTTTGGATTGTGGTTGGAATGCTGATTTGATGAATAAGGTTTGTTGTGGTCCTGGTTGTGATTTTGTTGATTTCCTCACCAAAAATTTGGGTGGTTCCTCCAACCTGGGTTGTAAGTCTTAGAGTGTGGGTCATATGGTGGTCTGGGTGAGTTGTTCACATAATTAGCTTGTTCCCAGTCACCTTCAGATTCTGGTGTATTCCCTTCTTGTTGAGGGGTTTGGTCTTGAATGACTAAGGCTTGATTACCCTCCATCCTCTTGGTTAAAGCTGCTATTTGAGCTACAATTGCCTTGTTATGAGCTAACAAAGCATCTACAGAGTTGAGTTCTAGCACTCCCTTCTTCTGAGTCCTTTCTGAAGCATAGAAATACTCATTTTCAGCTACAGTCTCAATGACATCTATGACCTCTTCAATGATTTTCTTTTTGTTGAGTGAGCCTCCTGAAGAATGATCCACTGCCTTCTTTGCTTCATAGGATAGCCCCTTATAAAAGATATGTAGTTGTACCACTCATTGAATATTTCTGGTGGGCATCTTCTTGTCAGATCTTTAAATCTCTCCCATGCCTCGTAGAGTATTTCTCCATCTTGTTGTCTGAAGGTTTGCACCTCAGTTCTCAGCCTATTGATTCTTTGTGGAGGGTAAAATCTTGCAAGAAATCTGTTCACGACCTCCTCCCATGTAGTTAGGCTATCCTTGGGGAATGACTCCAACCACTTTACTGCTTATCTCTGAGTGAGAAAGGGAACAAAAGTAGTTTGTAGATGTCAGGGTGTACCCCGTTGGAATTTACAGTATCACTTATCCTCAAGAATGTGCTGAGATATTGATTAGGGTCTTCTTGGACACTTCCTCCATATGAGCAATTATTCTGAACAAGTGTGATAAGCTGAGGCTTCAACTCAAAATTATTGGCATGAATTGTTGGCTTTAGGATGCTGCTACCATAATTTCCTGGGTTTGGGTTGATGTAGGAGTCTAAGACTCTCCTTTCTTGCCCATCATGATTTACTGGGCCTTCTCTAGCATGGTTGTGAGCTTCTTCTTCATGGTGGTTCTCCATATTCTCCTCCATGTCTGTTTCAAAATACTCTTCCTATTCCTCAGCACCAACGACTCCCTTCTCTCTTACTTCCCTCCTTAATCTAAGGAAGGTCCTCTCAGGTTCAGAATCAAAGGAAGTTGAAGCCCCGCTTCTTCTACCTGTCATACAACCAACACGGCAAAAAAGTAAGAAAGAAAATGAATGAAGAAATTACTCTTGTTAGAGTGGTTGTTAGTATGAGTGGTGCAATTAATCAAACAGTTAGAAGAGTGGAAATATGGATGATGAATAAAATAATCAAAGAAGAAAGAAACAGGACTCAAAATAAAAAAATAAAAGGTGCTAAATAAAATAAAACAACAAGGAATCTAAATTGCTTAATCTAGCTCTCCAATCAATTTAATCACTGTCAAATTTAAGCCAATCACGGGTAACAGCGCCATAAAACTTGATGAATCCAATTCACACCCCATTCAAAAATTGGGGAATTAGTTCTTTTGGCAAGCGCACCAAAATTATGGTCAAGTAATAACCCATAGTGGAATGGGATCGTATCCATAGAGATTGGCAAATTCAAGCAGTTTTAATTGATTGATGAATTAGTCAAGTAGATCAATAAGATTGTGAAGTGCAGAATTGTAACATAAATATAAATAACTAGAATATAAAGAAAAATGATAAAGTGCAGAAATGAAAATGGCAGAATGTAAAGTGCAGAATCATAAATGACTTGAACGTAAATGGGAATGGAAAATTACTGAATGTAAAATAAAACTATAAAGAAATGGATTGATAAGAATGGGAAAATTCATTGAGATTGGGAGATGTTGTCTCTTTGGATAAAATCTAGCTTATATCCTCTTCAATCATGCAACTCATTGACCTCTTGGCAATCATGATTGATTGAGCCCCAATCCCTTGGTGACTCAATCTCTCAGATCTTGATCAATAGCCAATTCCTTGGTCTAATTGCTCAAGAAGAGAGATATGCTTGGTCCCTGATTATACCACACACCATTATAGGTCCAAGTAGAGGGAGGATTATATGTCAAATATCCAAACACCAAAACCCAGTTTCTACTCAAGTGTGAGAAGGGATTTCAAGCATGGTTTTATGTTTTCTTTCCCAAGGTTCCCATGAAACCCAACTGCATTCAATCTCTTTCCCAAGATAATTGAACACTAAGCATTAAGAACGAAATTCCTTCTAGAAAATCAAAGAGAAGATGAAGAGAAGAAGAATTTCACTATTATCAATCCATCAAGTACAATAGAGCTCCCTCTCTCAATGAGAGGGAAATTAGCTACTCATAGCTCAAAAAGTACTCAAAAGTGAAGTGTAAAAGTGGATCTAAAACTGACTGCTTAACCCCTTCTTCAGTACTCCTTGGGGGTATTTATACTACTCCTAGTAAAATAAAAGAATTACAAAAGTGAAAAAGGAAAATTACATTTTGGAGGGAAAAGAAGATCAACAAGTGTGATCTCCCAGCTGGCGTGTGTTTGGCGCTCTAGTGGCGTGTCACGTGCTCTTTGCTTTTAGCTTGGCGTGCCACGCCCAGCCCTTCAAGTGGCATGCTCGTCTCTTTAACAACCTTGGCGTGCCATGCCTTCGAGCTCAAGTGGCACGCCCTAGCCTTTTTCCTTTTCCCTTGTCCTCTGGAAACTTGAACTAGCGTGGCACGCCCAGGGTCTGGCGTGCCACGCCCTTGCTCTATGCTTGGCTAAGCTTTTCTGGAAAGTCGAGCTAGCGTGGCACGCCCAGGGTCTGGTGTGCCACACCCCTTTATGAGTGAGTTGTTCCTCTGTTTGGCATGCCACGCCACGAACTCAAGTGGCACGCCCCAATGCTTCTTTGCTCTCTGAATGGCACTGGCGTGCCATGCCTGGGATTCAAGTGGCACGCCTAAGTGGAGAATAGTGAGTGGCGTGCCACGCCTTCGATACCAAGTGGAATACCTCTCTGGAAACTTATACCAACGTGCCACGCCTAAAGGTTGGTGTGCCACGCCCATGATCTTGTCTTGGTTCTAGTAGTTGGCATGCCACGCCTCAGCCTTCAAGTGGCACGCCATATTGACATGCTTGGGTTGGGCTGCCATGCCTTCGACACCAGGTGGCACACCTAGTCCTTGCTTTTGTTATCTTTGTGCATTGGCGTGCCATGCCTGGTTGCTCAAGTGGCACGCCTAAGTGAGGTTGAGAGGTTGGTGTGCCACGCCTTCGACTTCAAGTAGCACGCCCAGTCTTCAATTGCCTTCAGCCCCTTCTCTGGATTATTGTACCAGCGTGCCATGCCATGCTGTTCAAGTGGCACGCCCATGGATTTGTGAACTCTTCAAGCTTGGCATGCAACGCCTGGGTTCTCAAGTGGCACGCCCAAGTGACTTCTTGGAGCTGGCGTGCCACGCCTTCGATACCAAGTGGCACGCCATAGTGGAGGTTCTTCTTGGAATGGCTAGTTGGCGTGCCACACCCCTTTGCTCAAGTGGCACGCCCATAGTAGTTGATGGGTTAGAAGTGCCACGCCCAACCTGGCGTGCCACGCCCCTTTCATTTCTGCCATTGTTGCTTCCTGAAATTTTGTACTAGCGTGCCATGCCCAGTCCCTGGTGTGCCACGCCCATATGCATGCTTGGATCTCCCCTCTGGAATTTAGTACTGGCGTGCAACGTCTAGCTCCTGGCGTGCCACGCCAGTGCATTTTTGTGGTGTTTGCTCCCAAGTGGCACGCCAGTTTCACACGCCCAGCTTCTTGTTTGTCTTCTACCCATTTTTGATGCCTTTTTCACCTGAAATTCAGCACAACTCATCTCAAAGTAGTGTACCATAATATTCATCAAATAATGCATGAATTGTACTGATCAAATGAGATTTATGCTCTTTTATGGTCTTCTTTATGCAAGAAAGAAGGGTAGATGATGCAAGTCATCACTAATTATAGCTAATTCAGGAAGGCAAGTTAAAACATAACAAATTTAACAGGCTAGCATAAATAATAATTACTATAAACCACTTATATCATGCAACACCCTCCTGTAAGTTTGTTGGATTGGGCGAGAAGATGTTCAATAATCCAAGCTTAGAGTATGCAATGAGGAAAGAGTTAGGTGCCAACGGCTTCATCAAGATATCGACAACCTGATTAGTAGTGGATATTGGCAGTAGATGTAGCAAGCCTTCTTGCAGTTTGTCTCGCACAATATGATAATCGGCCTCGACGTGAAAAATTGGGTTAGTAGCAATGTTGATGGCATAATTGTTGTCACAATAAAGATTGATAGCCTTTGTAATCGGTGCTCCCAAAGTCCTTTAGAACATAGATTAGCCACTGTGCCTCTCTAGTTGCAAAAACAAGCACCCTATATTTGGCTTCAGACGATGAGGCAGCCACTGTCAGCTGTTTCTTGCCCTTCCAGCTTATAATGGATGGACCAAGATAAAAGCAGTATGCAAAAGTAGATCTCCTAAAATCAGGTCAGCCTGCCCAATCTGAATCTGAAAATCCGATGAGACTAAGATGTGAATTCACAAAAAAGAAAAGTCCTAAAGCTGGTGACCCTTTAACATATCTCAACACCCTATGTGAAGCTTTCATGTGTCCAATGGTGGGAGATTCCAAAAATTGACTGAGCCTAGGGACTTGCGTTAAACTCTTAGCTACCAAACGTGCCTTGTGCCTCTCAACACTCCCATCCATGTGGTATTTCACCTTGAACATCGACTTGCAACCTATTGCCTTCTTACCAGGTGGTAAAGAACTTAGCCTCCAAGTTTTGTTTTCATCTAGAGCTTGCAATTCAGCTTTAATGGCTTCTTGCCATCATGGTCAAAAGACTGCATCTTTATAGCATTTAGACTCCACATTTTGGATGGCAAGAGAATATGCGAGATGCATTGGAGAAAGTTTTTCATACAATAGAAAATCTGAGATCGGGTATCGTTGAAAACAAAGTTGGCTTCTGCATTGGGAACTATTGATAATTTTGCATTCATAATCTTTCAAATATGCAGGAGATTTTGAGATTCTGGTGGATCTTCTTATCACAGCATTTTCAGGCAATATAATTTGTTGTGTGGGTAGGATTATATCATTTCCTTCATTGTCTATAGATGATAAAAAATCAAAATGATCATCAATATCAGGGTAATTTATTAAATCATCAGAATTATTGGACTCATGCAAAACATTCTTTTGTTCCAAATTATCATTATGCCATGATGCACGTTGACCTAAGTGGGAATTATTAGTGCTAGAGTGAACATTGCTATTATTATTTATGCCTAGAACCTAAATTTGTATGCCCTCTAAAAAGCTGAAATCAAAGTTATTATGAGACATGTGTGAATTGTGATGATTAGGCATGGTGTGCGCAACCCTGAAGTGTGAATATTTTGTGAATTTTCATAAGGAAAATGATTTTCATAAAATTGTACATCTCTGAACATGAAGATCTCTCTATTTTGTAAATCAAACAATAAGTAGCCTTTTGTTCCCTACCTAAATCCAAGGTGTACCCATTTTCTTGCTCTTGGATCTAGCTTAGCTCTATGCTGAGTGAGACTAGTCGCATATGCCAAACAGCCGAAAACTTTGATGTTGGACAAGTCAGGTAATTGATAAACCCCAATTTTAGGATTTATCTTGTGTAGAACTTCTTGGATTTTATCAATATTTTTCACACTTATTGATATAAATTGCATGTTTTTGTGTTTCCTTCCTAATTATGCTTCATGGTTTAAAACATACTTCTTTAACCTTAAAAATGCTAAATTTTAATCCTCTTCCATTACCACTCGATATCGTGATGTGTTTGTTAAGTGGATTCAGGATCTATAGGGCAGGAATGGCTTAGAATATGGAAAGGAAGCATGCAAAAGAGGAAGGAACATGAAGAATGGAGCTTTGGAGACGTTGGTGCCCACGCGCATGCGTGACTGACGCGTACGCATGGTTTGGCGTAGCATTGACTGACGCGCACACTTGCTTGACGTGTACGCATGGCTTGAGGAATTCACTTGACGCGCATGTGTGGCCGACGCGTACGCGTGACGTCTAACATGTGACTCATTAATAGAAAACGTGACAGGCGATTTCTGAGGGACTCCAGGCCCAAATCCAACTTGCTTCTTCATGGAAATGACCCAAGGATTGATGGGGGAAAGGGGGTAATGAATCATACACAACATACACATAATTTTAGCTAGTTTTTGGTTCTTATTTTCTAGAGACAGAAACTCTTACTTCTCTCTAGATTTAGTTTGTTGTTGATCATCTTGTGTTGAATTTCTGAATTGGGTCTTGTTGAATTGAGTTTTAATTGTTCAATCTTAATTTCTTTAGTTGTAATTTGTTTGGATCTTGTGTTAGAATTTTGTTTCCTCTTTATTTCCCCTTTTCTTCTCATTTTATGAACTTTGTTGATTTTGAATTTCTATTAGTGCATTGATGTTTCCTATGATTGATAGTGTTATTTGAGTTGTTTTCTATTGTTAATCGTTAGTGGATGATTGTAATTTCTGATTAATTTTGTAATTTAAATATATCTTTAGTTAGTGCCTACCATGTGTTTGATAAAATATTTCCTTTGATTATGGAGTAGTTTTCTATACTCTTGGCCTAGGCTAAAGGAATTGGGTGACCTTGAGTCATTGAGTCTAATTGAATTGGTGATTGAGAACCCTTAGTGGTCAAATTGATACCCATTGACACTAATCTACTACTAAGCCAATTGGTAGATGGATTAGGACTTATGAGTTAAAGTTAATCAAGCCTATTTGACATAATTCACTTGTAGAAGTAGACTTAATGGGCTTGGTTCCTCATAATTGTCAATATATGGTTATTAGATAAGGATGGTGATCCTAATTCCTATGCCTTAGCCAAGAGTTCTTTTTATAATTCATATTTGAAACCCAAAATTCCCAATTACTTGATTCGTGTTATAGTTAGTTTAGTTGTTTACTTAGTCCTAGAATAGAAGTAGATTTATATGTTACCTTGTTAGATTTCACTTACTTATACCTTGCTTTAATTGCTTTAATTTAGTTTCTTGCACTTTAAATTCTCATGCATGCTAAGCTTTAGTAGTTTAAATTCTTGTTTATGACTACCAACCCGGAATCCTAACCAATCTTGATGCACATGTTTGCTCATTCTCTTAAGGACGACCCGAGACTAATACTCTCGGTTACTTTTTATTGGTGTTGAACTTGTGACAACCATATCAAAATCTGATCGAACGGTTATTTGACGGTTTAGGATTATACTATGACATGATCTTTGTTTGATAAAATCTAGACCGGCGATAAACTTCACATCAAATTTTTGGCGCCGTTGCCGGGGAATGGTTGCAATGTGTGCTTTGATATTGGTTATGTGAATATGTGAATATTATAGATAGTTTACTTGCTATCATTAGTTTGTTTTTAGTTTAGATTTTCTTTAATGCATGAGCTATGATTTCTAAGTTGAATGACTCGGTCTCAACCAGATTTTAGCTTAGCCAAGTTTGATCCCAAAATTGAAAGAACCCTACTTCATACTCGGCAAGCTAGACGTTGGTTGGATTACACGGCTGGTGCTTCGACCTCTCTTGAGGAACCTTCCAAAATACTAGACCGAATCGAGAGTGATCTAGAGTTTACATTCAATAAAGGAACTTCTTATTCCTCTGTTAGTACTACTGATATATCCTTGAATACTACAGGTGAAAACCACATGACGGAGCCGCGTAGGATTACCTTGCATGAGCAAGGAGCATCGGATCTCATTCTTCAACCGTTGCAAGCTAGGTATCTGAATCTTGATCCCAATTTTGAGTTGAAGAATTTTAAGTACCATGGACTACCGGGCCAAGACCCCATTAGGCACTTGAGAGACTTTTCAAGTAGCTTGCTCTACGGCTCAAAGGCATGGTGTTGATGAGATTGCTATCATGGTTTTTGCTTTCCCCTTCTCTCTTGAGGGGCAAGCTAAGGAGTGGTTCTACTCCCAATCTGATGAAGTGGTGACTGAATAGGATCTATTGAGAAGAGAGTTCTTAGATAAGTTCTTTCCTCCGGAGAAGACTGACTACATCTGGAAGGAAATTTCCGGTATAATGCAAAGAAACCAAGAAACACTCTATGAAAATTGGACTCGATTTAAGAGGCTGTTTGAATCTTGTTCACATCATAGGTTAGATACTCATTTGCTCATTAGCTATTTCACTGGAGGTCTTTGTGCACTGGATAAGAGATTGCTCACCGCCTCTAGTGGTGGTTCTCTTTCTATGTACAAGACGACGGCGGAAGCATGGAGTTTGATCAATGATGTCGCCGAAGCTGCCCAACATGTGAGAGTGAGGAACAATCCTCCCAAGAGTATGGTAGAAGCACTTTCGTCCGACTTGGCTTTGAGTAGAGTGTTTGGAGAAATGACCACTCTCCTCAAGGAGATTCACCAAGGACAAAAGGCATCTCATTCAATCCAAGCCATCTAAGCCCCTCCTCAAATCCTCCAACTTGAAGGACCTCCTAGAGTGTGTGGTTTATGCTCTAGTACCTCACACTACACCAACCAATGCCATGAAGTCCAAGAGGATTACAGTCTTTCGGTAGCCAACAACTACAACAACTGTCCACCCTATTAATCTCAAGGTCAAAGCAATTACTCCCATGGTAATAGCTCTAATCAAGGGTGGAGGGACAATACTCAAGGAAACAACCACAATCAAAGATGGAACCAAGGCAACTCATCTTCTCAATACCACAACAACAATCAACCTTCTTCCTAATACCAAAACAATACCTACCAAGCTAATGAGCAGATATTTTATACGCATTTTGACATCATTTTCATATAGTTTTTAGTAGTTTTTATTTAGTTTTTATTGAGTTTTTATAGGTTTTAGTGTTAAATTCACATTTATAGATTCTACTAGGAGTTTTTGTGTTTTTGGTCAATTTCAGGTAATTTCTGGCTGAAATTGAAGAGCTGGAGCAGAAGTCTGATTCAGAGACAGAAAAAGCACTGCAGATGCTGTCCAGATCTGATCTGCTTGCATTCAAAAGCACTTTTCTAGAACTAGAGAAGTCCAAATGGAGCGCTCTTAACGGCTATGGAAAGCTGACTTCTAGAGCTTTCCAGCAATATATAAAGTCCATACTTTGCTTCGTATTTGAAGGCCCAAAACTAGCGTCCAACGCCAGCTACCAGCACTCCTTCTAGGCGTCCAACGCCCAAGGAGCAGAGCCCAATGTCCAAACGCCCCAAAAGGACTCCCTAGCTGGCGTTCCACATCCAAGAGACCTCATAGCACGTGGATCTCATCAAGCTCAGTCCAAACACTCACCAAGTGGGCCCTAGAAGTGGATTTTAGCACTAAAAAGACTATTTTACCCTTACCAGTCATTAGTTTAGTATTTAAGGGATTTAATTCATGTTATACGCACACTATTCAGCATTATTTTCATTTTATCATTGTATTCTTCCTCAGTATGAGTTTCTAAACCTCCTAGGTTGAGGGGAGGAGCCCTGCTGAGTCCTATGAATTAATAAAAGTAATATTGTTTCTCTTTGATCCGTGTTTGATTAATTCTAAGATGTATATTCATACTTCATCGTGGTGAATAGGTTGATCTAATCAGTTAGCTCTGTGCATCACATTAAGACGAACATGCCTGACAAACACCCACATCTACTTGGGTCAGACTGCGTCTTTCACTGGACAAGGACGACCAATAGCTTGAATATACATCTCTCAAACGGCTAATCCACGACTTCGTTGAGGACTTAACAAGACATCAGTTCAACCAATTTTCAGGGAGATTAGGGTCTCTGCGGTAGAGGCTAGAACCCAAATATGCAGAATTCTCCGATCCGGAAGATCTGACCTTATCTGTGGCGTTTTGAGTAGGATCATTAAGGAGGATAGCCTACAGGAACTTCACCCTCAAGTAGAAATGGATCCACACTAGCCCTGGGGTTCACATCCAAAGGAGTATTGGCAGCTACTCAAACCAGTGTCAGTCACATACAGCCTGCCATTGAAGAAATCACTCACAAGCAAGGAGAGCAGTAGTACCAGAGTTAAGTCAGAAAGGCAAAGCAACTCCAACTCTCAACTCTATTCCCAGCATATAATTCCAAATAGCTAATCCAATTGGTTTTACCCCTTTCAACATTTATGACATTTTATCTATCAACCTTCAAATCAAAGAACTCCTTCTGATTCCGCCTGACTAAGACCTGTAAGATAATCATAGCTTACTTCAAGCCACAATCCTCGTGGGATCAACCCTGACTCGCTTAGGTATTACCTGGATGACCCAGTGCACTTGCTAGTACAATAGTACGAAGGTGTGGGGATTCGTGCTCACCAAGTTTTTGGCGCCGTTGCCGGGGATTGTTGAGTTTGAACAAACTGAAGGATTGTCTTGCTCCCTAGATCAAGTACTTTATTTCTTGATCATTTTTAATTTAGTTTTTATTTTATTTGAATCCTTTATTTTTATTTTCTTCTTCTCTGATTTTCTAAAGATTTAAAAACATTTTTCAAAAATATTTTTCTTTTCTTTATTTAATTTTTGTTCTTGATTTGAGTCTTTGTTTACGTTCTTATTGAGTTTTTTACTTTTATATTATTTTTTTCTATTTTTCAAAAAATTCTAAAAAAAAATCTTTCAAAAATATTTTTCTTTCGGCATTAATCTTAATCTTTCTATTTGAGTCTTTTTGTTTGTGTTCTTGGTTAAACTTTTCAAAAATTCTGAGTTCTTTTTTCTAAAATTTTGAAATTCAGTGTCTTTTGGTTTGAAGCTTGTTTAATCTTTAAGTTGGGTGTTTGAATCTTTTATTTTGTTCTTGGTTAAATTTTTGTGACCCTTGAGTCTTTGTATTTATTAATTACAGACATTTTCGATTTTTGGGTATCTTCCTTTCAAAAAGATTTTTAAAAATAATTTTTCTTTGGTTAAATCTTGTTTCAAAATTTTAAGTTTGGTGTTTTTATTTTATTTTTCTTTGTATTTTTTGAAAATTTTGTTTTAGTTTTCTAAAAATTTTAAGTTTGGTGTTCTTGTTATGTTCATGTGTTCTTTGAGTCTTTGAGTTTTGTTCTTGGTGTTCTTGTTAGTCTTTAAAGTGTTCTTGAGTTTTATTCGTGTTTTGATTTTAAAATTTTTAAAGTTTGGTGTCCCATTGTGTTTTACATTCAAATTTTCAAAAATTTGGTGCACTAGATCTAAAAATTTTAAGTTTGGTGTCTTTTACTTATTTTTCTCTCTCTCTTCATGAAATTCAAAAGTAAAAAAAAAATATCTTTTCTATTTTTATTTTAACATTATTTTCGAAAATTTCATTTAAAAATTCAGATTTTAATTTTAAAATTTTTTATCTTATCTTATCTTAATTTTAAAATTCAAAAATCAAATCTTTTCAAAATCAAAAATTATATCTTTTACAAAATATTATCTTATCTTATTTCAAATTTAAAATTTCAAAATTCAATTTCAAAATCCAAAATTTAACTTTCAAATTTCAATTTTCAAAATCAAATCTTTTCAAAATTCAAATCTTTTTCAAAATTTAAAAATTCAAATTTCAAAATTTAAAATTTCAAATTCAAATTTCAAAATTCAAATTTCAATTTTGAAATTCAAAATTTAATTTTCAAATTTAAAGTTTAAAATTTGAATCTTTTTAATTTTAAAACTTATCTTTTTTTAACTTTCTTATCTTATCTTATCTTACCTAACTTATCTTATCTTTTCTATCTTGTCTTTTCTTTTTAGATTTTAAAATCAAATCTTTTTCAAAACTTTTTAATTTCTTATCTTATCTTTTTTCTAATTTCAAATTTTAATTTCTCATCTTATCTTTTCTTATCCTCTATCTTATTTTTAAAATTCAAATCTTTTCTTAATTAATCACTTCTTTCTCTCTCTTCTTTTTCAAAACGTGTTAACTAACTTCTTTCTTCTAATTTTTGAAAATTCTCTTCTTCTTCCCTCTTTTCTATTTTTGAAATTTAGTAATAAAACTTTAATTTCTTTTTTTTATTTTTGGTTTAAATAAAAATATTTTAATTATTATTTATCTTCTCTATTTCTATCTATTCTTCAACTCCTTCTATCTTCTTCCTTCTTCATCTTCTACCTTTCTTAATCATGAACCCAAGTGGGAATGAAGAGTTCAGAAGAACTCTGGGATCTTATACAAATTCGAATGCTGACTTCTATGGAAGAAGTATCAGCATACCTCAAATCAGAGCTAGTAGCTTTGAATTAAACCCTTAACTTATTACTCTGGTGCAACAAAACTGCCAGTATTTTGGGCTTCTTAATGAAGAACCTACAGAATTCCTGACAGATTTCCTAAGGATTGCTGACACAGTACACAGTGAGGGAGTAGACCAAGAGGTCTACAGATTATTGCTTTTTTACATTTGCAGTAAAGGACCAAGCAAGAAGATGGTTGGATAACCAACCTAAAGCTAGTTTAAAAACTTGGAAACAATTAGTGGACAAGTTTTTAAACCAATACTTTCCCCCAAGAAAGGTGACCCAGCTGAGACTGGACATCCAAGGCTTGAAATAAGGAGATGGTGAATCTCTTTATGATGCCTGGGAGAGGTATAAGAGGATGCTAAGAAAATGTCCCACTGAAATGTTTTCAGAATGGGTACAGTTAGACATCTTCTACTATGGGCTTTCAGACATGGCTAGAATGTCCTTGGACCACTTTGCTGGTTGTTCCATACACATGAGAAAGACCATTGGAGAGGTTCAAGAGCTTATTGAGACAGTTGCCACTAATCAGCATCTGTACTCATCTCCTGAGACCTCTATAAAAGGAGAGGTTAAGGCAGTAGTTGCTGAACCTAACCCTCCAGAGCAGGATGGCCCATTGACTCAGCAACTGCAAGCCCTTGCCCAGCAAATGCTAAACCTGCAAGAGGATCTACGAGAAACTCAGGCTTCTAACAAAAATGTAGAAGCCCAATTGAGTCAAACAAGGCAGTAGTAATCTAAGCAAATAACAGATGAATGCCAGGCTATCCAACTAAGGAGTGGGAAAACCTTAAGCATCCAACCTCAGTACAGTAAAAATGAAAAGCCCATTGAGGATACCCAGGTCTCCGCACAAAATGACACTGGGCGTTCAAACTCCCAGAGAGGTATCTCTCCTGGTGTTGAACACCAGGAAAGGGCAGAGACTGGGCATTCAAACGCCTAGAGAGGTATCCCTCCTGGCGTTGAATGCCAGAAAAGGGTAGAGACTAGGCGTTCAACGCCAGGAAAGGGCAGAGACTAGGCGTTCAAACGCCCAGAGAGGTGTCCCTCCTGGCGTTGAACGCCAGGAAAGGGCAAAGACTGGGGGTTCAAATGCCCAGAGAAGTATCCCTTCTGGCATTGAACGCTAGAAAAGGGTAGAGAATGGGCATTTAAATGCCCAACGGGGCAGCATCTTGGGCATTGAACGCCCAAGCAAGCGAATTCAGTCACCTAATGACAACAACCCTACTAAACAAGGTAGTAACCCCTCTTCCAACACAAATGGCATTCGGCCCCCATCAAACAAGGTTGATGATTATAAGGTTCAGATGCCATTTCCTTAGAAACTCTGTCAAGAGGAAAGGGATAAATAGCTTGTCCGCTTTGTGGAGTATCTCAGAACATCAGAGATAAAGATCCCTTTTGCAGAAGCTCTTGAACAGATACCTTCTTATGCAAAGTTCATGAAGGAAATTCTATATCATAAGAAGGATTGGAGAGAGACACAAACAGTCTTCCTCACTGAGGAGTATAGTGCAATCATTCAGAACAGCTTACCAGAAAAGCTTAAAGATCCTAGAAGCATTATGATACCGTGCACTCTAGGTGATGCTTGTACAAGGACAGCTCTATGTGACCTTGGAGCAAGCATCAACCTAATACCTGCTTCACTAATAAAGAAGCTTAGTTTGACTAATGAAGTCAAACCAACCCGCATGTGCCTTCAACTTGCTGATGGTTCTATTATAATACCATCAGGAGTAGTTGAAGATATGATTGTCAGGGTTGGACCCTTTTCCTTTCCCACTGACTTTGTGGTATTGGACATGGAGGGGCACAAGAGTGCATCCCTTATCCTAGGAAGACCTTTCCTAGTTATAGGACGGACCCTTATTGATATTGAAATAGGGGAAGTAACCCTAAGAGTCAATGAGGAAATGTTCGTCCTGAATGCTGTCAAAGCTATGCAGCACCCAGACATTCTTGAGGAATGTATGAACATTAACCTTAATGATTTCCTGGTTGAAGAGGTCAACATGGCCGAAAGCCTCAAGGAAGGGATAGAGGATATCCTTGATGATACTCAGCCTAATTCAGAGGAATCTATGGAAACCTCTGAGGAAAAGGAGAAGCCTCCTAAGCTTGAGCCTAAGCCATTACCCTCCTCCCTAAAATATGCATTTCTAGGAGAGGGAGATACGTATCCTGTGATCATAAGCTCTACACTAGAGCCACAGAAAGAAGAAGCACTAATTCACGTGCTTAAAACACATATGACCGCCTTTAGGTGGACTATAAGTGACTTTAAGGGCATTAGCCCTGCCCGATGCATGCATAAAATTCTGCTAGAGGATAATGCCAAACCAGTGGTACAACCACAGAGGTGGTTGAATCCAGCTATGAAGAAAGTAGTGCAGAAGGAAGTCACTAAGCTCAATGAGGCTGGGATTATTTATCCCATTTCTGACAGCCCATGGGTGAGCCCTGTCCAGCTTGTTCCTAAAAAGGGAGGAATGACAGTGGTTCGCAATGAAAAGAATGAGCTGATCCCAAAAAGAACAGTTACAGGGTGGCGTATGTGCATTGACTACAGAAGACTCAATGACGCCACCAAGAAAGATCACTTTCCTTTACCCTTCATTGACCAAATGCTAGAAAGACTAGTAGGTCATGCTTTTTATTGTTTCCTTGATGGTTATTCTCGGTGCAATCAAATAGCAGTAGATCCACAGGATCAAGAGAAGACAACATTCACATGTCCATCTGGCGTGTTCGCCTATAGACGAATGCCATTTGGCCTATGCAATGTGCCTGCCACCTTTCAGAGATGTATGCTATCCATCTTCTCTGATATGGTAAAAAAATTCCTTGAAGTATTCATGGATGACTTCTCTGTTTATAGAGACTCATTTGACTCCTGTCTTGATCATCTAACCCTGGTCCTGAAAAGATGCCAAGAAACAAAACTGCTTTTAAACTGGGAGAAATGCCACTTCATGGTCACCGAAGGCATTGTTCTTGGGCATCAAATCTTAAATAAGGGAATAAAGGTGGATCAAGCTAAGGTAGAAGTGATTGAATGCTTGCCTCCACCTACTAGTGTTAAGGCAATCAGAAGCTTCCTAGGACATGCAGGGTTCTACAGACGGATCATAAAAGATTTTTCAAAAATTGCCAAATCCCTGTGTAGTCTCTTGGCCACTGATGTTCCATTCGTCTTTGACCAAGAATGCCTGCATTCCTTTAAAACTTTGAAGGCCAATCTTGTCACTGCTCCTATCATCTCTGCACCCAACTGGGACATGCCATTTAAGCTAATGTGTGATGCAAGTGATCATGCAATTGGCATAGTCCTTGGTCAGAGACATGACAAGCTTCTGCATGTCATTTATTATGCTAGTCACGTACTAAATGATGCGCAGAAAAATTACGCTACTACAGAAAAGAAGCTACTTGCAGTGGTTTATGTCATTGATAAGTTCAGATCCTACTTAGTAGGATCTAAGATCATTATTTATACTGACCATGCCGCTCTAAAGTATCTTCTCACTAAGCAAGATTATAAACCCAGACTTATAAGATGGGTATTACTCCTGCAAGAGTTTGATATAGAAATTGGAGACAGAAAAGGGACAGAAAATCAGGTAGCTGATCACTTGTCCCGGATTGAGTCAGTAGTAGCGACTTCTTCTCCCTCCACTGACATATCTGAATCCTTTCCAGATGAGTAGCTCTATGCCATTCAGACAGTACCTTGGTTTACAGACATTGCAAACTACAAGGCTATACGGTTCATTCCCAAGCAGTTTACCAGGAAGTAAGCCCGAAAACTCATACATGATGCAAAATATTACCTATGGGATGAGCCAAATCTCTTTAAGAGATGCTCGGATGGAATAATCTGACGCTATGTGTCTGAAGAATAGGCACAAAGAATTTTATGGCATTGCCATGGATCTGACTATGGAGGACACTTTGGAGGTGAGTGGACAGCCACTAAGGTACTCCAAAGTGGCTTTTATTGGCCTACTCTCTTTAAGGATTCTAGAGAGTTCATCTGTAACTGTGATAGTTGCCAGAGGGCTGGCAATCTTCCTCATGGTCACAGCAAGCTTCAGCAAGGAATCTTAGAGATTGAGTTGTTTGATGTATGGGGCATAGATTTCATGGGACCATTCCCACCTTCATACTCAAACACCTACATCCTTGTGGTAGTAGGTTATGTGTCTAAATGGGTTAAAGCAGTAGCAACACCCACTAATGTCATAAAAGTAGTAATGAAGTTCCTCTAGAAGAACATCTTCAGCAAATTTGGTGTCCCTAGGACACTAATCAATGATGGAGGTACTCATTTCTATAACAGACAGCTGGATTCTGTCTTAAGCCGATACGGAGTTCGCCATGAAGTGGCAACACGGTATCATTCCCAAATGAATGGGCAAGCCGAAGTCTCAAAATGGAGAACTAAAGCGAATCCTAGAGAGGACAGTAAGTGCCTCTAGAAAGGATTGGGCTAGAAAGCTTGATGATGCTCTGTGGGCATACAGAACTGCTTTCAAAACCCCCATTAGAACTTCACCATATCAGTTAGTATATGGGAAGTTATGTCATTTACCAATGGAACTAGATCACAAAGCCTATTGGGCTACTAGATTCCTCAACCTTGATGCTAAAGCAGCAGGGGAAAATGGCTGCTCCAACTAAATGAGTTGGAAGAATTCCGCTTAGAAGCATTTGAAAATGTAAAGATCTATAAGGAAAAGGAAAAAAGGTGGCATGACAGGAAGCTAGCTTCTAGAGTCTTTGAACCAGGACAGAAAGTCCTGCTCTTCAACTCAAGGCTCAGATTATTCCCTGGGAAACTCAAATCCCGTTGGAAGAGACCGTATGTGATTACAAGAGTATCACCCTACGGACACATAGAACTTCAAGGGAAAGATCCTGAAACCAGGTTCACTGTTAATGGACAGAGGGTCAAACATTACCTTGAAGGAGATATAGAGCCAGAAGGCTCAACACTGTTACTAGGTCGAGTGCAGTGAAGTCTAGCTAAAGACATTAAAGAAGTGTGTTGGGAGGCAACCCAACCTTACTCAACCATATTTATTTTATTTTATTTTTTTTCCTTTCATTTGTTAGAGTCATGATTATGTGTGCCAGTCAAGAGACAGAATTCACAACAGTGAAAATAGAACACTCTGGAAAGAGTGTTAAAGTTGAACGCCAGCCAGGGTATCCCTACTGGGCGTTCAAAGCCCCAAGAGGATAGCATTGCTGGCGTTGCACTCCAGCCAGGGATCAGCCCCTGGGTGTTAAAATGCCAATGCAGAGAAGCAGGAAATCTGGAATTTCCTAGCCTTGCAGGACCAAGAGGTCCCATAGAAGCTCTACCTACCCCACCTTCTTCTTCCCCATTGATCATATTTGCTCGAGGGTAAGCAAAACTCTTAAGTTTGTATTGCAAAAGATCTACTTTGTGACTTCTACAGCTCTTAAGTATAGAAGAAGAGGATGGAGCAAACCAGAGAGCATGCACATGAGCCTGTGCAGCCGTCTCAACAAAGACAAAGGAGTGATATAGAAGAGATGAAGCACTACGTGGGATCCTCAAGGAGGAGCACTGGCCACCATCATTCAGGTGGATTCGTTCTCTTTATCTCCTTTTCTATTATTTTTCTATTTTCTATCTATTTATTTATCTATTCTCTTGTTCTAATTGCATGATCATTTGCATTGATGTCTTTAAGTTGTAAAATGTTCCACATATCTCTCACCTTGCTTAAATGAAATTTTTTTAATTGAAAAGAATTGAGAGATGCATGAATTTAAGTTTAAAATAAGATTAGTTTAATTAGTTTGATATGGTGACATTTGCTTTTTTTTTCTGATCGTATGATTAAACAATGCATATTTGAAGTTGTAACTTTAGAATGTTGGCTCTTGAAAGAATAAGGAAAAAGGAAAAGTATTATTGATAATCTGAAAAATCTGAAAATTTATTCTTGAAGCAAGAAAAAGCAACAAAAAGCAAAAGAAAAAGCATGTTGCAAAAGAAAAAAATTACTATGCATGCGAAAAGAAAAGAAAGAAAAAAAATAAAAATCAAGCAGTGGTTAGGAGGGTCCAAAGGAATAAAATCCTAGCCTAGGTGGCTCAATCAAGCTGTCCCTAACCATGTGCTTATGGCGTGAAGGTGTCAAGTGAAAAGCTTGAGACTGAGCAGTTAAATTCGTGGTCCAAAACAAAAAGAGTGTGCTTAAGAACTCTGGACACCTCTATCTGGAGACTCTAGCAAAGCTGAGTCACAATCTAAAAAAGCGAAAAAGCTATTCAGAAGCAAAAAAGCTACTAAGTCCCACTCATCTGATTTTAACTAAGCTTTAATTGAAACTTAGAAATTTATTGTATCTTAATTTTCTTTTATATCCTATTGTGTTTTTAGTTGCTTGGGGATAAGCAACAGTTTAAGTTTGGTGTTGTGATGAGCGGATTTTTTATACGCTTTTTGACATTATTTTCATATAGTTTTTAGTAGTTTCTATTTAGTTTTTATTGATTTTTTATATGTTTTCGTGTTAAATTCACATTTCTGGATTCTACTAGGAGTTTTTATGTTTTTGGGCAATTTCAGGTAATTTCTGGCTGAAATTGAGGAGCTGGAGCAGAAGTCTGATTCATAGATAGAGAAAACACTGCAGATGCTGTCCAGATCTGACCTGCCTGCATTCGGAAGTGCTTTTCTAGAGTTAAAGAATTCCAAATGGAGCACTCTCAACGGCTTTGAAAATCTGACTTCCAGAGCTTTCCAACAATATACAATAGTTCATAGTTTGCTTTGGATTAGAAGGCCAAAAACAGGCGTCCAACGCCAGCTACCTGCCCCCCTTATAGGCGTCCAAACGCCCTGAAAGGACTCCCTAGCTGGCGTTCCACATCCAAGAGACCTCATAGTACGTGGATCTCATCAAGCTCAGCCCAGACACTCACCAAGTGGGCCCTAGAAGTGGATTTTAGCACTAAAAAGACTGTTTTACCCTTACCAGTCATTAGTTTAGTATTTAAGGGATTTAATTCATGTTATACGCACATTATTCAGCATTATTTTCATTTTATCATTGTATTCTTCCTCAGTATGAGTTTCTAATCCTCCTAGGTTGAGGGGAGGAGCCCTGCTGAGTCCTATGAATTAATAAAAGTAATATTGTTTCTCTTCGATCCGTGTTTGATTAATTCTAAGATGTATATTCATACTTCATCGTGGTGAATAGGATGATCTAATCACTTAGCTCTGTTCATCACATTAAGACGAACATGCCTGACAAACACTCGTGTCTACTTGGGTCAGAATGCATCTTTCACTGGACAAGGACGACCAACAGCTTGAATATACATCTCTCAGACAGCTAATCCATGACTTCGTTGGAGACTTCTCAAGACATCAGTTCAGCTGATTTTCAGGGAGATTAGGGTCACTCTGGTAGAGGCTAGAACTCAATGATGCAGCATAATCGGAACCGAAAGATCCGACCTTCTCTGTGGCATTTTGAGTAGGATCATTAAGGAGAATAGCCTGCAGGAACTTCACCCTCAAGTAGAGATGGATCCACACTAACCCCGGGGTTCAGATCCAGAGGAGTATTGGCAGCTACTCAAACCAGTGTCAATCATATAGAGCCTGCCATTGAAGAAATCACTTACAAGCAAGGAGAGCAGTAGTACCAGAGTTAAGTCAGAAAGGCAAAGCAACTCCAACTCTCAACTCTATTCCCAGCATATAATTCCTGATAGCTAATCCAATTGGTTTTACCCATTTCAACATTTATGGCATTTTATCTATCAACCTTCAAATCAAACAACTCCTTCTGATTTCGAATGACTAAGACCTGCAAGACAACCATAGCTTGCTTCAAGCCACAATCCTCGTGGGATCGACCCTGACTCGCTCAGGTATTACTTGGACGACCTAGTGTACTTGCTGGTACAATAGTACAAACGTGTGGGGATTCGTGCTCACCGCAAGCCAACCAAAACCACCATAATCAACCATACTAACACTCACAACAAAACCAAACCAACAACCATAGATACCAACACCTCACCAAAGACACCAAACCAATCAACCTTCTTCCTCTTTCACAAACTAAAGTGATGACTCTCACCGTGCACTTTACCAAGAAC
This sequence comes from Arachis ipaensis, assembly GCF_059453495.1. Classification (NCBI taxonomy): domain Eukaryota; kingdom Viridiplantae; phylum Streptophyta; class Magnoliopsida; order Fabales; family Fabaceae; genus Arachis; species Arachis ipaensis. The sequence goes on along the minus strand of NC_142441.1, from coordinate 79,146,887 downwards.
AAGAGAGGCTTAGGGCTATGATAGACAAAAATAAAGAGAACACTAGGAATATGATACAGCGGAAAATTACCGATTAAGAATTTATAATAAGAACAGCGTTGCAAGTACAATTCTTAACCGACGAAATTCTGCTTTTCAATTTAGAAAGAGTTGTCACAGTTTAAGAATAAAAATACTAAGAGTAAGAATCTGACGAACCGAATTTCCTGTCGATAAAGAAATTCACAAATATATTATCGCGTTGCAAGTATAGCTTCTAAACCAACAGAAAATCCTTTCGTACAAACGTTTGGTTGTCACAAGTAACAAACCCTTTTAAAATTGATAACCGAAGTATTTAAACCTCGGGTCGTCTTCTCAAGGAACTGAAGGGAGGTGTTCTTATTAATAGTTATGGAAAACAGTGTTTTTGGGTTTTAAAAGGTTTGAACAAGGAAAATAAATTGTAGGAATTAATAAATTAATATCTAATAAAACTCTTAGCAAGGTATGAAAATTCTGAAGCCCTATCCTAGTTATCCTTATCGATGGTAATGAGAATTGAGTTTTAATCCCACTTAGTTAACCTTTACTAAAGCAAGGGAAAGTCAAGTGGACTAATTAGTTAGATCCTCAAGTCCTAGCCAACTCCTAAGAAAGGACTAGAGTTTGGGGAATTCAATTCAATTAGCAAAAATAACAATTAACAACCATGATAAGTTTGATAACTCAAGAGTCTCCAGTTAATCAATTAAAGCCAAGAATATAAAAAGCTAAATAAGAATCATAAATCTGAAATACCTCAATTTATATTAAATAAAGAAAATCCTAACATGAATAGTTCATAAGTCAATTTGGTAACTTAAGTAATTAAATAAAAGCACTAGAGTATCTGAAAGTAAAAGAGAAATATAAAGTAAAAGGAATATTGAACCTGAGAAGAAGTTGAAATCTTAAATCCTTTAAGAGGAATCCTAATCCTAAAACCTAAGAGAGAGGAGAGAACCTCTCCCTCTAAAAACTACATCTAAAATATGAAAAGTGAATGTTTAATCTGTATTTTCTGGGCCGAAAACTGGGTCGAAAACAGCCCAGAAATCGCTGGAGAGGAAATCTGCCACGCAGATTTTCGTCACTGCGACGCGTCTGTGTGGAGTGCGCGTTCGCATTGCTTAGCGTCAGGGCAACTATGACATATTATATATCAAATCGAAGCCCCGGACGTTAGCTTTCCAACGCAACTGAAACCGCATCGTTTGGACCTCTATAGCTCAAGTTATGACCATTTTAGTGCGAGAGGGTCAGGCTGACCGCTTTGCAGTTCCTTCAACTTCTTGTATTCCTTCCACTTTTGCATGCTTCCTTTCCATCCTCCAAGCCATTCCTGCCCTGTAATCTCTGAAATCACTTAACGCACATATCAAGGCATCGAATGGTAATAAGAGAGGGTTAAACATATCAAAATTAAGACCAAATAAGTATGTTTTCAATCATAGCACAAAATCAGGAAGGAAAACGTAAACTCATGCAAATCATATGAATAAGTGTATGAAAGATTGATAAAATCCACTCAATTGAGCACAAGATAAACCATAAAATAGTGGTTTATCAACCTCCCCACACTTAAACATTAGCATGTCCTCATGCTAAGCTTAAGAGAACTAAAAGAGTGAAGAGGAATGGTATGATGTATGAAATGCAACCTATCTATATGAATGCAACTACATGCTAAGATGTTTTTACCTACTTGTTTAAAAGTAAATAAATCTTTCAAGAACAAATATGAACTAGATTTCACTAATTCAAATCACAAAATAAAGTACAAGTGAACTTGCAGAAGAAAATAGCTCATGAAAGCCGGGAACAAAGAATCGAGCATCGAACCCTCACCGGAAGTGTATGCACGCTAATCGCTCAAGTATTTAAGGTTCGATCTCTCAATTCTCTACTAATCTTGCTCTCTAAGGCTTGCTTTTCATCTACCAATCAACACAAATTTGATGCACAAATACAAATATCAAGAGGTCTTTTAAGGGTTGTAATGGGGTTAGGGTCAAGGTAGGATTGTATTCGGCCAAGTGAACTAAAATCTGAATCCTTAATTAACTTAAACTTTCCACCTAACTTTAGACAATCCATGTAAGCATAATACCATATCTAACTATCCATTAACCATGTTTTCCACATATTCATGCATCCTAATTTCAAGTACAGTACATATGCATTGCTTTCACCATTTACTTTGGGGCATTTTGTCCCCTTTTACTTATTTGCTCTTTTTCTTTTGTTTTTCTCTCTTTTTTTATATATATTTTTTCTTTTTCTTTTGTTTTTTTCAATGCATATGATTAAATTAATGAATGCATGAACATGTCCTAAACATTTCTTTCACATTTTTATAAAGATATATAACACCCAATTCTCAAACCAAATGTTTCGAAACCCACTTTTTCCCACACTTAATTCATGAGCACTCTCACTAGTCTAAGCTAAACAAGGATTCAAATTAAGGACATTATTATTTTCCGCTTAGAGTTAATGATGTGCTAAAGTAAAGAACAAAAGGGTATAATAGGCTCAACATTGGTTTGCAAGAGGGTAAGGCCATATGGGTATGTAAGCTCAGTGAAACAAAGGCCTCAATCATGTAAGTGCATGCATACATCAAACAATGGAAATATAGAATCAAGTAAGACAAAGATCACAATTTTAGAGAGAAAAATACACACCAAAAAAAATAAAATATTGGTTGATAAGATGCAACCAATCAATTAGGCTCAAAATCTCACTGGTTTTGTGTGTTCGAGCTCTAAACCATGTTCCAAAATAATATTTCTTCAAACAAGTTTTTCAAAAAGTTTTAATTCAAATTAGTGAAATGCTATAAAAAGTTTCTTAAAAAAATATTACTTTAACCAAGTAGTAAAATATGCACAAAATCAAACAAATATGCAATCAAACATGTAAATGAAACAACTAACAAGGAAAATAAACCATTGGTGTTGAGATAGAAGAGTAACTAACCCATGGAGATCGGTATCGACCTCCCCACACTTAAAGATTGCACCATCCTCGGTGCATGCTAAGATGTACAAGTGGACGGGTTGTTTCAATTGATGCTTTTCTCTAGAGATTGTGCAGATGGACTTGTCTGTTGCCCCATATAGAAGTTTCTCTTTCCCTTTCTCGGTGGCCAGCCTGAAAGAAGAAGAAAAAGAAGAAAAGTAACCCAGGAATAAGGAGAAAAAAATAAATAAAGTCTGGGTGGGTTAATACCAAATAATGAGGGTCTCAATTACATGGTAACTACAACATGCAAGTGAGAAAACAATAGAAGCACATGGCATATCAATAGTGAAAAAATTGCAACAAATGGGGGCGAAGTGTGGGTAATGAAAGACAATATAAATTCATGTCAATGCAAAAGGAATACCAGTATTAAAAAAAATTATCATTGACTTATGATTAATAATACCCAATTAGAATGAAACAAGTCATGAAGCACCAGAATAATTCAAGAAAAGATGTAACAGTTGAATAAGAAAATTTAACACCAATGGAAAAATAAAAATATGCAACAAAATTAAAATACAATCAATGAAAGTATGCAAATAAATTAAATAAAATAGAATGAAAGAGAATAAGAATGAGAAGTGAAAGAAAGGAAGAAGAAGTAAGTAAGAAAAGAAGAAAGAAAGAAGAAAAGATAGAAGAAATTAGGATAAGAAAAGAAAAGATAAAATATTTGGCGCTGATCTGGATAAGCTCTGCGGCGGAGGCGACGCGGACGCGTGAGTGACGCGGTCGCGTGGTGCGCGATAAGGTCAGGTGACGCAGACGCGTGGGTCACGCGATCGCGTGGCCTGATTTGTGTGATTGGCGCGAGTGCAGCCTCGCGTTCGCGCAACTCTCTATTCGAAACTCTTGATAGCACGGAAACTTGTCTCTCAACAATTTTCCTTCGGCAAGTATACCGAATTGTCGTCAAGTAAAAACTCACAATAGAGTGAGGTCGAATCCCACAGGGATTGATTGGTCAAGCAACTTTAATTAGAGGAATGTTCTAGTTGAGCGAAGCAGAATTTGGTTTGAGAGTTGCAGAAAGTTAAATGGCGGGAAAGTAAATAGCAGAAAATGTAAATGCTGGAAGTAAAGAGCTGAAAGTAAATGACGGAAAGTAAATTACAGAATTGTAAATGGGAATGGGGAAGATGCTCATGAAAGTAAATTGCAGAAATTAAAGAGAATGGGTAAGATCAGAAATGGGGATTCATTGGGCTTAGGAGATGTTGCATTCTCCGGATCAAGTTCATTTTCATCTCTTCCTCAATCAATGCATTCATTGATCTCCTTGGCAATCTTAAGTGATTGAATTCCAATTCCTTGGTAATTCAATCTCTCAAATCTTGATCAATAGCCAATTCCTTGGTCAATTGCTCATGAGAAGAGATGAAGTATGGTCACTGATTATAGTCATCATACCCAACCAAACCCAATTTGGTCCAACATGAGAAAGCATTTCTAGCATGATCTCTTCATTCCTCTTCCAAGGTTCAGAAGAGATCCAAGTATGAATAGCTTCTTTTCCAAGATAACTACCCAATTGGATGAAGATTGAAAGCTTTCTAGTAAAATCAAGAGAAAAGATAGAAGAAGAGTAATGAAAATTAGTATTGATCCATCAAATTACAACAGAGCTCCCTAACCCAATGAAAGGGGTTTAGTTGTTCATAGCTCTGGAAATGGAAAACAAAGATGGAGAATACATCATGAAAACTAGAACTAGAAGTACAGAGAAAGTAAATTATACAGAGAGTAGTTCTCAATTTCCTATCCCCCAAAAGCTATTTCCTAATTCAAAACTACCCCTATATATACTACTCTTCTGATCTTCTAGTTGATTCTTCAAGTCTTGGATATGGGCCTTTGGATCTTGAGTTTGAAGCAGTTATCTTCTGCAGTGGGCTTAGCTTTACTTGCAGAGAGAAAGTGTGAAATAGGAAGGGTCTTTAGCTCAGGACGTTAGTGATGTTAACGTTAAGTGAGAGTGTGAGTTCGAGAACGTTAGTGACAATCACCTTTTTCACTAACGTTCCTCACCCAGGGATGATCCAAGTTAACTTCAACGTTAGTGGCACCAACGTGACCACTAACGTTGCCTCTTGGTCCTTCGCACACGTTATTGGGACCCACCTTTTCCAATAACGTTGAGAGTCCTCCCTCCCTACGTTAGAGTTCACGTTAACTTAGTTAACGTGGCTCTTAACGTAGGCTTGCCAATTCTTCGGGAACGTTAGTGACACTTACCTTTGTCACTAACGTTCCAAGGTGCCCCTACTTCCCACGTTAGAGTCCACGTTAACTAAGTTAACGTGGCTTCTAACGTGGTAATGATAGGCATCTCCAACGTTAGTGACAAAGGTGAGTGTCACTAACGTTGGCTCATCATCCTATCCTCAACGTTAGCTTCCACGTTAACTAAGTTAATGTGGAAGTTAACGTGGCTCATAGTGGCTTATTGTGGCTCATTCCAATGTTAGTGACAAAGGTGAGTGTCACTAACGTTGGCGATTGTTTGCTTTCTCCACGTTAGCTTCCACGTTAACTAAGTTAACGTGGCAACTAACGTGGCTCATTGTAGCTTGGCCAACGTTAGTGACAAAGGTGAGTGTCACTAACGTTGGCTTCTCTTTTGCTTCCGAACGTTAGAGTCCACGTTAACTGAGTTAACGTGGCCACTTATGAGCTTGGTCCAACGTTAGTGACAAAGGTGAGTGTCACTAACGTTGGCCTTATTTCTTTCTTCCACGTTAAAGTTCACGTTAACTTAGTTAACGTGACTCTTAATGTGGGCTATGATGGCTTTCGAGGACGTTATTGGCGATTACTTTTCTCATTAACGTTGCAAGCTAGCTCCCATTCCACGTTGGTGGTCACGTTAGTTAGACTAACGTTGCTGCTAACATGGCTCTTTCTTGCTTCCTTTGTCCTGAAATCAAGCAATAAAGTGCATCAAAGTTCTAATCCACATCATGAGACATGCATCATCCAATTTGTCATCTAATTCATGCAAAATTCTCATGAAATCATATAAAGTGCACAATGTATGCTTAAATCAAGATGTAAGTGAAATTCTGCCCAAAACTTGCTTATTTCCTAGGAAAATGCATGAAACTACCCTAAAACAGTAAAGAAAAGGTTAGTGAAACTGGCCAAAATGCCCTGGCATCACAACACCAAACTTAAAGCTTGCTTGTCCCTAAGCAAGTACTGGAACAAGAGAATGATGAATGGAATGCCAAGAGGAATGAGTCATTATTGTGGAGGTCATATCCTTGGTTTTATGGTGGTTTCATGCATAGCAACTTAGGTTCATTCCTTCACTGGCTTTCAGACCTTTATCATGTCCTGGAATACTCACTTGATTGCACCCTATGAGACTCTTATTCATTGATCCTTTTATTGTTTTCAGGGCTTATTTGTGTTCTTAGGCTAAGTGCTCTGTGAGGGGGCGACTCTTTAAGATAAGCTTTCAGCCAGCACTCCCGAACCAGTTGGTTCAAGGTGCTAGGTGTTAAGACACCCCTAAGGACTTACTCCCTCAAGTCTCTTTCCCCCATACATACACACCACAGGCACATGGTTTGTTATTTCCTTTCTTGAGACCTTGGTGTCCAGCACCTCTTTGGGTTACTAAATGTTCTGTAGCAAGGTTGCTCTTGATAGTGGATTTTCAGTTGATGATCCCGGGTTAGTTAACCCAAGTTACCAAGTGATGAAGCACTCCTACGAACTTATTCATCCAAGCAGATCCTTGGTACAGGAGCACCACAGACACATCTCTCAAGTTTCAAACCCTTGGTGCCTAGCCTTATTCTTTATTAACTTTTCTTTCTTTTTCAACTCTTATTGTTCTTTTCCCCTTTTTCTTATTAGGATCTTGTTATTTAGCTAGTCTCATGGGGTGTGTTTCAAGCATATGATTCAGGACAGATAGTTGTCTTCCCACCCTTGTTGGTGAATCAATTTAGCTAACTTATGACCACATCACACACTAAGGAACTTACTCCACAATATGGACTCCACTCTGGTCTTTGATAACAAACATTCTCTTTTTATTTGATTCAAAAGGAGACAAGCAACATAATAAGCAGGATGGAATTGAAGCAGGTATCGTGGACAGTACACATATGACAAAAGCAATAAAGCAACCATTAAACTCTAATCATCTAAACTAATGAGCAACTATAAATCAAGTTCCTTCTGACTTCCAATTTTTAGCATTTTAAGTTTATGGAATTAAGTAACAATACAACCTTTGGGTGATGGTTTCTTGCTGTCCCCTTATTGTCCTCATCCATAGTTTTTGCTCCTTCACTTCCTTGGATGATGGTGCACCATTTCCTCAGAAGGTTCCTGCAAAGTCATTGGAAGTTGTTTGTTTCCAAAGCACTTGAGACATAGTTAGCTTGCATGTATGCGTGCGAATTTTCCAAAGCACTTTATTGGCGATTACTTTTCTCATTAACGTTGCAAGCTAGCTCCCATTCCACGTTGGTGGTCACGTTAGTTAGACTAACGTGGCTGCTAATGTGGCTCTTTCTTGCTTCCTTTGTCCTGAAATCAAGCAATAAAGTGCATCAAAGTTCTAATCCACATTATGAGACATGCATCATCCAATTTGTCATCTAATTCATGCAAAATTCTCATGAAATCATATAAAGTGAACAATGTATGCTTAAATCAAGATGTAAGTGAAATTCTGCCTAAAACATGCTTATTTCCTAAGAAAAAGCATGAAACCACCCTAAAACAGTAAAGAAAAGGTCAGTGAAACTGGCCAAAATGCCCTGGCATCAACTCTTTTTGCCAAATTTTTGGGTGACGCGGTCGCGTGGGTAACGCGATCGCGTGAATGGCCATTTTTGGAAAACGACGCGGACACGTGGAGCACGCGTTCGCGTGGTGGGGCTTGTGCTGCTAGCACTGTTCCAGCCCCACTCCATCATAACTCTCTGCCATACACCCCTTTGACGTCGATTTGTTGGAGCATGCATTCGCGTGGGTGACGTAGACGCGCGGGAGGCTATTTTTCCAAATGACGCGGCCGTGTGGGTCGCACGGACACGTGGGCATGTTTGTGCCTAAAGCGCACTTCCAGCCACGCTTTCGCGTGACTTTCTATTTACTTTCTTTTCCTCACAACGCACTGGTGACACGGACGCGTCAGCGATGCTGCCGCGTCGCATGCGTGTTTTTTTTTTTTTTGATGCAGTATGCAGAATGCAAAATTATATGGATGTTATAAGTAATTCCAGGTTCAATGAAATAAAATAAAACTCAAAAACAAAATAAACAAAATAAAATTAAAATTGAAAAAGGAACGATCATACCATGGTGGGTTGTCTCCCACCTAGCACTTTTAGTTAAAGTCCTTAAGTTGGACATTTGGTGAGCTCCCTGTTATGGTGGCTTGTGCTTGAATTCATCCAAAAATCTCCACCAATGTTTGGAATTCCAGTAGCCTCCGGGATCCCAAACTAGGCGAAGAAAGCCTTCAAGTAAGTTAAAGCAAGTGACAAGGCCCCAAGAGTGTTGATTGCCAGAATAAAATCCGGGGTCCCAAATCTTGCTTTTGCACCCGTCTTCTTGTTGATCATTATGATTCCATCCGGGTAGCAAGCAATCTGAATTCTCACTAAAGCAGCCAAACAACTTCCTAGACCCATTCAGTTGAGCTTTACACCAACCCTTGCATTTAAACTTTGAGCACACAACCATGTTGAACCTTGCTTGACGACTCCCACCACTAACCATCTCCCTCTTACCCTTAAAACCACAAAGAGCTCTAAGTTGACCATCTGTTTCAAGAAAAGCATATTCAAGTGAGCTAATTAAGCTTAGAGATGAGAGATTTACCCACTTGAATGGAGGGATAGATGGTGATGGCTTTGGGGAAGAGGTCTCCAGCAACCTTGGCAAGGTGAATTCCAGCTCCATTCCCTTGGGCTCTTCTTTGACAACTTCCACTTCTTTGCAAGCTTCTTCAATTTCAACCTCTTCTTCTTGGTAGATTTCTTCCAATTCAATCTCTTCTTTAATACTTACCAAGGGCATGGGAGGTTGTGCTTCTTCTTTTTTGATTTCCATCTCTTGATCAACCTCTTCAAAGTCTTTAGCCATGACATGCCTTGGAGGTTGTACACCCTCTTTGGCATCAAATTCAAACTCCTTAGAAGGGGGGCTCTATGATTGGGCTTTCCCATGGACGTTCCGCAACTCCTAAGTCTTCGGCCACTTCTTCCTTTTCAATGATTACGGCTTCCTCCAATTGTTCCAATACAAATTCATGCTGCTCACTGTCCACCGGAGTTTCTAGCTTCTCCTTCATGCTGCGTTCTTCAGTAGATTCTCCACATGAAGCCATGGGAGTTTCTTGAGTATTCGAACGTTGGGAAGCTAATCGATTTATTAACTCGCCTAAGGCGGCACGAAATTTAGCACACTCTTATTCATCTCTTCTTGCCCTTGAAAAATAACACTAAGGGCGCTGTTATCCAATGGAGGTTGGGGTGGATAGGAGGGTTCATTATTTTGGAGAAAGGGTTCATAATAGGAAGGTGGTTCTTCTTGATAAAGATATGGAGATGGTGAATATTGAGGTGGTGGTTCTGGGTGTGGTTCATATGGTGGTTGGTGTGGTGGATAAGGATTAGGGTCATATGGAGGTGAATGGTTGTAGGTGGCTTGTGAGTATGGTGGTTCAAAGCTGTGTTGAGGAGGTGGTTTATAGGCGTATGATGGGGCTTGTCGGTAATTACAAGGGGGTCCACCATAACTATTGTCTCGACATGCATTGGTAAATGGTCGTTGTCCATGGTAGTTTGGAAGGTGTTGTTGCCTAAAGGGTTGATCAGATCCTCGTGGCTCCATCCATCTCTGATTGTTCTGACTTTGATGCATGTTCCTGTTATAGCCTCCATTCCTTACAACAGCATTAGAACCAAACTCAAAGCGATGGGGGTGAGAACTCATAATAACAAATAAAAATTAAAAACAAAAATAATAACAATTTTAAATTAAAAGGTTATTGAAATTTAAATTTTGAATTTGAAAATTAAATTTTGAATTTGAATTTTAAATTTTGAAATTTGAATTTTGAAATTTAAAATTTTTAAATTTGAAATTTGAATTTTAAATTTTGAATTTTGATTTTTGAATTTTAAATTTTGAAATTTGAATTTTGGAATTTAAATATTGAAATTTGAAATTTGATTTTTTTGAAATAAGATAAGATGTTGAAAAAGATATGATTTTTGAAAAATATTTGAATTTTGAAATTTAAAACTAAGATAAGATAAGATAAAAATTTTAAAATAAAAATCTGAAAATTTTTTTTCTTTTTTTTTATGACTAAATAAAAACCAATAAACTCTTAATTTACGAAAAGGCAAAAATAAAAACAAAAATAAATACAAATCAAAAAGCAAATATTTACAATAACCAATAATAAGGCACACGTTTGCAATTCCCCGGCAACGGCGCCATTTTGACGAACCGGATTTCCCGTCGGTAAAGAAATTCACAAATATATTATCGCGTTGCAAGTATAGCTTCTAAACCAACAGAAAATCCTTTGGTACAAACGTTTGGTTGTCACAGGTAACAAACCCCTTTTAAAATTGATAACCGAAGTATTTAAACCTCGAGTCGTCTTCTCAAGGAACTGCAGGGAGGTGTTCTTATTATTAGTTATGGAAAACAGTGTTTTTGGGTTTTAAAAGGTTTGAACAAGGAAAATAAATTGCAGGAATTAATAAATTAATATCTAATAAAATTCTTGGCAAGGTATGAAAATTCGGAAGCCCTATCGTAGTTATCCTTATCGATGGTAATGAGAATTGAGTTTTAATCTCACTTAGTTAATCTTTACTAAAGCAAGGGAAAGTCAAGTTGACTAATTAGTTAGATCCTCAAGTCCTAGCCAACTCCTAAATTAGCAAAAATAACAATTAACAACCACGATAAGTTTGATAACTCAAGAGTCTCCAGTTAATCAATTAAAGCCAAGAATATAAAAAGCTAAATAAGAATCATAAAAAGTTAATCAATTTGATAACTCTTATGAATGAATAGATTCCCCCACTTTATAGCCTTTAATCTGTGTTTTCTGGGCTGAAAACTGGGTCGAAAATAACCCAGAAATAGCTAGAGAGGAAATCTGCCACGCTGATTTTCGTCACTACAACGCGTCCGTGTGGAGCGTGCATTCGCGTCACCTAGCGTCAGAGCAACTATGGCATATTATATATCAAATCGAAGCCCCGAACATTAGCTTTCCAACGCAACTAGAACTGCGGTATTTGGACCTCTGTAGCTCATGTTATGGTTGATTTAGTACCAAGAGGTCAGGCTGGACAGCTTAGCAGTTCCTTCAGCTTCTTGTATTCCTTCCACTTTTGCATGCTTCCTTTCCATCCTCTGAGCCATTCCTGCCCTGTAATCTTTGAAATCACTTAACACACATATCAAGGCATCTAATGGTAATGTGAGAGGATTAATATTAGCAAATATAAGGCCAAAGAAGCATGTTTCCAATCATAGCACAAAATCAGGAAGGAGAATGTAAAACCATGCAAATAGTATGAATAAGTGTATGAAAGATTGATAAAATCCACTCAATTGAGTACAAGATAAGTCATGAAATAGTGGTTTATCAACCTCCCCACACTTATGATCGTTTTAGTGCGAGAGGGTCAGGCTGACAGCTTTGCAGTTCCTTCAACTTCTTGTATTCCTTCCACTTTTGCATGCTTCCTTTCCATCCTCCAAGCCATTCCTGCCCTGTAATCTTTGAAATCACTTAACGTACATATCAAGGCATCGAATGGTAATAAGTGAGGGTTAAACATATCAAAATTAAGACCAAAGAAGCATGTTTTCAATCATAGCACAAAATCAGGAAGGAAAACGTAAACTCATGCAAATCATATGAATAAGTGTATGAAAGATTGATAAAATCCACTCAATTGAGCACAAGATAAACCATAAAATAGTGGTTTATCAGAATCCCAGGTCGTCTCCCAACGAGTTGACAAAAGAGTACTATTTTATTAGTTAGAAATTTTCTGAGAATTTTTAGAGTTGGAGAACTGGAAATTAAAATAATAATCTATTAAAGCAATGAAAATTAACGAGAGAATTTATATAATCAAATAAAAGCCTTGACCGGGAGTAGATTAATTGGAAATTCTATCCTTGTTGGATTTTCCCAAGTGTAATATCAAGAGGTTGTTGTTCTCGCTTAGTTGACCCTTACCGAATAAAGGAAAGTCAAGTGATTGAGCCAACTTCTAGTCACAAGTCCTAATCCTCTCCCTTGGGAAGGATTAGCGTTAGTGCTTGGAAGTAAAATTAACACTTGAGTAATTCAACTCAAGGGTCTCCTCTTAATCAACCCCCAAGTCAAGTTGGGAGTCTACTCCATTGACATGAATATAACATTCACAGGCATAAAAAGGGAATAAGAAGAAGACATGATAAATTAAATAGAGTAATACTGAAAATTAATTAAAGATAAAAGAAATTCTTTGCATTAATAAATCCCAAAACCATAAACATACGTATCTGAACAGGGTTAATGGGCAAATAAAAAGAGTAAAGGAATAAGGAAACAAACTAGAATAATGAAAACTTCAATGGAGGTAGTAACTCTTCTCAATATCCAAAGCAAAAGCAAAAAACTCTAAAATTATCAACGTGAAGGAAACCTAAAGGAAGTAGTGATTTCCCTCTAAGATTCAAAACTAAAACTGAAAACTATGCGAATGAGAATGTCTCTTGAGTCTCTGCTCGTCCCCTGGCTCTAGTCTGTGTTTCTGGGCCAAAAACTGGGATCAAACTCAGCCCAAAATTGCCCCCGGCATTTTCTGCGATTTCTGCAGGTAGCGCATGTCACGCGTACGTGTTAGTCACGCGTACGTGTCGCTGGTCATCTTCGCGTGTCACGCGTATGCGTCAGGCACGCGCACGCGTCGCCATGCAAACTCCAATTCATGCGCACGCGTGAGCCATGCATGCGCGTCGCTCCTCGCTGGTTATCTCCTTTATTTCTTGTGCTCCTTCCATTTTTGCAAGCTTCCTTTCCATCCTCTAAGCCATTCCTGTCCTATAAAGCCTGAAAACACTTAACGCACATATCACGGCATCGAATGGTATAAAGGGGAATTAAAATACACAATTTAAAGGCTTAGGAAGCAAGTTTTCAATCATAGAACAAAATTGGGAAGGAATTGTAAAATCATGCAAATCATATGAATAAGTGTGTAAAGACTTGATAAAAACCACAAAACTGAGGATAAGATAAACCATAAAATAGTGGTTTATCAATCTCCCCACACTTAAATATTAGCATGTCCTCATGCTAAGCTTAAGGAGACAAAAGGAGTGAATGGGGGAAAGTAAGACTCATGAGATGCAACCTATATATGAATGCAACTACATGCTAAGATGTTTCTACCTACTTGGTTAAAAGTAAACAAGTTCTCCAAGACAAACATAAGTCAGATTCTACTAATTCAAATCATACAATAAAAGACAAGCAAACTTGTAAGAAGATATCTCATAAAAGCAGGGAACATAGAATCAAGTATTGAACCCTCACTGGTAGTGTTTATGCACTCTAATCTCTCAAGTGTCTAGGGTTAATCACTCTACTCTTTTCTAGTCATGCTTTCTAGGCTTTGTTCTTCATCTAACCAATCAACAAAAATTTAGTATACCAATGCAAACATCATGAGGTCTTTTCAAGGTTGTAATGGGGCTAAGGTAAGGGTGAGGATATATGTATGGCCAAGTGAGCTAAAATATGAATATTTGATTAACCTATGCTTTCACCTAACATACACACACACTCTATGTAATTCCAAAATCATGCCTAGCTACCCAAAATTCCCACTTTTTCTTCACATACTCATGCATCAACATTTCTTTGATTTTATCATATATGCATTGATCTTTTTTTTTGAATCATAAAAGCAAACATAACATATCAATGCACATGAGTTTTTTTAATTTTTCTAGTCTCACCTGAGCATGCACCCAAATTCCCAATACTTTTGACAATAAAACACTATACGCTTTCATCAACCCAAGTTCCCACAGTTTCCTGGTACATGAAATCGTGATTATTCATTCTCCAATACGGTGCCAAAAACTTGGTACGCACGTTTATAATCTCACTTCTTCTTCACAACATCGCACAACTAACCAGCAAGTGCACTGGGTCGTCTAAGTAATAAACCTTACGTGAGTAAGGGTCGATCCCATGGAGATTGTCGGCTTGAAGCAAGCTATGGTCACCTTGTAAATCTCAGTCAGGCGGATTCAAATGGTTATAGATTTTTAAGAATTGAAAAGATAAATAAACATAAAATAAAGATAGAGATACTTATGTAATTCATTGGTGAGAATTTCAGATAAGCGTATGGAGGTGCGTTATTCCTTCTGAATCTCTACTTTCCTACTGCCTTCATCCAATCCTTTATACTCCTTTCTATGCCAAGCTGTATGTTAGGTGTCACCGTTGTCAATGGCTACTTCCCGTCCTCTCGGTGAAAATGGTCCTCTACAGTTTCTCGCATGGCTAATCAGCTGTTGGTTCTCGATCGTGTAGGAATATGATTTAATATCCTTTTGTGTCTGTCACTACGCCCTACAATCGCGAGTTTGAAGCTCGTCATAGTTATCCCATCCCAGATCCTACTCGGAATACCACAGACAAGGTTTAGACTTTTCGGATCTCAAGAATGCTGCCAATTGCTTCTAGCTTATACCACGAAGACTCTGATCTCACGGAATGGAAGGCTCTGTTGTCAGGAGAGGAAACCATGCGTCGTGAACCAGGAATCCAAGAGATATACACTCTAGCTTGTTTTCATGTAGAACGGAAGCGGTTGTCAATCACGCGTTCATAAGTGAGAATGGTGATGAGTGTCACATGATCATCTCATTCATCATGTTCTTGTGTGCGAATGAATATCTTAGAATAAGAATAAGCATGAATTGAATAGAAGAACAATAGTACTTTGCATTAATACTCGAGGAACAGCAGAGCTCCACACCTTAATCTATGGTGTGTAGAAACTCCACTGTTGAAAATACATAAGTAAAAATAAGGTAGACATGGCCGAGTGGCCAGCCTCCCATGGAGGTCTAGAGATCTAAAATGATCAAAAGATGAACTAAAGATGTTCAAAAGCTGTAAATACAATAGTAAAAAGTCCTATTTATACTAAACTAGTTACTTGGGTTTACAAAGATAAGTAAATGATGCAGAAATCCACTTCCGGGCCCACTGGGTGTGTGCTTGCTTGGGCTGAGCATTGAGCTTTCATGTGTAGAGACTCTTTTTGGAGTTAAACGCCAGTTTGTAGCCTGTTTCTGGCATTTAACTCTGGTTTGCAACCTATTTTTGGCGTTTAACTCCAGAATAGGGGAGTGAGTTGGCGTTTGAACGCAGTTTGTATCCTCAAAACTCATGCAAAGTATGGACTATTATATATTGCTACAAAGTCATGGATGTCTACTTTCGAACGCAATTGAGACCGTGCCAATTGGGTTTCTGTAGCTCCAGAAAATCCACTTCAAGTGCAGGGAGGTCAGAATCCAACAGCATCTGCAGTCCTTCTTCAACCTCTAAATCAGATTTTTGCTCAAGTCCCACAATTTCAGCTAGAAATTACCTGAAATTACAGAAAAACACACAAACTCATAGTAAAGTCCAGAAATGTGATTTTTATTTAAAAACTAATAAAAATATACTAAAAACTAACTAAATCATACTAAAAGCTATGTAAAAACAATGTCAAAAAGCGTATAAATTATCCGCTCATCATTTCCCACACTTAATTGATACACAATCTCTATCTTAAGCTAACCAAAGATTCAATTGGGGTAATTAATTGTTTTTCCGCTTAAGGCTAGTGATGTGGTAAAATATAGAGCAAAAGGGGATTAAAAGGCTCAAAGTGGCAAACAAAGGTAATTGAAAGGGCAGGCTATTTGGGATAAATGAGCTAATAAAAAATGATGGCCTCAATCATATGCAAACATGTAAATACACTAAACAATGGACATATAGGATGGAACAAAATATAGATTGCAGTCACAGAGAAGAAAACACACAAGAATAAAATATTATGGTTAAATAATATAACCATGTAATTAAGCTCAAATCTCACGGGTTGTGTGTTCTTAGCTATAATTCATGTTCCAAATTATAGTCTTCAACAAGTTTAACACAAATGTTCAATTTAAATTTGTGAAATATTGTAAAACAGGGTCTTGAAAAGAGACTCATTACTTTAACCAAGCAAAACATACATGCAACAGTTATTAACATGCGATCTATCCTATCTAACAAAAGAAAAAGTCAAATGTTGGTGTTAAGAGAGAGAAGTTACCTTCAGAAGTCAAGGACTGACCTCTCCACACTTAAGGCTTGGCACGGTCCTCCGTGCCAATAGTAAGGAGCAAGGCAGGGTTGGAAGCATCGCCTCCGCTGTCTGGTTCACCTTGGCTTCCTGTGTTACTATATGAAGGGGAGTCTGGGGTGTCCTTTTATTCTGGAGGTGGGTGAGTACCAACTATGAGTTCCTTCAGGTAGTTGTATCGGTGCTTGTTACGGCGCTCCATTTGCTCCATCCGCTGGTCTTGTCAGTCGAACCTCTCAAGAATCTGAAGGAACATCTGATGGGTGGATGGTGCTTGTGGTGTGGATGATGGTAGAGTGGAAGAAGGAGGAGTATCCAAAGATGGGCCTGCAGGCCGGCTCGCAGAAGAAACTGGTGGCCTGATGTACTTTCCATGTGGGACATACTGGTCGGCTCTAGGGATTATGACCTTCGTGTTGCCTGCCCAATAGGACACACCTATTGTAGAGATTAAATCTGAAACCAAGGCGGGGAAAGGCAGGTTACCCACAATTTGTATGTGTCCCATGGCTTGCCAGATTTGTCGGGGCAAGTTGAGGGGTTGCTCTGTCAGGATGCACCAGATGAGGATTGCCATGTCTGCTGTGAAGGTTGACTCGTGAGTGCTCGGAAAGACATAGTGGGATATAATCTGTGCCCACACACGAGCCTCCAAGGTAAGTGAATGGGCGGAGATACTCTTGGATTTTGACCGATGCGGCCCATAGATCCAAGTGCTGCCAGGTTAGGCTATAACTCCAAGGACGCTGGCCTAGTCGAACTGATACATCTGGCACTTAAGAGAAGCTTCTTGATATGCATCTAATCCCTCTAGACTAGGTGGAAGGTCTAGTACGCTCTGTATGGTACTCTCGGAGACAGGGACTTGCTGCTGACGAACATAGTCAGTCTGTAGGGTAGGCGAGTAGAAGTTGGAGTAGAATTCAACTTCCCATGATAACTTGGCCTCCCGCGGCTGCCTCCTCAAAAATCTCCTCTGTCTCCTCTCTATTTGGGGCTCCACAAAATCAACAAAGTGTGTTGGAACAATGAGTAGATGCTCATTGTTGTAGTTTCTCTCTGCTAGGATAGGGAACATCTGTTCGCAATAACGGTTAGTGAACCGTGTGGAGTCTCGTGCGGGAAAGGCTTTCTCTGATTCATCAACTTTAATGATCCTCTTCACCCGCTTTGTTGGTGGCTTTACACTCGTAGAGGGTAGTGCCTTAGCCGGTATTCTCTTGGTTCCTCTCCTTGCTGGTGTCTTGTCAGTGGCCTTCTCTTTTCCTTTCTTGGTACCCATGTCTAAAGAAGAAAGGAAAGGAAGAATATTAAAGATAGATAACTAAAACCAGAAGGTGGAAATTCCAAGTGATAATGAATGCCAAAGAAAAGATCATAGCTTAAATACATGGTAGCTACAACATGTAGGTAAGACATCAGGTAAGAGCAAGAAGGCAATTCATAATTAAATAGATGCAAGAGGTAAAAACATGCAAGGAATAGGCATGAGAAGCATAACTCAAGCATCAACTAATAAATGTGCCAATTGATAGAGTACTGGTATGATGACAACTGTGAATGAAAATCCCAAATACATGTGGAGTACAAGTGTTGTGAAAAATGGGCATTCAAGTAAAAGAGTAAAACAAAATAGAGTTTAAGATGCCATAGGTGCTTTTTCACAAACACTTGGTGAGCAAGTTAAAGTAGGAATGAAAATAATATAATCCAAATGTATATGAGAGCCAAATTAAAATATCAATTGTCAAATCACTCCTCATAATATCCACAAGCTTCATTAAAGTAAGGTAACATCCAATTAAAATTCCAACACCAACATAAGAATGCTAGAAAAAGAAAAGAAAAAGAGACCATAGATAATTAAGCTAAAAGAGAAATTGAGAAGAAAGAAAAATAATTAAATGCAATAATGAAAGAGTAGATGGGAGGAAGAAAAGAAACCTGGTAGGGAAGATGAAGAAGGGAAGAAGAGAGTAAGAGATATGAAGAAAGAATAAGGGAGAAAGAAAGAAAGAAGAAAGAATAATTAGGATTGGAAAAGATTTAAGATTGGGGGAGGGATAATTTGAAATCAGGCGCTGAGGTGGTTTAATTGTGCGTCACAAGTGACACGTACGCGTGGGTTGCGCAGAGTGAATAGTGACGCGTAAGCGTCGGGCACGCGTACGCGTGCCTTTGATTGTGTGAATCGCGCGAAGGCATCAACGCGTGCGCACAACTCTCTGTTTACTCTGGGCATGGAGCATAAATGGCATACGATGCGTCCGCGTCAGGCACGCGCACGCGTGGATGGCCTTTTTGGGAAAACGATGCGCACGCGTCAAGGACGCGTACGCGTGATGGGGCTTGTGCTTCTGGCATAGTTCCAGCTCCACACCATCATAACTCTCTGGCCATACACCCCTTTACGCCGATTTGCAGGGTCACGCGTATGTGTGAGGGATGCGTACGCGTGGACTGGTGAAATCGCAAGTGACGCGCACGCTTAAGGGAAGCGTACGCCTGGTCCTGTGATGACAAGTCATCCTAGCCCATTTTAGCTAGTCTTTTTCTTTTGTTTTCATTAGAATTATGCACTTTCTTAAGCTACAAGCAAGCTAATTGAGTAGATTTTCATGTTTCCCTTGATTGAACCAACCATATGTGAATTCATGCCATTTCATGAGGTTTTGAACTATATTTGTTGCATATTGTGGAAGATTGAATACCTCATGATTTTGAGCAAAACTTTGATTAGTTTGGTTGATCAATGATAGGTGAAGAAGGCTTGGAGAAAGGTTGAAGCAAAGAGGAATGGCTAGGAGTGAAGAGAGGACAATGGAATAAGTGAAAATTGAACCGGGTTGCATGAAGTTAGCCCCAACGTTAGCCCCCTAACTTGGAGGCTAACGTTGGGCATATGAATCACTCTTTGGAAGTAGCCAACGTTAGCTCCAACGTTAGCCCCCTAACTTGGAGGCTAACGTTGGAACTTGAGAGTTTCTCCCTGGGCTACCAACGTTTGCGCCAACGTTAGCCCCCTAACTTGGAGGCTAACGTTGGCACTTAAATCACAATGGGGGAGTAGGCAACGTTTGCGCCAACGTTAGCCCCCTAACGTGGAGGCTAACGTTGGCACCAATCACACCAAGCAAGGCCAACGTTAGGGTCAAAGTTAGACCCCTAACGTTGGCGCCAACGTCTAAACCAGAAGAATGTGGTTTGCTGATATGAAAAGTTAGGGTCAAAGTTAGACCCCTAACTTTGACCCTAACGTTGAAGACCAACGTTGGCTAACTCCATTTCCGGTTCAATTGGTTCACTTCGGTTCTTCTTCAATCTTCAAGAGCAATCAACCAAGGCCTCTTTCAACCCAATTCCACCAAGAACAAAGGCCCAACTCAAGGCTTGAAGATCATTTTGGAAAGTGTATAAATAGGATAGAATTCAATTTGTTTAGAGAGCTTTTCGGGAGAGTTTTCTTTTAGAGCTTTCCTTTTAAAATTTTCATAATAGTTTTCGAAGAGCTTTTGAACTTCAGTGAACTTTAATTTCTTGCTTTCATTGCTTTCAATTTCATTTGACTTTTGTCTTGGATCTTGGATTGGAGAATTGAAGAAATTCTGTTTCAATCTCAATCTTGGATCTCTCTGTTTCCTTTACTGTTAATTGAATTAGCATTTCTGTTTCTGTTACTTGATCTTCATCTCTTTTCTTTGCAATTTACAATTTCCTTGCTATTGTTCTTGTGGGATCTAGGAAGGCATTGAGAGCTAGACTTGGTTTTCTAGTCTCTGGGTCCTGAGATCTAAATTCTCATTTCAATTCTCTGTTTAATGCTTTCATTGTTCATTTACTTTGCTGTTATAAGATCCGGTTCAATCCCAACTCCCTTTTCCTCTTCTGTTTGATGCAATTTAGTTTTCCCTTGTTTAAATTCTGCAAATCCTCATCCCAATCCCCTTTACTTTTCAAGCAATTTACATTTCTTGCACTTTAAGATTCTGCGATTTACATTTCTTGCACTTTAAGTTTCTGTCATTTAAGTTCTTGTCCTTTAAGTTTCAGCAATTTACTTTCCCGCTCTCTTTAATTTCATGCAATTTACATTCTGCAAATCACAAATCACCCAACCAACACTTGATTCGCTTGACTAAATCAACCACTAAACTAAAATTGCTCAATCCTTCAATCCCTGTGGGATCGACCTCACTTCCGTGAGTTTTTATTACTTGATACGACCCGGTACACTTGCCGGTTAGTTTTGGGTGTTTTGGTAGAAATTCGTTTCTCATCAAAATATCTCATCAAGTTTTTGGCGCCGTTGCCGGGGATTGATTAGATTGACAATGATTAAGTGAGGTGGTAATCTAGATCAAGCACTTTTTCTTTATTTTTCTTTAACCTTTGATTAACCCACTAACTGTTTGAATTTTTGCTTAAGCTAACTAAAACTTCATTCTAGCAGTAGATTGAAGTATCACTGGTTTGTGTGCTCTTATGTTCTGCTTGTATGTCAGGTACACAAAGAGCCATACCCAATTTTCATGAACAAGACGAAAGAACTCTCAGGAGGTTAAGAAGAGCCGAAAGAGGGAAAAGTATTGTTGGAGAAGAAGAATCTGAGGAAGAATACCACGAGATGGAAGGAGATACATCTAATCCAGGAAAAGGAGTTAATAATCCACCACAACAGAGGAGAGTATTGGCTTCCTATACTTTTGCAAATGCTAGACATTGTGGAAGCAGCATTCTCACCCCTAATGTCAATGCAAATAACTTTGAACTGAAGCCACAACTCATCACATTGGTCCAGAATAACTGCTCATTTGGAGGAGGACCATTGGAGGATCCAAATCAACATCTATCTACCTTCTTGAGGATCTGTGACACTGTCAAATCCAATGGTGTGAATCCTGAGACTTACAAGCTTCTGCTGTTCCCGTTCTCATTAAGGGATAAGGCTGCACAATGGCTTGAAACTTTTCCCCAAGCAAGTATCACTAGTTGGGATGACTTGGTGGCTAAATTTCTAGCCAAATTCTATCCACCCCAGAGAGTCATCAGGCTGAAAACTGAGGTGCAGACATTCACACAATTAGATGCTGAATCCTTGTATGAAGCATGGGAGAGGTACAAAGCCTTAATCAGAAAGTGCCCTCCAGAGATGTTCAATGAATGGGATGTGCTGCAAAATTTCTATGAAGGCCTGACATTGAAATCTCAGGAGGCATTAGATCATTCTGCTGGAGGTTCACTACAACTAATGAAAACTGCTGAGGAAGCTCAGAATCTTGTGGACATGGTGGCCAACAATCAATATTTCTTTGCTCATCAAAGAAGCCGCCAACCATCACAAAGAAGAGGAGTAATGGAACTAGACGGAGTGGATTCAATCCTAGCTCAAAACAAGATGATGCAGCAGCAATTTCAACAACAATTTGAGCAAATGGCTAAGAGGATTGACAGTCTCCAAGTTGCAGCAGTCAACACTAGCCAGCCATCAACCACATGGGGTCAGAGTGAAGAGACTCAAGAGGAGCAACAACAAGAACAAGTCCAGTACATGCACAACCAAAATTCTGGGCCAAATGAAGTATATGGTGACACTTACAACCCTTCTTGGAAGAACCACCCAAACCTTAGGTGGGGAGACAATCACAACCAAAATCAACAACCATGGCAGAGAAACTCAAACCAAAACACTTTAAGAAACAACCAAAACCACAACCAGCAGCAAACCAACCAAAACCCCTACAGAAAACCTCAAAACAACTACTCCAACCCCAACCATTACCAATCTAATAACCAACCCACCAACCAAAATGTCTACCATCCACCATCCACATTTCACAACCCACCACAAGCATCACCTGAATCTCACAGACTCACCAACTTGGAAACCTTGATAGACAAAATGTGGAAACACCAAGAAATGACAACCAAGAACCATGAAGCCTCCATGAAGAGCCTAGAGAGGCAAATTGGGCAAATCTCCAAACAGATTTCTGTTGAGAAATCTTCAAGCTCACTGCCAAGTGACACAATCCCAAATCCTAAGGAAGAATGCAAGGCAATACAATTGAGGAGTGGAAAAGTCTTGGTGAAAAATGAAGAAGCAACCAAGAAGCCAAAGGAAAGTGACAAGAAACAAGCTGAAGAAGAGAAAGTCAATGACAAGAAGGAGGCAGCAAGCAAGCCAACTCAGAATCAAGTTCAAGAAAAAGAAGATCAGCCACAAAAATCAAGAAAGGGAAAGGAAGTAATTGAAGGACCAACTAAGGACCAAAGGCAGGGAAATAACTTCACTCCTCCCTTGCCATACCCTCAGAGGTTCAACAAAGAGATTAATGACAAGCATTTTCACAAATTCCTTGAGATTTTTAAGAAGCTGGAAATCAACATTCCCTTGGCCGAAGCACTTGAGCAAATGCCTCTATATTCCAAGTTTCTGAAGGATCTTATCAACAAGAAAAGAAGTTGGCTTGAAAGGGAAACCATATTACTCACAGAGGAATGCAGTGCTGTAATCCAACGGGGTATTCCACCAAAACTTAAGGATCCGGGAAGCTTTGTAGTCTCATGCACTATTGGCAAGATAATTCTCAACAAGGCCCTCTGTGACCTGGGTGCCAGCATCAACTTAATGCCTCTCTCAATGATGAGAAAACTTGCCATAGAAGAACTTAAACCCACCAGGATGTCGCTAGTCATGGCTGACAGATCAATCAAGAAACCTAATGGAATTGTGGAGAATCTGTTAGTAAAGATTGGGGAGTTTATCTTCCCAGCAGATTTTGTAATTTTGGATACCGAAGAAGAAGGAAACGACTCAATCATTCTGGGAAGGCCATTTCTACACACAGCAAGGGCCATCATTGATGTTGAAAAAGGAGAAATGACCTTCAGGGTCCATAATGAACAAATGATTATAAATGTGTTCAAATCAATGCAAAACGCTCCTGAGCAAGAAGATTATGTGAGAGTGGATATGATAGATAGTTTGGTGGAAGAAACTTTGGAAGAAAAGTTTCAAGAGCAAGAAGGAAATCAAGAAACAACAGAGGAACAAGTGGCTGAGACCTTTACTGAGCAATATGAAAGGCAAGATAAGAAAGAAGATGTACGAAGACAAGAATTGAAACCTTTACCCACCCATCTCAAATATGCATTCCTTGGCACATCGGAGAGCCTCCCAGTAATCATTAATTCATCCCTGTCAAAGAAGGAAGAAGGAGAACTTCTTGATGTACTCAAAGCTCACAAAGATGCTTTAGGATGGACCATTGATGATCTGAAGGGAATCAGCCCTGCAGTATGTATGCATAAGATCCTCTTGGAAGATAATTCCAAACCAGTGGTTCAACCACAAAGAAGGCTAAATCCTACAATGAAGGAAGTTGTCCAGAAGGAAGTAATGAAGTTGTGGAATGCAGGGATAATATTCCCAATATCTGACAGCCCATGGGTAAGCCCAGTTCAAGTTGTACCAAAGAAGGGAGGAATGACAGTCATCACTAATGAGAAGAATGAGTTGATCCCTACTAGAACAGTGACTGGGTGGAGAATGTGCATAGACTATAGAAGATTGAATGATGCCACCAGGAAGGATCATTTCCCTCTCCCATTCATTGATCAGATGCTGGAAAGGTTAGCCGGCCATGCCTATTACTGTTTCTTGGACGGATATTCTGGGTATAATCAAATCGTGGTAGACCCCAAGGACCAAGAGAAAACTGCCTTCACATGTCCATTTGGAGTTTTTGCGTATAGGCGGATGCCTTTTGGGCTCTGCAACGCCCCTGCCACATTTCAAAGGTGTATGCTCTCCATTTTTTCTGATATGGTCGAAAAATTTTTAGAAGTCTTCATGGATGACTTCTCTGTTTTTGGTGATAATTTCAATGCTTGCCTAAACCATTTAACTCTTGTCTTGAAACGGTGCCAAGAAACTAATTTGGTTTTAAACTGGGAGAAATGCCATTTTATGGTACCCGAAGGAATTGTTCTTGGCCATAAAGTCTCAAGAAAAGGGATAGAGGTTGATAAGGCAAAAGTTGAGATTATAGAAAAACTCCCTCCACCAATTAATGTGAAATCTGTTAGAAGTTTCTTGGGGCATGCCGGATTTTACAGAAGGTTTATCAAGGACTTTTCAAAAATAGCCAAACCTTTAAGTAATCTGTTAATGCTTGATAACCCTTTTGTTTTTGATGAAAACTGTCAGCATGCATTTGAAACTTTAAAAAAATAAACTCACAACAGCACCAATAATCACACCCCCAGATTGGGGATTACCTTTTGAACTCATGTGTGATGCAAGTGACATTGCAATTGGTGCTGTACTTGGGCAAAAGAAGGGGAATTTGCATCATGTCATATATTACGCAAGTAAAGTGTTGAATGAGGCCCAAAGAAATTACACTACAACAGAAAAAGAGTTGCTAGCTGTAGTCTATGCATTTGATAAGTTTAGATCATATCTGATAGGATCGAAGGTTGTAGTTTATACTGATCATGCTGCACTTAAGTATTTGATGTCAAAACAGGATGCTAAACCAAGACTCATCAGGTGGATACTGCTTCTACAAGAATTTGACATTGAAATAAGAGATAGGAAGGGCACTGAAAACCAGGTCGCTGATCATCTGTCAAGACTACCACATGAAACAAATCAAAAAGCATCCCAGCCAATAAATGAAAGCTTCCCAGATGAGCACCTTCTGCAGATCCATCAAGCACCTTGGTTTGCTGACATAGCAAATTACAAAGTGGGAAGGAAGATACCGCAAGAATTCTCTAAGCAACAAGTGAAGAAGTTGATTAAAGAAGCAAGGAAATTTTTATGGGATGAACCCTTCTTATTCAAGAGATGCTCTGATGGAGTGATCAGGAGGTGTATTCCTGAAAGTGAAGTGAGGGACATCTTGTGGCATTGTCATGGTTCAGCTTATGGTGGACACTTTGGCCCAGAAAAAACAGCCGCAAAAATACTACAGAGTGGCTTCTATTGGCCAACTATTTTCAAGGATGCCAGAAGATATGTACACCAATGTAATGAATGCCAGAAAGCAGGAGGATTAACAAGAAGGAATGAGATGCCTCAAAATTTTATCTTAGAATTAGAATTGTTCGATCTGTGGGGAATTGATTTCATGGGGCCTTTTCCTCCTTCCTATTCTTTTAGATACATCCTGGTAGCAGTGGAATATGTCTCAAAATGGGTAGAAGCTATAGCCACAACCACCTGTGATGCACAGATCGTCCTCCAATTCCTCAAAAAGCACATCTTCACTAGGTTTGGAGTGCCCAAAAGTCTTATTAGTGATGGTGGTAGTCACTTTTGCAACAAACAAATGGAGAAACTCCTTCACAAATATGGAGTAATTCACAAAGTAGCCACACCCTACTACCCTCAGACTAACGGCCAAGCTGAACTTGCAAATAGAGAATTAAAGAAGATCCTAGAGAAAACAGTGGGAATCACAAGAAAGGGTTGGGCTAGAAAGCTAGAGGATGCACTGTGGGCATATAGGACAGCTTTTAAAACTCCTATTGGCAAGTCACCCTTTCAGCTATTGTATGGCAAATCCTGCCACCTCCCTGTAGAGCTTGAACATAGAGCTTTTTGGGCCACTAAACTCCTCAACCTTGACCCCCAAGCTGCAGGAGAAAAAAGGTTGTTACAACTAAATGAACTGGATGAATTCAGACTGGAAGCTTATGAAAAGGCGAAGATATACAAGGAGAAAGCTAAGAAGTGGCATGACAAGAAGATCACAAAGAAGGAATTCAAGCCTGGACAACAAGTACTCCTGTATAATTCAAGGCTTAAAATCTTCCCTGGCAAACTGAAGTCTAAGTGGACTGGCCCATACTTGGTGACAAAGATTTTTCCCTATGGGAATATTGAACTGCTAGATGAGGCAACAAAGAATCAATTCACTGTGAATGGGCACAGAGCAAAGTTGTACTTAGGAGGACAATGGGTTAAGGAAAAAGAGGTTCAACACCTACAGCCCTCTTAAAAAGAATTGAAAGATGTCAAGCTAGTGACAATAAAAGAGCGCTTGTTGGGAGGCAACCCAACCGGAGGTACTTTTCTTTCATAGTTAGTTCAATAAAAAGGTTAAATGAGTAGCATGTATTGCAAGGAGCTAAGTTTGATGTTTCACACCAAAACATATTAAGGGAGAATGAAGGATTCTAAGTTTGGTGTTCCACCAAAATCTTACTTAAAAGCACATTCTCACTTTCTATATAAAGAGCTACCAGCTCCAAGCAATCTGACAAATCATTTAAGCATTGTCTGTTTCTAGTTTTCAATTTTATTACCTTTAGCGAAGATTTAAGCTTTCATATATGGTTATGGATAAGAAACATGGCAAGAGACTGAGTTTGGTGTTCACACACCAAAGTAAGTTCAAACGCCTACAAGAAAGTCTTGCACACTAACAAATCACATAAGGGCTTGAGAAACAAGCAACTTCCATTAACACTGCAGAAAATCAATCACTCTTATGGGAGGACTACTCACCATTAGCTGAGATGAAAGAAGAAGGAGCCACCAAGAGGTTGTATTGTCATTTAACTCCATCAGTATTGAATTGCTCAAATTTGGAAGTATGAATATGCCCATTTTAACAGAAACTGTTAGTGTAGTATGCATCAATTATGTTTTTGTAGGCTGTTTTTTTATGTGTTGGCTTGTGTGTTCATTTTCACTTAACAAGAAGTATGTGTTGTCCCCTGCATCTTTAAATTTAATAAAAGAACAGTTTGAATGTGAAGTGAAATGGTCTCTGTTAGTTAGAAGTGGAATAAAAGTAAGTGGTGGTGTGTGTGATTGCATTATAACTCACTTTAGTGAATAAAGAGCTAAGATATCTCCTTCTAAGTAGAGAATGGCCTATTGTCTATGAATCTCAATTGAATAGAATTCCTTGGTTAGAAAGAAAAACAAAAAAAGAAAGAAAGAACAAAGAAAGCTAAAAGGTGGCAAAACAAAAGAAAAACAAAAAGAAATAAAGCTGGACACCAATAGCTTGAACTCTGAAATATATGCCTGTGATGTTTTTGTACTAGGATCTGCTTGGATTAGTAAGCTCTTAGGAGTGCCTCAACACTTGGTGACTTGGGTTAACTAACCCGGGATCATCAGCTGAAAATCCACTATCAAGAGCAACCTAACTACAAAGCATTTAGTAGCCCAAAGAGGTGCTGGGCATCAATGTTTTAAGAAGGAATGTGAGCCAAGTGTCTATGGTGAATAATGTGTCAAGTATAAAAAGAAAATGAACTTGCTACACATGACACTCAAATAAAGCTTTTGAATAAAGTAATAGCCAAGGATAAAGGAATAATGAGAGGTCATAGCAGTATGTCACTTGAAACTTGAAGGAAACTTTCTAGGCCTAGGAGTCAATAAGAAGTGAGCATTTGCATATCCACATAAAACCCCATGAACTATCAATAACACTTTGCTAGCATGAACTTCCTCTTCCATTTCATTCTTTCTTCTTAATAAATTCATTTCTTGCTTGGGGACAAGCAAGCTTTAAGTTTGGTGTTGTGATGACAAGTCATCCTAGCCCATTTTAGCTAGTCTTTTTCTTTTGTTTTCATTAGAATTATGCACTTTCTTAAGCTACAAGCAAGCTAATTGAGTAGATTTTCATGTTTCCCTTGATTGAACCAACCATATGTGAATTCATGCCATTTCATGAGGTTTTGAACTATATTTGTTGCATATTGTGGAAGATTGAATACCTCATGATTTTGAGCAAAACTTTGATTAGTTTGGTTGATCAATGATAGGTGAAGAAGGCTTGGAGAAAGGTTGAAGCAAAGAGGAATGGCTAGGAGTGAAGAGAGGACAATGGAATAAGTGAAAATTGAACCGGGTTGCATGAAGTTAGCCCCAACGTTAGCCCCCTAACTTGGAGGCTAACGTTGGGCATATGAATCACTCTTTGGAAGTAGCCAACGTTAGCTCCAACGTTAGCCCCCTAACTTGGAGGCTAACGTTGGAACTTGAGAGTTTCTCCCTGGGCTACCAACGTTTGCGCCAACGTTAGCCCCCTAACTTGGAGGCTAACGTTGGCACTTAAATCACAATGGGGGAGTAGGCAACGTTTGCGCCAACGTTAGCCCCCTAACGTGGAGGCTAACGTTGGCACCAATCACACCAAGCAAGGCCAACGTTAGGGTCAAAGTTAGACCCCTAACGTTGGCGCCAACGTCTAAACCAGAAGAATGTGGTTTGCTGATATGAAAAGTTAGGGTCAAAGTTAGACCCCTAACTTTGACCCTAACGTTGAAGACCAACGTTGGCTAACTCCATTTCCGGTTCAATTGGTTCACTTCGGTTCTTCTTCAATCTTCAAGAGCAATCAACCAAGGCCTCTTTCAACCCAATTCCACCAAGAACAAAGGCCCAACTCAAGGCTTGAAGATCATTTTGGAAAGTGTATAAATAGGATAGAATTCAATTTGTTTAGAGAGCTTTTCGGGAGAGTTTTCTTTTAGAGCTTTCCTTTTAAAATTTTCATAATAGTTTTCGAAGAGCTTTTGAACTTCAGTGAACTTTAATTTCTTGCTTTCATTGCTTTCAATTTCATTTGACTTTTGTCTTGGATCTTGGATTGGAGAATTGAAGAAATTCTGTTTCAATCTCAATCTTGGATCTCTCTGTTTCCTTTACTGTTAATTGAATTAGCATTTCTGTTTCTGTTACTTGATCTTCATCTCTTTTCTTTGCAATTTACAATTTCCTTGCTATTGTTCTTGTGGGATCTAGGAAGGCATTGAGAGCTAGACTTGGTTTTCTAGTCTCTGGGTCCTGAGATCTAAATTCTCATTTCAATTCTCTGTTTAATGCTTTCATTGTTCATTTACTTTGCTGTTATAAGATCCGGTTCAATCCCAACTCCCTTTTCCTCTTCTGTTTGATGCAATTTAGTTTTCCCTTGTTTAAATTCTGCAAATCCTCATCCCAATCCCCTTTACTTTTCAAGCAATTTACATTTCTTGCACTTTAAGATTCTGCGATTTACATTTCTTGCACTTTAAGTTTCTGTCATTTAAGTTCTTGTCCTTTAAGTTTCAGCAATTTACTTTCCCGCTCTCTTTAATTTCATGCAATTTACATTCTGCAAATCACAAATCACCCAACCAACACTTGATTCGCTTGACTAAATCAACCACTAAACTAAAATTGCTCAATCCTTCAATCCCTGTGGGATCGACCTCACTTCCGTGAGTTTTTATTACTTGATACGACCCGGTACACTTGCCGGTTAGTTTTGGGTGTTTTGGTAGAAATTCGTTTCTCATCAAAATATCTCATCATCCTGCTTGTGCGCATGGCACGCCACCGGCACCACTCCTGCCCAACTCTCTGTTCAATTCTTATTTTTCTCCCACGCACATATGACGCGTTGATAAACCCCAATTTTAGGGTTTATCATGTGTTGAAATTAGAGTATTTTATCAACCTTTCCTCACATTTATTTAATGAAATAGCATGGTTTTGTGATTCTTCCTTAATTAATGCTTAAATGTGAAAACATGCTTTTAGACCTTTAATTTGATGGTTTTAATTCACCTTTGATTCCACTAGATGCCTTGCTTTGTTTTTTAAGTGATTCCAGGTTGAAAAGGCTAGGAATGGATCAAAGGAGTGAAGAGGAAAGCATGGAAAGTGGAGAACACATGAAAAAGCCAAAGATTTGGATATCTTCATCCACGCGCACGCGCACTGTACGCGCACGCGCACTGTACGCGCACGCGTGGATCGCGAAAACCTCAAGGTACGCACACGCACAATGTACGTATACACGTCGGTGGCCGCACATAATTTTGAAATAGAAAACATGCCCATCGGTTTCTGAGAAGCTGTGGGGCCCAGTGCAACAAATTTTGGCGCCAAAATGCATAAAAGGACCAAGGATTGAAAGGGAATGCATCACCTTTTACTCTTTTGCTCATTTTTACACATTAGGATTAGTTTAGAGTTAGTTTTAGAGGGAGAAGCTTTCACTTCTCTCTAGGATTAGAATTAGGATTAGGTTTAGTTCTTAGATCTAGGTTTTGATTCATGCTCTCGTCTACTTCTACTTCTTAATTCCTTGTTGTCACATTCATCTTTCTTCTATTCTTTTGTTGTAATTTCCTTTATGTTGTTCCTATATTTTGTTGTAGATTTACTCTTGTTCCTTCTATTTTCTTTCAATTCAATTAGAGGTAATTCATAATAATTGTGCTCCTTTTTAATTGTTGTTGTTAATTCTTTGCAATTAGTTGTTGTTAGATTTTGCTCTTGTTGTTGATTTACTATGTTTTCTTTTTATGCCTTCCAAGTGTTTGACAAAATACTTGGTTGGATTTTAGAATATAATTTTATGCTCTTGGCTTGGGAAGGTAACTTAGGAACTCTTGAGTTACTAATGTCCAAGTAATTGATGATTGGGAGCCATTAACTCTATATCTCACTATTTGAATTGGTGGAGAACTAGGACTTATGGACTTGGATTGATATAGCTCACTTGACTTTCCTTTACCACTAGTTAGAGGATGACTTAGTTGGATTGATCCTTGCCAATTCTTATGTTGTGGTTAGTGACAGGGATAGAGATCCTTGACCACCAACCCTTGCCAAGACCTTTCTAGTTGTTAGTTTATTGCCTTTGTCATTTACTTTTCTTGTCCTTTATTCCAAAAACCCCAAACATACTCCACAACCAATAACAAGACACTTTATCGCAATTCCTAGGGAGAACGACCCGAGGTTCCAATACTTTGGTTTCTAAATTTAAGGGTTTGTACTTGTGACAAACAATCTTTTGTATGAAAGGATTATTTGTTGGTTTAGAAACTATACTTGCAACGAGAATTCATTTGTGAATTCTAAACCGTCAAAAATCCAATCATCAAAATGGCGCCGTTTCCGGGGACTTGCAATGGTGTTATGTTATTGGTTATTGTATATATGTGAATATTGTGAATATGCTTGCCTTTTTGTCTCTTTGTTAGTTTTTGTTAGTCTTCTTTGCTTCTTATTTGATTTTTTTTGTTTTCATTTGCTCTTGCTATCATGAATTCTCACTTTGGGTATGAGTTTGGTTCTAATTGTGTTGTAGGAGATGTGAACTTCAATGATGACACTCATTATGGATGGAACCAACAAAGATGGGAGGAGCCTCAAGGAATTGATCACTCCTATTTGAAACAACCTCCGGACACTTATAGGTATAATTCACATCCTAGTGCATGTCAATTTAATGGCTATGGTGACTCTTTTTGTGATAATCAAGTAGCACCACCATATGCTTGTGAACCTTATCCTCAACATGAACCTCAACCATACTCACAAGCCTTTCCATACCAAGCATCTTCCTATGATCCATATCCATCATATGACCAATTACCCATACCATATTCTTATGACCATTATGAGCAAGAACCTTTAGAATCACCACAACTCTATCAAGATTACTACCATGAACCACCTCAATACTCACCATCTCCATACCCTTACCAAGAAGAACCACCTTCCTACTATGAACATCTCTCTAAAGTAATGAACCCTCTTATCCACCCCAAGCCCCAATAGATGATTCCCTTACCTTGCTACTTCAAGGACAAGAGAATATGCAAAGGAACACCCTAGAGTTTGTGACTAACTTGACCAAGATAGTGCATACTTTAGCCTACCAATGCTTGAACACTTAAGGTGCTTGCATAACCACATGTGAAGAATCAAGTGAAGATCATAGCATGAAGGAGAGATTGGAAACTCCGGTGGGAAATGAGGGATGTTATTTTGTATTGGAGCAACTAGAGGAAGCCATGATTGTTGAAGAAAATGAAGAAGTGGTTAAAGATTTAGGAGACGTTGAAAGTCCATGGGAATGTAGCATCATGGAGCATTCTTCCAAGAAGCTTGATATGGATGTTGAGGAGGGTGCGCAACCTCCAAGGCATATCATCGTTGGAGAATTGGAAGAGGTTTATCAAGAGGTAGATTCAATCATGGATGAATTTCTATCTACAATTGAATCCGCCCCCATTGGACATAAAGTTGAAATTATAGAAGAATGTGCACAACCTCCCATACCCTTGGTGAGCAATGAAGAAGAGAATGAATCGGAAGAGAGCTACCAAAGGGAAAAGGTTGAAATTGAAGAAGCTTGCGAAGAGGTGGAGATAGTCAAGGAAGAGCACAAAAGAGTGGAGCTTGCAAGATCATTGGGACCACCCCTTCCTAAGTCACCATCCTAAACAACATTCAAATGGGTAAAATTCTTATCCCTAAGCTTTACTTTCTCGCTTGAATATGGTTTGATTAAAAATGATGGTCAACTTAGAGCTCTTTGTGGAGTTAAGAGTAGGAAAAGGTTGTGTAATGGTTGGAAACATCATTCTAAGCTCATGACGGTTGCACGCTCAAAATTTAAGAGCAATGGTTGGTGTGGAACCAAATTGCATGGGTCTAGAAGAATGCTTGGATGCCTAAATGAGAATTCACAAACCTTGTCACCCGGATCTAATGATGGTAATCAACAACAAGATGGGTGCAAGAACAAGGTTTGGGACCCCAGAATTCAATTCTACAATCAACACTCTTGGGTCTTGTTACTTGCTCAAGCTTACCTGAAGGCTTTATGCGCCTAATTTGGGATCCCGGTGGTAATTGGAGATGCAAACAATGGTGGGGATTCAAGGATGAATTCAAGCAAAAGACACCATAGCAAGGGTCCAACTTAAGGACTTAAACCAAAAGTGCTAGGTGGGAGACACCCCACCATGGTAAACTCTTTCCACCCTCTTGAATTTTTGATTAATAAGTGATTTGAGTTACCATTGTAGGTGGTTTTCTTTCCATATACTTGTTTTAATAAATTGGTTGTAGGTTGCTTGTAGAGCAAGTCTCCCTTGCTTGTATTTGAAAAGTTTCAAAAAGCCAAAAAGATTTTTTGTTTTTTTTTTACAATTTTGATTGGTTGTGAGTTGCAGGTAGTGTTAGGAGGATTTTGAGCTATTTTTGTATTTATGAAAAAAAAGGGGGGAGGGAGGTAGGGACGCATACGCACGCCATGCACGTGTACGCGTGGATGCCCTTATTTCAAAGATTTCTTTTCATCTCCTCCTTCCATCTCTTTCCTTCTCCTTTCTTCTTTCCTTCTCCTACCCCTCATCCAACACTTCCAACACCATCTTTAACCAATTCTTAGGTTAGTCATTAGTTACTTAGTTTAGTTTTCAGCTTCTTTTCTCTTTTCCATTATAAGTGTTGAATTATGGATTTTGTTTACCATATATTGCTGCTTATTCCTAAGTGCATGCTATCTTAGCATACTGTTTTTGGATATTCTTTGTTGGATTCCTTGATTGAGGTCGTAATTCACTACTTGGTTTTGACTTTTTCATACTTAATCTTAAGAATACCAAGTGATGAGAGTTGCCTTCGAGCTTGTAGCTCTTTATGAATTGCCTGATGTAGCTAGCCACCATGTGATTTGAATGCTTTCCCTCGATTAGGTAAGTTCTTGATGGTTGATGTTGAGCATTTACCTTAATACATTGTATTTCATGGTCATATGCATCCATATATTATGGCTTGACTGCTCTCATGCTTGTTTTACCTTACGAGTTTACTTTAAGAATTTCAAGCACATTAGGATGAGTGAGCATGCTCATTTATGCTTCTTTAGTGACATCGCTTTTTATGCTAGTGTGTTCTAAACCGCGCGGAATTTAGAATTCACACACCTTTTGTCATTAATGTCACACCGATTCACTCCCTCAATTCTAGTGATTGACCTCAGACCAACGATATTTGCTTCCTTGCTTTTGTATTTTCTTATCTTATGGTGTTACTTTCTGTTTTCCCTGAACGATGCACCGCAAGCAAAAAACGGAAGCGAGACAAAGAACACGCAGCAACCGGTTGACCTACCAGCTGAAGGTAGCAATCCGGAGAGTCACCGTACCCCCTTGCTCATCTTTGAGTGTACCGAGAACGGTGCAAACTTTTAAGTGTGGGGAGGTCGTCCGACCGTTCGGCGCTTTTGGGTGACAAGTCTCTAATCCCAACACTTGTGCATTTCATTTTAGGTTTTTAGGATTTTTATTTGCATTTTTCTTATTTTTTCATATATATATACACAATAAGCTTAGTCAAAATAATGAAATTTTTCAAGATTTCTATCTATAGGGCACCTCAATTGATTTGAGTGAAAACTTTTCATAGAACTTGCTTGAATTATATATTTTGTGGGACATGTTTTGAGCTAAGAACACAAGCAAGTGAGACTTGAGCCTAATTGTGTGGTTACATCTTATAACCACTTATTTTCTTTCTTGTGTGCATTACTCTCTTTCTATGATTGTAATCTTCGATTTGTTTGATTCTTTATGTCCATTATTCCTTATATTCATGCATTTATATGATTGAGGCCATTATTTCATTAGCTCACTTACCCAAATAGCCTAGCTTTTACTCTCCATTGTCAACCAATTTTGAGCCTACGCTTAACCCAATTGTACTTTATTTTAGCACATTACAAGCCTAAAGCGGAAAACAATAAAAATCCCTTGTTTGGATCTTTGATTAGCTTAGACTAGTGAGAGTGTTTACTATTCAAGTTTGGGGAGATTGGGAACATTGATTGGGATAAAAGGGTAATTTTGTATTTTTGTTGTAAAGATTGGAAATTGGGTGCACGCTCATGTATTGATTAAATGTATAGACTTTATGCATTGATGTTCTTGTATATAGTTTGAAAGAAACAAAAATGTGAAAAACAAAAGAAAAAGAAAAGAAAAAGAAAAAAAAGAAAAAAATAATATGGAAAAGAAAAAAATAGAAAAAGAAAGAAAAAAAAAGAAAAGAGAAAGCAATAAAAGGGGACAAAATGCCCCAATGTAAAGTTCAAATAAGAATCAATGCATAAGAGTTATGATCAAGAAAGAAAATGCATGAATATGTGAAAAAGTGAAAAATGGGTAGTTAGGTTATTGTCTTAGGTTAGGTGGGAAGTCTAAGCTTATCAAAGATTCAAATTTCAAGCTCACTTGACCAAATATGCATCCTACCTTAATCCTAGCTCCATTACAACCTAAAGAAAATACCTCATGATACTTGTATGCATGCATGGGATAAATGTTGATTGTTAGATGAAAAATAAATCCTGCAAAGTATGATTAGGGGAGAATTGAGTGAATCGACCCTAAACACTTGAGCGAATAGAGTGCAAACACATCCGGTGAGGGTTCGATTGCTCAATTATATATTTTCACCTACAATCATCACTTTTCATGCAAGTTTGTAAAAATATTTAATAACTCAACTCAATTTTGGATTAGACTTGCTAGTCCTTAGCCCTTGTGCATATATGCTTCTTGGGAATTGATTTATTTTGGCCATGCGAGTGCATTCATTCAGATAGTTGCATATAGGAAGATTACATATAGTTTAGTTCCATTGAATAAATGCCATACCCTTTACTTCATTCTTGGTATAGCATGAGGACATGCTATGGTTTAAGTGTGGGGAGGTTGATAAACCCCATTTTTAGGGTTTATCATGTGTTGAATTTAGAGTATTTTATCAACCTTTCCTCACATTTATTCAATAAAATAGCATAGTTTTGTGATTCTTCCTTAATTAGTGCTTAAATGTGAAAACATGCTTTTAGACCTTTAATTTGATGATTTTAATTCACCTTTGATTCCATTAGATGCCTTGATTTGTTTGTTAAGTGATTTCAGGTTGAAAAGGCTAGGAATGGATCAAAGGAGTGAGAGGAAAGCATGCAAAGTGGAGAACACATGAAAAAGCCAAAGATTTGGATATCTTCATCCACGTGCACGCGCACTGTACGTGCACGCGTGGATCGCGAAAACCTCAAGGGAAGCGCACGCGCAATGTATGCGTACGCGTCGGTGGCCGCACGTGATTTTTAAATAGAAAACGTGCCCAGCGATTTCTGAGAAGCTGTGGGGACAAGTGCAACCAATTTTGGCACCAAAATGCATAAAAGGACCAAGGATTGAAGGGGAATGCATCACCTTTTACTCTTTTGTTCATTTTTACACATTAAGATTAGTTTAGAGTTAGTTTTAGCGAGAGAAGCTCTCACTTCTCTCTAGGATTAGAATTAGGATTAGGTTTAGTTCTTAGATCTAGGTTTTTATTCATGCTCTCTTCTACTTCTACTTCTTAATTCCTTGTTGTCACATTCATCTTTCTTCTATTCTTTTGTTGTAATTTCCTTTATGTTGTTCCTATATTTTGTTGTAGATTTACTCTTGTTCCTTCTATTTTCTTTCAATTCAATTAGAGGTAATTTATAATAATTGTGCTCCTTCTTAATTGTTGTTGTTATTTCTTTGTAATTAGTTGTTGTTAGATTTTGCTCATGTTGTTGATTTACTATGTTTTCCTTTTATGCCTTCCAAGTGTTTGACAAAATGCTTGTTTGGATTTTAGAATAGAATTTTATGCTCTTGGCTTGGGAAGGTAACTTAGGAACTCTTGAGTTACTACTGTCCAAGTAATTGATGATTGGGATTCATTAACTCTAGATCTCACTAATTGAATTGGAGGAGAACTAGGACTTATGGACTTGGATTGATATAGCTCACTTGACTTTCCTTTACCACTAGTTAAAGGATGACTTAGTGGAATTGATTGATAAACCCATATTTTATGATATATTTTGTGCTTAGTTTGAGTGATTTATTCAACCCTTTACCTACTTATTCATATTAATTGCATGGTTTTACTTTCCCTTCCTTATTATGTGATGTATGTGAAAAACATGTTTCCTATGCTTTTAAATTAATTATTTTAATTACCTTTATTTCCATTCGATGCCGTGATTAGTGTGTTGAGTAGTTTCAGATCCTCTAAGGCAGGTATGACTTAAAGGATGGAAAGGAAACATACAAAAATGGAAGGAAAGCACAAAACGGAGTTTCTGAAGAAACTGGCATCCACGCGATCGCATGTGCGACGCGGACGCATGCCAAGCGCGAATCAACAGTGACGCAGCCGCATGACTGACGCGACCGCGCGCCTTAAGAATAACACATATGACGCGGCTGCATGACTGACGCGACCGCGTGACAAGAAAAGCTCCGAATGACGCGACCACGTGACCCACGCGGATGCGTGACAGAGGCCACGCGCCAGAAATTGCAAAAAATGCTCATAGCGAATTCTGAAGCCCTTTTTGGCCCAAATCCAAGTCCAGAAGGCATAGACCAGAGGTTATGAAGTGAGGAAATGCATCCATTCAAAGGGAGCTTGCTAATTTTTACTTTCTATGAATTAGAATTAGTTTTGGAGAGAGGCTCTCTCCTCTCTCTTTTAGGATTAGGATTTAGGATTTCTCTCTTTAGGAGTAACCCTCGATTCCAAGTTTAATGTTCCTTTGCTTTAAGCTTCCCTTTCACTTTTATTCATTCCATTACTTTAGTTGATTATTTACTTTTGCAATTTGATTTATGAATTCTGCCATGTTATAGATTTTTATTTGAATTAATGCTATTTGAAGTATTTCAGTTTGACATTGCATTTTTTTATTTATGCTATTGTTGCTTTTATTCTGAAGACATTTTTATTCCAGTAGATTTACTTCCCCTTTTGGTTTTGGTTAAGAAATCAGTAACTCAGGAGTTGTCAAACTCAAACATGATTGATAATTGTTATCTTTGTTAATTGAATTGAACTTCAATAATCCCAATCTTTTCTTAGAAAATAAATATGATCCGAAGATCAAACCAATTAATCCCTTGACCTTCCTTTATCTTAGTAAAGGTTAACAAAGTGGAATTAAGATTCAATTCTCATCATCATTGATAAGGATAACCAGGATAGGACCTCTAATTTCTCATACCTTGCCAAAAGTTTATTTATAGTCATTTATTTATCTCACTTGCTATTTAAATTACTTGTTCTTCATTTACTTTATTTGCTAATTAAACTATTCGCTCTTCATTCTCAAAACCCCAATTTACAACCTCCATAACCAATAGTAAGAACATGCGTCCCTGCAGTTCCTTGAGAAGACGACCCGAGGTTTGAATACTTCGGTTATCAATTTATTTAAGGGGTTTGTTACCTGTGACAACTAAAACGTTTGTACGAAGGGATTTCTGTTAGTTTAGAGACTATATCTACAACGCAACTGTTTTTATGACATTCTTTACTGGCAAAAATCCCTAACGTCAAAATGGCGCCGTTGCCGTGGAACTGCTAACGTGTGCCTTATTATTGGTTATTGTACATATTTTTTCTTTTACTTGTTTATTTATTTTTGTTTTTCCTTTTTAATTTTATTTGCTACTATGAACTCTCACCCCTCTCGCTTTGAGTTTGGCTTTAACTCTATTGAAGGAAATAGAAGTTACAGCAGGAATATGCATCAAGGTCAGACCAATCAAGGATGGATGGAGCCAAGAGGATCTAATCAATCCTTCAGGCAACAACACCCTCCAAGATATCATGGACAACGACCATTCTACAATGCATAACCAGCTGAAAGATATGGTGGACAACCTTGTAACAACCAACAAGCCTCACCCCGTGCCTATCGACCATCCTCTCAACATAACCTCGAACCACCACACTCACAAGCTTCTCTTCACCATTCACCACTCCTTTCCTACCCTAGTTCTAATCCAATCACTACGAAGCACCACCACTTCCCTATATTTCATATCCAAATCCATCACCCAGAGAATCAGAAGTTCGCCTCAAGGCAACAGTAAATAAACTTCAAACAACAATTCGAGAACTGGAGCAAGCAGTAATTCAATTAGCTTCTAGACGCGCGAACATTCAAGGACTAACCACAACCCCATGTGGACAATCTAATGAAAAGCGTAGCATGAAAGAGACACTAAAAACTCCAGTGGACAAGACAGAGCATGAATTCGTACTAGAACAAGTGGAAGAAGCTGTCATTGTACAAGAAGAAGAGTTGGTTGAAGATCTAGGAGACGCTGAACCTCCATGGGAATCCAGAGTTGAGGAGAACTCTGTCAAGGACGTTACAGTTGATGCTAAGGAGGATATTGCACAATCCCCAAGGCAAGTCATTTATGAAGAACTAGACGGAATAACCCAGGACACAAATTCCCTTGATGATGATAGTCACAAGTCTAGCTCTCTTAGTAATGAACTTGCATCCGCAAGTGAATTCTCTGAGATCGAAGAATCTTCCCCAAGTGAATACGAAGATGACGCGGAGGTAGATTTCTCTCAACCTCCAATCTATGACTCAAGTGATAAGGAAGACATAGAAGACTTTAACCAGGACTCAGATGCATTTGAAGAACCTTACAAGGAAGTAGAGGAATTCACAGAAGAGCACAAGGGAGAAGAACATACAGAACCACCAGAAACACCTACCCCAATGTCATTACCGCCCAATACAAGCTTCAAGTGGCTACAATCCTTAACCTTTAACTTTACTTTTTCACTTGAATATGGTTTGCTTGAAACAGATGGCCAGCTTAGAGCTCTCTGTGGCTTTAAGAATAAGAGGGAAATGGCTCGTGCTCAGAGCTGGTGTACAAGGTTCAATAAGGTTCCGCGCTTCAACTTGAAGTGCACGGATGGGTATCATGTTCAATCGAATGGATCTCGGAAAATGTTTGGTCACTATGGTGAGAATCTACTTTCTAAACCGCCCGGATAGAAAAATATAGATCAACACGGAGGCGGATTTAAAAACAAGGCTTGGGATCATGGATTCTTTCTGACATTCGTCACCCTGGGAGTCTGAGACTCTGTTTGAAGCTGCTCAGAAGCTTTACATGCCTAGTTTGGGACCCCGGAGGCTATTGGCATTCCAAGCATTGGTGGAGATTTCGGGATGAATTTAAGCATAAGCCGCCATAGCAGGAAGCTCTTCCAATGTCCAACTTAAGGACCTTAACTAAAAGTGCTAGGTGGGAGACAACCCACCATGGTATGATCGTTCCTTTTGCAATTTTAATTTTATTTAGTTTTGTTTGTTTTTGAATTTTATTTTATTTTATTGAACCTGGAATCATGCATAGCATTCACGTTAAGCACTGCATTCTGCATATTGCATTCCGCATTCTGCATAAAAAAAAAGGGGTGCGCGACGCGACCGCATCATCCATGCGATCGCGTCAATAGCGAAATACACTTCCCACGCGACCGCGTCCTCCACGTGGCCGCGTGACCTGAAAATCGGCGTAAGGATCCAACGTCCAGAAAGTTGGGCTGGAATCGTGCGGCCATTGTGCGTCTAGCACAAAATGACCCACGCGATCGCGCCCTTGCACCCAATCAATCCCACGCGACCGCGTGAGCGATGCGATCGCGTCGCATGGATTGCACAAATCCCAAAAGGAGACAGAGAGTTGGGATAGAACGACGCTGGATTCGTGCGTTTAGCACAAATTTCAGTGACGCGATCGCATGCCCCAGGCGATCTCGTCCTACCCCTTTTTATCCCTTCCATGCGATCGCGCGACCCATGCGATCGCGCGACCCACGCGATCGCGTCACCCCCCATTTCGCACCAGCCACGCGACCGCGTGGATTCAAATTTATACCCCCCAGGTCACGCGAAACCCTATTATCGCGCCCCCCCGAACCCCCTGCCCTCCCTTCTCTCTTCTCCAATCCAACCACCACCACCCAGTCACCACCACAGCCACCCCCAGACGCCGCCGACCTCCCAGACGCCGCCGCCACCTTTCCCCCCTTCCTCCCTCCCCTTCTTTCTCCTTCTTTCTTCCTCTTTCCCCCCTCTCCGCCATTGCTCCTCCGCGCACCACCAACCGCCGCCGCCGCCCGTCCCAGCTGCGCCCCCCCATCCACCAGCACCACCACCCCTTCTCCTATCCCCTATCCCCCATTACCCCTTTTTCCCCCCTGCCCCGAACAGCCAAGCCGCCGTCACCACCACCGCCAGCCACCCCGCCAAACGCCATCACCACCACCGCCAGCCACCTTTCTGCCCACTCTCATTCTACGGCCTTCCAGGTTCCACAGAACGTCACCCTTTTATCTATCCGTAGTTAGTTCATGTCTAGGCTAGTTAGATATGCATGCTGTAGTGGATTTTAGGTTGTTAGGTAGCCTAGGATGTGGTTAGTGGATTTAGGTCTGTTTATTTGCGTTGTTCATGTTTTTTGCTTTATGTTTTCGCAATCCTGCTGCTGCTGTAATGTTAGTTCATATGCTGTACTCTCCTGTATATTGCTGCTCTTTACATTGATTTGTCATGATTATATTCCTTATATGTAATTGCAAGCTTTAATTTTAATTCATATGAACTATTTGATTGCTGTTTATTTTCTGAGACAATCCAATTTTAGCCGGAATGCTGCCCAAATTTCTGTAAAATATTTTCATTCATGTTTTGGTTTTGGCATTTGAACTCTGTTTTCCTCTGCTTTAACCAAACCATTTCATGAATGCCAGGGCATGCTTTCTATCCTTTTTGATTTCCTGGTTCATAAACTGCATTTGTGATGTTTTGATTCCAATTTTTTCTTTCTCTATATCTATTTGAATCAGCATCAACATGTTTTCCTTATGTGGTTATGAGTTACTTATAGCTTCTAACTGTGAATACTTGGTACTTGGAATATTTTCATTATGCCACGTACTTTAACCCACTTCCTACTAACTCACTAATGTTAACTTCCTAAACTCTTTTTCACTTCTAACCAAACTAACCTTTTTAAAATCTTTCTTCTGGTTTTTCACTTTCTTTTAACCTTCTAACCATGGCATAATGATAATTTTTCTATTTCACATGAATTCAATTACATTTTGGATTGTGCATTCTTTTTTTCAAACTTCTAACTCCTATACAATCCTTAATGCACATTTACTTAACTCATTTACCTCATTCTAATTCTCCTTTGCCACTTTGTGTTTCTTTTGACTATTTGCCTATTTGTTTTCCTATTTTTATTATATCCTGGTTTTCTATTTTTCAGGATGTCTAATTCCTAGAGAAAGGGAAAAGGAA
This sequence comes from Arachis ipaensis, assembly GCF_059453495.1. Taxonomy (NCBI): domain Eukaryota; kingdom Viridiplantae; phylum Streptophyta; class Magnoliopsida; order Fabales; family Fabaceae; genus Arachis; species Arachis ipaensis. The sequence continues at coordinate 79,104,403 of NC_142441.1, read as the reverse complement.
AGGCTACCACTGGCAAACGTAAAAGAGGAGATTCATCTATGTCCATCATAGATCTAATGCATGAAGCCTCATGGCGGGAGAAACACTTTACCCCGCAGAAGAAGGCTGACCAACTGCTTCCTGCCACTGATCCAATAAAATTTGCAAGCCGATACTGTAAGCTGAAGTATCCAGTGTTTGCAACATCTAGGAACCTATACTTGGAGAGAACTCTGAAGATCCCAGAAGAACTCCAGCAGTACACTTCTGACCAAATCAAACAAAGAGGCTGGTTCTTCCTGGAGAGAAACCTGACAGAGGTCAATGCATCTTGGGTTAGGGAATTCTACTGCAACTACTTCAAAACTTCCCTAGATGCAGTGAACCTCAGAGGGAAGCAGATTCTGGTTACTGAGGAGGCGATAGAAGATGTTCTGAAACTTCTGCCTAAGACTGATCAGACAGATGGTTATCAGAAAGCTGAGGAGGATATGCGCTTTATGCGATTTGACTGGGATGCAGTAAAGGCGAGGATCGCCCATGACCCGACAGTTCCTTGGATCATGGGTCAGAACACCATCATGCCCAAGGGGATCAAGCGGATTTACCTGAACGATGAGGCTCGGCTATGGCATCAGATATTCAGCAACTACATTATGCCGGGTACTCACGAGACTGAGATACCAGCCGCTATAATCACCCTCCTTTGGTGTGTGATGGAGGATAAGGACCTGTACCTACCACGCTTTATCCGGCACTATATGGCCAGGGTCCACGTCCGAGGCACTCTTCCCTTTCCCTATTTGGTTACCCAGCTGGGCCGTCGAGCTGACGTGCCATGGGAGGATGCTGATGAGAGGCCACCTGCTGCAGAATGCAAGAAGATTATCCCGCGCAGCAAGAACTTTCTGGCCTTGGGCTACAGACCTCAATTCCTGACTGCCACTACTGAGACAGCCATACCTTCTGTCAGCCCCTCTTCTTCCACAGCCACACCTGCCACCACCACTGCACCTCCACCTGCCCTAGAGCCCATCTATCATCTAGTGCACCGCTTGTTTCGACGACTTGACCAGATGGAGCATCGCAACAAGCGACGCTATGAGCACCTGAAGCTGATGATACGCTCTAGCGACATCCCCTCCGAGCCTGACACACCATCCGAGGCATCTGAGGAGGAAGCGGATGATCCCGAGGCTGAGACTCATCCCTAGGTAGGCACAGAGTAGGCTGCACCACAGGCAGAGGTTCCACATCAGATTCAGGCTGCAGATCCTGAGATCCCTATCTAGACAGCACCTCCTCTACAGCAGCCAGATCCTCAGCCCACCACCACAGAGACCCCAGCTACCATCCCTTCCAGTGATGACACCCCTTCACACCCTGCTTGAGTGAGCATCAGGGACGATGCTTCATTTTAAGTGTGGGGAGGTCGCCATCTCTGGCGTATTATTTTGGTGAACCACTACAGATTCTTTTTCTTTTATTTTGGATATTTTTCTGTATTTTTCTCTCTATTTTTATTTTTTTTTTCTGAGTATTTATACATTGCTACTTTTATGTATTTTTACTCTATTCCTGTATTCTGCACCTTAGTTCATATTTTAGTTCTTTAGTTTAGTTTGCAATTCTAACTTATTAGTAGATTAATTAGTATAGTTTACCCTTTTTAGCATAGGATAGCTTAGTTTAAATTGGAAAATATAAAAAGGAAGTAAGCTAGGAACTTGAACATAACAGAATCAAATCCATAAACCTTGTATATGTAGCATTACATCATGTAGTTAAACTAACAACATTTCATCAAGGAGAAACACTAGAACTTTAAAGCCACCTTAAGTTTTACATTGAGAATAATGGGAATTTTTAACTAAACCTGCATGACATACATAACTGATAAATGATTTTTGAGCTAGAGAACATACAGCCTGTGAGTTTTGAGCTTAATTGTATGGTTACATTCAAACCATAATTTTTATTCCTGTATGTTCCGCCCTTCTTTTATATTCTGATGTTCTTTACTTTGTTTTAATCTATATGTCCGATTATAGAATATAAAGATACATACCAAGAGAGTGACTGAGCCCATTGTTTGATTTTAGCTCACTTTATCCCAAAATAGCCTACCTTTCACATCACCCTTGTTAGCCCCCTTGAGCCTTTAAATCCCTTTTTTATTCTATAAACCACATTACTAGCCTTAAGCAGAAAAACAAATAAAAATCCAAAGTTGAATCCTTGGTTAGCTTAAGATAGAAAATCTTGTATAGTTTGAAATGTGGGAAACCTATTGGGAACATGGATGATAAAAATAAAAGGTAGCGGAGTTGAAAAGAACAAAAATAAATCAAAATGAGAATTTTTGGGAAGCATGCTCATGAGAAATTAAATTGAAAGAATTACCATGTGCATTCAAAAAAAAAAAAAAAAGAAGAGAGAGTTATTTATTTTTCAAGCATATGAATAAGGGGATACAAAAGAATTCTCCAAATGCAAAAATAAAAGCAATGCCCATGGGACAAAAATAAAAATTGAAACATGAGCATGTAACATCAAAAGTGGGAAAAGATGGGAAAACAGGTAAAGTAGTTTTGTTTTACTAAGTATGTATGTTAGGTGAGATCTTAGTCTAATTGAGGATTCACTTATTAGCTCACTTAGCCTTATACATATATCCTTACCTTTACCTTGGCCCCATTACAACCTTAATTAAAGACCTCATGATTTTTGGTATGACTATATTCTATAATTGTTGATTGGTTAGATGAAGAACAAAGTTATAAAAAGTAGGAATAAAAAGAAGAATAGAGTGATTAACCCAATAAACACTGAGTGACTAGAGAGTAAACACAAAATCCAGTGAGGGTTCAATAACTCATCAACATATATCTATGCTTAATTTACTAATTGTTTTGCAAGTTTGTAAAATATTTTATTCTTTCCCATCTCATTTTGCAAAAGTGCTTTATTATTTAAGGGTTGGCTATGTATATATATGATTCCTTGAGAATGTGAATTAATTTAACTACATGCAAGCTTTATATATGAGTGAATAAATTAGAATTGCATGACTCATTTAGGTAGTTGCATTTAGAATAGGTTGCATTGCATAACAATCCACCACTTTAATCTTACCTTACTCTTTACCTTGGATTTAGCATGAGGACATGCTATTGTTTAAGTGTGGAGAGCTTGATAAACCCATATTTTATGATATATTTTGTGCTTAGTTTGAGTGATTTATTCAACCCTTTACCCACTTATTCATATTAATTGCATGGTTTTACTTTCCCTTCCTTATTATGTGATGTATGTGAAAAACATGTTTCCTATGCTTTTAAATTAATTATTTTAATTACCTTTATTTCCATTCGATGCCGTAATTAGTGTGTTGAGTAGTTTCAGATCCTCTAAGGCAGGAATGACTTAAAGGATGGAAAGGAAACATACAAAAATGGAAGGAAAGTGCAAAATAGAGTTTCTGAAGAAACTGGCATCCACGCGATCGCATGGGCGACGCGGACGCATGCCAAGCGCGAATCAATAGCGACGTGGCCGCATGACTGATGCGACCGCACGCCTTAAGAATAACACATATGACGTGGCTGCATGACTGACGCGACCGCGTGACAAGAAAAGTTCCGAATGACACGACCGCGTGACCCACGCGGACGCGTGACAGAGGCCACGCACCAGAAATTGCAGAAAACGCTCATTGCGAATTCTGAAGCCCTTTTTGGCCCAAATCCAAGTCTAGAAGGCATAACCAGAGGTTATAAAGTGAGGGAATGCATCCATTCAAAGGGAGCTCGCCAATTTTTACTTTCCATTAATTATAATTAGTTTTGGAGAGAGGCTCTCTCCTCTCTCTTTTAGGATTAGGATTTAGGATTTCTCTCTTTAGGAGTAACCCTCGATTCCAGGTTTAATGTTCCTTTGCTTTAAGCTTCCCTTTCACTTTTATTCATTCCATTACTTCAGTTGATTATTTACTTTTGCAATTTGATTTATGAATTCTGCCATGTTACAGATTTTTATTTGAATTAATGCTATTTGAAGTATTTCAGTTTGACATTGCATTCTTTTATTTATGCTATTGTTGCTTTTATTCTGAAGACATTTTTATTCCAATAGATTTACTTCCCCTTTTGGTTTTGGTTAAGAAATCAGTAACTCAGGAGTTGTCAAACTTAAACATGATTGATAATTGTTATCTTTGTTAATTGAATTGAACTTCAATAATCCCAATCTTTTCTTAGGAAATAAATAGGATCCGAAGATCAAACCAATTAATCCCTTGACCTTCCTTTATCTTAGTAAAGGTTAACAAAGTGTAATTAAGATTAAATTCTCATCATCATTGATAAGGATAGCCAGGATAGGACCTCTAATTTCTCATACCTTGCCAAAAGTTTATTTATAGTCATTTATTTATTTCACTTGCTATTTAAATTACTTGTTCTTCATTTACTTTATTTGCTAATTAAACTATTCGCTTTTCATTCTCAAAACCCCAATTTACAACCTCCATAACCAATAGTAAGAACATGCGTCCCTGTAGTTCCTTGAGAAGACGACCCGAGGTTTGAATACTTCGGTTAACAATTTATTTAAGGGGTTTGTTACTTGTGACAACCAAAACGTTTGTACGAAGGGATTTCTGTTGGTTTAGAGACTATATCTACAACGCGACTGTTTTTATGACATTCTTTACTAGCAAAAATCCCTAACGTCATTGATCCTTTCCAATTCTCATGTTGTGGTTAGTGATAGGGATAGAGATCCTTGACCATCAACCCTTGCCAAGACCTTTCTAGTTGTTAGTTTATTGCCTTTTTCATTTACTTTTCTTGTCCGTTATTCCAAAAACCCCAAACATACTCCATAACCAATAACAAGACACTTTATCACAATTCCTAGGGAGAATGACCCGAGGTTCCAATACTTCGGTTTATAAATTTAGGGGTTTGTACTTGTGACAAACAATCTTTTGTATGAAAGGATTATTTGTTGGTTTAGAAACTATACTTGCAATGAGAATTCATTTATGAATTCTAAACAGTTAAAAATCCAATCATCACGTGTACGCGTCAGCGACGCTTGCGCGTCGAGTGCTTCTTTTTTTTTAATGCAGAATGCAAAATACAAAATGCAGATGAAAATAAAATAGAATTAAATAAGACTAAGAATAAAAAGGAAAAATCATACCATGGTGGGTTGTCTCCCATCTAGCACTTTGCTTTTACGTCCTTAAGTTGGACGGTTGATAGGACGGAGGTTCAATTCGCATGTGGGTCAGGAACTCGGTTATCCAAAGGAAACGGATTTAACGTTGTAAGTATAGTCCCAACCCGACGAATTTACCCTTCGGATCAAATTGAAAATTCACAAGATATGTCACAAGCAAAACCAAATTAAAACCGAGAGTATTAGACTCCCGAGTCGTCTCCCTAGGAGCACTTTAGAACAATGAGTGTGCAATTTCAGTTGTAGTGATCAACGGGTTGTGAATGAAGAAATGAACATATAAAGCAATAAAAGAACATGCAAAATTGTAATGATTGAATGCATTAAGAAATTAAAGAACCAACTATGTAATATAAACAAGTAAAGTATGAAAGAAATCAACATATAAAGGTATAAAAGATTGAAAGCATAAAGAAAAAGAGTCTTGGCTTGGAGTGAGCTAAGGGTCCTTTCCTTGTTGGAACCACAACTATGACAATTATGATGGATTAGTCTCACTTGATCAACCCTCACATCGGAAGGTAAGTTAAATGAGCATTGATGCAAGAAATTGTGATTACACATTTCACAACTCTGCACAACCAACCAGCAAGTGCACTGGGTCGTCCAAGTAATACCTTACGTGAGTATGGGTCGGTCTCACGGAGATTGTCGGCTTGAAGCAAGCTATGGTTATTTTGTAAATCTTAGTCAGGAGATTAATGATAGGAGTGATTATATTTATGAAAAATAAATAACATGAAATAAATAGTACTTGTAATTCAGTAATGGGAAACAGGCTGAGGTTCCGGAGATGCTCTGTCATCTGAATCTCTGCTTTCCTACTGTCTTCTTCTCCAAACACGCATGGCTTCCTTCAATGGCAAGCTGTATGATCCTCTCGGATGAAAACAACTCCATATGCGCTGTCACTGCACGGCTAATCATCTGTCGGTTTCCACTAGTATCAGAATAGGACCCTTGTCCTTTTGCACACTGCCACTGTGCCCAACATTCATAGGTTTGAAGCTCGTGACAGTCATCCCTTCCTGGATCCTACTCGGATTACCACAGACAAAGTTTAGACTTTCCGGATCTCAGAAATGCTGCCAATTGGTTCTAGCCTATACCACAAAGGTTCTAACCTCCAGACTCGCTCCGTGGAGTAGAAATTAAGAGATACGCACTCAAGTAGTCGCCCAATGACTACGTTGAGCTCAGATAGAATCGGAGTGGTTGTCAGGCATGGGTTCGTAGAATTGAGAATAATGATGAGTGTCACGGATCATCATCTTCTTCAGATTGAAGTACGAATGAGTATCTTAGAATAGAATCAAGAGTGATTGAATAGAAAACAGTAGTAATTAAATTAATCCATTGAAACACAGTAGAGCTCCTCACCCCCACCTATGGGGTTTAGAGACTCATGCCGTCAGAAATACAATATGAAGTGTAAAAATGTCATAAGTTCCTGAATGAATCTCTAAAATTAGTTTTTTATACTAAACTAGTAACTTAGGTTTATAGAAAATGAGTAGCTAAGTATAGATAGTGCAGAAATCCACTTCTGGGGCCCACTTGGTGTGTGCTTGGGCTGAGCATTGAAGCTTTTTAGTGCTTAGGCTGTTCCTGAAGTTAAACACCAGCTTTGGTGCTAGTTTGGGCGTTTAACTCCAATTCTGGTGCCAGTTTGGGCGTTTTACGCCAGAATTTTTAGGCTGACTTTAAATGCCGGTTTGGGCCATCAAATCTCGGGCAAAGTATGAACTATTATATATTGTTGGAAAGCCCAGGATGTCTACTTTCCAACGCAATTGAGAGCGCGGATTGGGCTTCTGTAGCTCCAGAAAATCCACTTCAAGTGCAGAGAGGTCAGAATCCAACAGCATCTGCAGTCCTTTTTCAGCCTTTGAATCAAATTTTTGCTCAGGTCCCTCAATTTCAGCCAGAAAATACCTGATATCACAGAGAAACACACAAACTCCTAGTAAAGCCCAGAAATGTGATTTTTGAATAAAAACTAATAAAAATATAATAAAAAGTAACTAAAATATACTAAAAACTACCTAAAAATAATGCCAAAAAGGGTATAAATTACCCGCTCATCAAGCATAAGTGTACTTAATCCACAAATCCTAACTTGCTTGCTAATTACCTTAGCAACAAATTAGTGTTAGTGGGAACAAGGACAATTAACAACCCAAGAATTGAAACTAAATGTTGGACATTCCAACTCTAGGAACCCAATTGCTCACATTTTGTCAAACACTTGATGGGCAAAAAGCTTAAACATGAGGAAAATGAGTAAAGACTTAAAACTAAAGCAACAATTGATCTCAATCAACAAAGATAACACAAGAGAGCATATAATCAACATCCAACATCAAATTCATCAACAAGAAATTGAAATTGCAGGAGAAAAGCAAAATTGAACTATAACTTGAATTAGAAGAAAGAGCAATGACAATGTAACTATAAAGAGTAATAACAAGAAATTACTTACAATGAGAGCTTGCAAAATCCAAGATCAAAAATGGAAATGGCACCTGAATGTAAAATCCTAATATAAACCCTAATAGAGATGATGAAAAACTTAGAGAAAAACTAAACTAAAACTTCCTACCACTACTCCTAAACTATACTAAAATGATATGGTATGTTATGGCTTCATTCTCCACTCTAATATGAGCTAGAAAACTTCAGAAATGGGCCCCCAAAGCCCTCAAATCGCGAGGCACATGCTATTTTAATGAAGTCATGTGCGGACACCTGTGCGGACGTACAGACACGTGCGTCCGCACACTTCGCGAGAAATCCAGGCCTGTGCGGACCCACAGGAAGGTGTGCGCATGCACACTACGCGATGCATGCCAGGATGTGCAACGCGCTCACTGCACTCCACGCACTCTGCTTGGAAGGCTGTGCGTGCTGCGCACGCACACGTCTCTAAGCTCACTCCTTTGATTTCTCTTGCTTCCTCCACTTTGCATGCTCTTCTTCCATTTTCTCCAATCCATTCCTACCTTATACACCTAAAAGCACTTCACCAACAATATCAAGGCATTGAATGGAAGGCAAATGGAATAAAATAGATTAAATTAAGTATAAAAAAGCATATTTTCATGATCAAGCACAAATTGGGAGGAGAGATCAAAAGCATGCTACTCAAGGGAATAAGTGCGAGTTTATGTGATGAAAATCCATTCAATTCTAACAAAAAATCATCATCAAATATGGGTTCATCAATTCCCCCATACTTAAACACTAGCATGTCCTCATGCTCAACACACAAAGGAGATAGATGAAAAAGGAGAATGACTTATGCTATATACTACTTAAATGCATGCAACTATCTAAAAACTAATCTCTAATATGTATTATGATGAGAGTTGGTAGAAACAAGAGAACTTTTAGGGTCAATGCAGAGGATTCATGCATTAAGATCAATGTCCAAAGAATTGAATTGAAGTTCTGAAAACTACCCAATCAGACAACTTGCAAGAAGACGCGATATGAGGTGTAAAAACATGGAATTGAGCAATCGAACCCCTCACCGGATGTGTATCCACTCAATTCGCTCAGTGTTTAGGGTTTTACCACTCAATTCTCCTTTTATCATGCTTTTCAAAGACTTGCAATTCATCTAACAATCAACTAGTATTAATTCATGAATAACAAATATCATGAGGTCTTTAAAGGGATGTAATAGGGCTAGGGTTTCGTTAGGATGAAGTTTGGTCAAGTGGACTTAAAGAATTAATTCTTTGATTAGCTTGAATGTCCACCTAATCCTACATCACCTATATACACATAACAATGCAACCTTCTCACCCATTTCCTTTTTATATCTCATCTTACTCATGCATTTTCTTTTCAAACATGGCATATGCATCCTTTATTTGTGCTTTTTATTCATACTTTGTTAGGCACTAGTTTTTTTTTTTTTAATAATTGAACTATGAATGCATATGTTTCAATTAATGGAATGCATGAGTATTACCTCGTTACCAAAAATTTTCACCAATGCTTCCTAAAATTCTCCCACACTTAGAATTTACACACTAATCCACCCAAGCTAATCAAGGAATAATTCAAGGACATCAATGGTTTTTCGCTTAAGGGGAGTAATGTGCTATCATCAGAACAAAAGGGGATTCATAGGCTCAAAGGGGTTCACAAAGGTGAATGCAAGGTTGGCCATATAGGTTAGTGAGTTTATCATCAAAGATGGCCTTAATAATGCTAAATGCATCCAAACACAAATACAGGACATAAAGAATCATGCAAATCAATGATCACAATAAAAAAGGAGTACAATCACACACAAGAATAACATTATGATTGAGAAAATACTCCAAGGTATGTTGTTCGAGCTCTTTTTCTATGTTCTACTAACAAAATACTCCAAGCAAGTTGGTAAAACAAATGTTTTCTTCAATTCAATCAATGGTATGCCCTTAGAAAAGGATTTCATGGGAATTCCTTGGTGTTTCCATACTTATTCATCATATCATGCAAGATGCAAACATTAACTACTAAATATTCATAAACGATAAAGAAATATTCACAACAAACCAAACAAGATGCAATAGAAATAAAACTACTCAAAAATAAAGAAAAAGTACTAGAAGAGACATTGCAAAGTGTCTTTAAGAAAGAAATTTTTACCCCCCTTGAAGTCATCGATCCTTCCCCACACTTAAATTGTGCACGGTCCTCCGTGCATGCTCGCGATCCGGGAGGATGAAGAGGGGGCCACCTTCAACTGGTGGGCTCAGAAATGGGATGGTCAACTGTATCAAGCTCTTCTCCAACTAGCTCGGATGAAGGTGTAGGAATCAGGCCGGGGTCTCTTCCTTCTAACCTTGTCACTATCCACTCAAAACGCTTGTGCTCCAAATGCTCCATGTGGTGGATATCATTTGAGATGTCGCGGAATAGATCCAAAAGATGACGGAGAAAAGGTAAAGCAGTTGATAGGGTCGGTGGACTTGATGGTGGTGCTATAGGTGCCTTCCTCTTGGAGGGGGTTGTTTTTGTTGATCTTTCCAAATCTCCCCTCAGAATAAATTTGTTGCCTCTAGAAAACTCAAGCATTATATCCATTGGTTGCCTCTCTATCCCCGCTGTATTTTGCTAAATGCATCACTATCGATGGAAATGGAATGCTGACATTCTTCTTCTCAATCAATTTCCAAATCGATTTGCGCAATAAGGGCAAGATGGCTATATGCTTCCCTTGCATAATAGCCCAAAGTAGCAAAGCAGTTCTAAATCTCACATGGGTGGTATGGGTACTCGGGATGATATAGTCCGCCACAATTTGATGCCATATACGAGCTTCAACATTCAAATCAGAGTATGCAATACTGGTGGGAACAGAATTCTTCCCTTTGCTATACTCCCAAGATGCACCAGGACGGCCTATTTTCTTAAGAATGGGAGTCAGAGATATTCTTCCTTCGAAGACATCGTCTTTTATCTTGGAGTATCTGTCTTTCGCAAATGCAATGTGGGAGATGTTAAGGATAGCTTCCAGAGCTTGATTGGAGGTATCCAACATCTTACCCAGGAGAAGGACTGACTCTGTTTCCCAATCTTGGTAGTTTGCATAGAATTTCCGCACCATAGTTTCATTGACTTCAATGGGTTCTCGCTCGAGAAACTCCCAATGAAGCGAGGCGATCCTTTGGTGAATAATCACTTTGTATTGGCTTGGAACTTCAACGGCCGCTCCCAATGAATTTTATGTTTTTCAATGGCCTCGTATTGAGAGTCGGCTCTTCAGTTAACCAAGGTATCCGGTTTATTACCGCGGCAATTCCACCAAATATCAGGAGAGCGAGCGGTAGTTTTCCCAACCGGCGAAGAAGCAGGTGCCTTACCCTTCTTTCTCATCCTGAAAATACAAACAAAATAATTTCGAGATCACAGGGCAACATTAAAGTAAAAATCATTGAGGAAGCATTAATAACTTTAAAAGAAGCTTATATAAACTGTGAGATTTAAAGAAACACGATGTATATATTCCAATAATGCGCGCGGTTGGAATACACACACCGGCCGATCACTCCGGCAATCACACCCTTAAGCAATTAACAACTCGAAGATTTAAGCAAGCGCCAAAAGGGAATTAGCAATTGTTCATTCTCAAGAAGTGGTAATCACACATAAAGTGGTCTTAATTTGAGTGCAAAAGATGTTTGATCAAGACATCAACTAAGGTTGAGCCATTGTACAGGGGTTACTATATCAAAAAATTTTTTTATGAACAAACAAGGAAATGCATCGGTGAATTTACTTAACAACCATCAAAAGTCATTATTGAAGTTGCACAATTCATACAGGATGCCTAACAAGAGATAAATCGAACACATATGATGGCCAAGTCATATGAATCAAACAAAGTGTTCATAGAGGCATTTCATCAAACATGTGGTATGCAATGTGCAAGTTCATCACAATTAAGCTCAAATATGCTCAGAACCAGTCCCAAAAATCAAACAACAACACTTTGCAAATCAAGGAAACAAGAAAGAATGCAATTAATAAATTCAAAGCAATATAAAAGGAATGGAAACACTTGCAAAGAAAATATTAACATAAAGAGAAAAGGAAAACAAGAACCTTTGATATAAAGGTTGAAAAGACAAGAATGAGGTGGGAAACAATGGCACTTCTTATGGCCACTGCAAAATTACGGCGGTTGGGTTCGCCAGAAAAGAAAGCAACACCGGAAGACGGAGAGCTCACCGTTGGTGTATATAGAAAAGAGAAGGAAAGAAAGAAGGAAAAGAGAGAAGAGAAGGGAAGAAAGGGGAAAAAAGAGAGGTCACCGGCGGTGGACTGGCGGCGGCCAGAACCGGCGGGCTGGGCAGAGAAGAGGGAGAGAGGGCAACTGTGAAGAAGAAAAAGGAAAGAGAGGGCTGCCTTCCAACAGGGCAAGTTGCCTTGTTATTGCCTAGAACGCGTCCTGTGCAGATGCATAGAGATGAAAACTTGGAGCGGTGCAAACGTACACAGCGTGCGATCGCTGTGACCAGAGAGGTTGCAAAAGGACGTGTGGACGCACGAAGACATGCGACTGCACATATTTTTTTTTTTAGAAAAGCTTGAGGACAAAGGTTCGCGTGCGTGCGCACATAGGTCCGTGCGCACGCATAGAGGTTGGGAGTGGGGTAGGTTGTGCCCACGCACAAGCCGTTCCCTCACTGCCATCAGAGGGCTAACGAGTTGCGTGCGGATGCACACTTTTGTGCGGCCGCACAGATGGAGCAGGAAAGGAAGTGCGTGCGGTCGCACGCGAATGAGCGCTCGCTCAGGGTAGGGATAATCGGCAGTGCGCACGCACAAGCTGTGCTGGCACTGCCACCAGAGGGCAAAGCAAGGCTCGTGTGGATGCACAGGTTGGTGCATCCGCACACACAGCGAAAAATTCAGGGTTGTGCGGACGCACAGGTGCCCCGTTTCAGAAAATTCATTTCTTCTCAAAACCAAGGTTCCTACCCTTAGCATATCAATAAACCATACCCAAACCATTCAAATAAGCATAAATTCATAGTCCATAGTCAATATATCTTGGACAACTCAAAATTCATCAAATCAAACCTAAACTAACCATTATATCACAAAAAGGCAAATAATGCAAAAGACAATAAACAAGAGATAGAGTTGGAATAATGTCACCATGGTGGGGTGTCTCCCACCAAGCACTTTGGTTTAGAGTCCTAAGTTGAACTTGCATGGCTTCATTGGTCATTTGAGAACTTCACCAAGGAGGAAAATCTCCAACTCCTTGGCATTTTTGGGTTGAGTAACATCCTTTGAACTTGATTCCTTGGCAACATCCTCTTCTTTTTACTCCTTGCCATCCTCTATGACTTGATCTTCAACTATGTCACAACCGAAAATAGAATACGCTTCAAGAACGGACTTGTTTGACTCCTCCATGGTGAACTTGACCAACTTGCCATCCGCCTCAAAAGAATAGACTCCCGAATGTGCATCCAGCTTAAAACGGGCTGTCTTTAAGAATGGCCTTCCAAGGAGTATGGATGATGGCTTGCTTGAGTCAATGGGAGGTGTCTCCAAGATGTGAAAATCAACTGGGAAGAGCAATCCTTGAATGTTGACTAGGACATTTTTGGCAATCCCAACAACAGACACAATACTCTTATCGGCTAGCACGAACCTCGCTCCGAACCTCTTTAGGGGTGCCAAATTCAATCTTTCGTAAACGGGGAGCGGCATAATGCTCATGCACACCCCCAGATCACACATGCAATCCATGAATTTAATTCTGCCAATCAAACAAGTGACCAAACATGGGCTGGGATCCTTGCATTTTTCAGGAAGTAAGGAAGAGATAGAATCATCTACCGGCCTTGTGTTAAGGTTGCCAAGCTTTTCTTTGTGAGTGCAAATATTTTTAAGGAACTTGGCATATCATGGCACTTGTTGAATTGCTTAGAATAGAGGAACAGTGACTTCAACATTCTTGAAAAGTTCCACCATAGTGGGGTCAAGCTCTTTTTGTTTCTTAGCCTTCTTGGCTAAAGATGGGAATGTAATGGGCAAAGGCTTTTCAAGCAACGTCTTTCTCTTTGGCTCCATGACCTTAGGTGGTTCTTCTTTGCTTTTATCAACACCTTCATCTTCATCCTCATCACTTCCACTTCATCTCCCACGTCTTCGTTGTTTGTCTCCTCACTCAACTTTGTAGGTATGGCAACATTCTTATCCAATTTGGTGCCGCTCCTAAAGATAATGGCATTGATGCTACCTTAGAATTACGTTGAGGTTGGGAGGGTAAACTACTTGAGGTTGAAGCTTGTTGGGTATTTTGCGTGGTTGGAGGAGGAAGAGTTAGACGTGAAAGGGCATCGGCTATTGTAGCCATATATGCTTCTTGTTTCTTGTGGAACTCTCGTTGTTCTTGCATGAAGGTGTGAATTGTGTCATTCATGTGAGGTTGGTTAGAGGGAAGGGCTTGGTTAACTTGAGGAGGGCTAGGCCTACTATGCGGGTGTTGGTATTTCCCTTGAGGTTGAGATTGTGGGGGTTGTTGGTATGGTTGTTAGTATGGTTGTTGGTATTGTGGTTTACCTTGGGGTTGTTGATAGTAGTAGACTTGGGTGTTTTGGTTGGGATGAGCTTGAGGAGCTTGGTTCCACCTTTTGTTTGAGTTATCCCTCCACCCTTGGTTTTGGTTTCCTCTATGTTGGTTGGATCCTTGGTTATAATTTGGCTTTTGTGGGTAAGAGTTAGCTACCACCAATGTAGTGTCCTCCTTGAGCTGAGGACACTCATCGGTGTAATGAGTGTTACACGAACAAACACCACATATCCTTGGTGGTCCTTCGATCCTTTGAGGTTGAGGTTGAGCACTTATCAAAGCTTGGGGAATTTGTTGCCCTTGGGTGAGTTGTCGCAAAATAATTGTCATTTCACCAAGGGTCTTGGTCAAAATAGCATCTCCGGAGGGAGAAATTTCATTCACAGCTTTTGGTTGTGGGCTCCTCGCCCTTGAGTGCTGAGTTGAGTCTGCAAAGTCTGATATAACTTCCCATGCCTCCGCAGCGATCTTGTTCTTAGTCAATGAACCTCCACTCGTGGCATCAAGGAAAAGCTTGTCTTGGTGATGCATTCCTTGACAGAAATAACTGATAAGAACCAGCTCATCAATCTTATGGTGAGGGCAAGCCTTTAGCAACTTCTTGCATCTCTTCCAATATTCATACAAGGTCTCCCCATCCCGTTGCACAATGCAAGAAATCTCTCTTCGCAACTTGTCTGTTTTCTGGGGAGGGTAGAACTTTTCCAAAAACTCTTTACGCAACAAGTCTCAGTTGGATCTAACCTCACCCGTCTGAGTATAAAATCACTCCTTCGCTTTTCCTTCCAAAGAAAAAGGAAAGGCAAAGACCAACACTGTAGCTTCATCAGCCCCATGTCTTCTTGCAGTTGCACAAGCAACATGGAAATCCTTGAGATGCTTCAAGGGATCCTCTCTAGGCAATCCATTGTACTTGGAGAACAAGTTTATTGTGCCAGACTTGAGCTCAAAATTTGGGTCTAAGGCCGGACACAAGATCTGTAGTGGTTGCAAGTTAAGATCAGGAGCTCCGGCCTCCTTCAAGGTGATTTTCCTAGGTGGGTCTGCCATTTTGGTGTCACCTGAGTCACTCAAAGAGAATTCAGTACTCCCCACGGAGGAATATAGAGTCTCCTCGTTGATTGGAGAATGATGGTCATGGATGGTTGGTGATAGTGAATGGGAGTGCTCGTCAAGCAAACCCGATTCACTATTTACAAAAGCTAGCCGGCGCCAAGCTTGCCTTAAACAAGCTAAAGTTTGTTCAATTTCCGGATCAAAAGTGGCCAAGCTCGGGTCTAGAAGCGACCGTGCCATTCAACTGAGGAGGCAATAAAACCATGGAATTATGAAGGGCAAAACACAAATAGACAAGTAAACAAGAACCAACTTAACAACCAAAAACTACGAAAGTTAATCTAAGAGGAATGTGGTATCTACAATTAGTGCTAAGTAGCAAACCAAAATCAAGTATTCACAATATTCACATATTTACAACATCCAAAAATTGTAGCACTCATTGCACATAAAGTGAACTCCCCGGCAACAACGCCAAAATTTGATAGGACGGAGGTTCAATTCGCATGTGGGTTAGGAACTCGGTTATCCAAAGGAAACAGATTTAACATTGTAAGTATAGTCCCAACCCGACAAATTGACCCTTCGGATCAAATTGGAAATTCACAAGATATGTTACAAGCAAAACTAAATTAAAACCGAGAGTATTAGACTCCCAAGTTGTCTCCCAAGGAGAACTTTAGAACAATGAGTGTGGAATTCCTGTTGTAGTGATCAATGGGTTGTGAATGAAGAAATGAACATATAAAGCAATAAAAGAACATGCAAAAATGATTGAATGCATTAAGAAATTAAAGAACTGACTATGTAATATAAACAAGTAAAGTATGAAAGAAATCAACTTATAAAGGTATAAAAGATTGAAAGCATAAAGATAAAGAGTCTTGGTTTGGAGTGAGCAAAGGGTGCTTAACTTGATCAACCACAACTATGACAATTATGATGGATTAGTCTCACTTGATCAACCCTCACATCGGAAGGTAAGTTAAATGAGCATAAGTGTACTTAACCATAAATCCTAACTTGCTTGCTAATTATCTTAGCAACAAATTAGTGTTACTGGGAACAAGGACAATTAAAAACCCAAGAATTGAAATTAAATATTGGACATTCCAACTCTAGAAATCCAATTGCTCACTTTCCCAAAGCCAAGAACCAAAAATTTAGCCTAAAACCATGTTTGACATTTTGTCAAACACCTGGTGAGCAAAATGAGTAAAGCCTTAAAACTAAAGCAACAATTGATCTCAATCAACAAAGATAACACAAGAGAGCATATAATCAACATCCAACATCAAATTCATAAACAAGAAATTGAAATTGCAAGAGAAAAGCAAAATTGAACTATAACTTGAATTAGAAGAAAGAGCAATGACAATGTAACTATAAAGAGTAATAACAAGAAATTACTTACAATGAGAGCTTGCAAAATCCAAGATCAAAAATGGAAATGGCACTTGAATGTAAAACCCTAATATAAATCCTAATAGAGATGATGAAAAACTTAGAGAAAAACTAAACTAAAACTTCGTACCACTACTCCTAAACTATACAAAAATGATATGGTATGTTATGGCTACATTCTCCCCTCCAATATGAGCTAGAAGACTTCAAAAATAGGCCTCTAAAGCCCTCAAATCGCGAGGTACGTGCTATTTTAATGAAGTCATGTGCGGACACCTGTGCGGACGCACAAGAAGGTGTGCGCACGCACATTACGCGATGCATGGATGGACGTGCGACGCGCTCGCTGCACTCCACGCACTCTGGTTGGAAGGCGGTGCGTACGCACAGGTAGCTGTGAGCACGCACACGTCTCTGAGCTCACTCCTTTGATTTCTCTTGCTTCCTCCACTTTGCATGCTCTTCTTCCATTTTCTCCAAAACATTCCAACCTTATACACCTAAAAGCACTTCACCAACAACATCAAGGCATCGAATGGAAGGAAAATGGAATAAAATTGATTAAATTAAGTATACAAGAGCATATTTTCATGATCAAGCACAAATTGGGAGGAGAGATCAAAAGCATGCTATTCAAGGGAGTAAGTGTGAGTTTATGTGATGAAAATCCATTCAATTCTAACCAAAAGTCATCATCAAATATGGATTCATCAACGGTCCATAAGCTCATTCTGCTTCTGTTGGTGGGTCATCCAAGAGGAAGACCTTTAGCTCTTTATTGTCCTTCATCTTCTGACCATGATATAGCTTTAAGCGTTGTCCATTGACCTTGATGAAGTTGGAACTTTAAGGATGACTCAGGTGAAAGACTCCGTATGGCTCTGCCTTCTCTACTATGTAGGGGCCTTCCCATCTGGATTTCAGCTTTCCTGGCATGAGTCTCAGCCTTGAGTTATAGAGGAGAACTAGCTCCCCAGGTCTGAACTCTCTTCTCTTGATATGCTTGTCATGCACAGCCTTCACCTTCTCTTTATATAGTCTGGAGTTGTCATAAGCTTCCAGTTCTGCTAAGTTGCAGCTTCCTTTCAGCACTAGCCTTCTCAAATCCCATGTTGCGGTCCCGCACAGCCCAGAAAGCCTGTGTTTCACCTCTACTGGAAGGTGACAAGCCTTTCTGTATACTAGGCAGAAGGGACTCATTCCGATGGGTGTCTTGTATGCTGTTCGATAAGCCCAAAGCACATCAACAAGTCTGGTGCTCCAGTCCTTCCTATGAGGCTTGACAATCTTCTCCAGTATGCACTTTATCTCTCTGTTAAACACCTTGGCTTGCCCATTGGTCTGGGGATGGTAAGCTGTTGCTACCTTGTGGATAATCCCATGCTTCTTCAGTAGACCTGCTAATCTTCTATTACAAAAGTGAGTGCCTTGATCACTCACAATTGCTCATGGTGATCCAAAGCGATAGATAATATGGTTTCTAACAAAGGAGACAACAGTGTTAGCATCATTAGTACGGGTAGAAATTGCTTCTACCCATTTAGGAACATAATCTACAGCTAACAATATATATAAGAAACCACTAGAGTTTGGGAATGGACCTATGAAGTCAATGCACCAAACATAAAAAATTTCAAAGAATAGCATAAGCTGTTGGGGCATCTGATCCCTCTTGGATATATTTCCAAATCTTTGGCATGGGGAATAAGATTTGCAGAAGGCAGTAGCATCCTTAAAAAGAGTAGGCCACCAGAATCCACAGTCCAGAATTTTTCTAGCTGTTCTTTGAGGACCAAAATGTCCACCACTCTTAGAGGAGTGGCAGCCCTCTAAAATGGAATGGAATTCTGATTGAGGCACACACTTTCTAATTATCTGGTCAGCACCATACCTCCATACATATGGGTCATGTCATATATAATATTTGGACTCGCTTTTCAGCTTGTCCTTTTTATGCTTAGTAAAATTGGGAGAGAAGGTATGGCTAACTAGATAATTAGCTATAGGCGTGGTGCACGAAATTGTGATCTCCAGGCTCGAACAAATCCTGGTAATGGCTCCAAAGCTTGGTGCTCTGATCTTAATTCATAATTGTCACAACTTCGATACAACTAACCAGCAAGTGCACTGGGTCGTCCAAGTAATACCTTACGTGAGTAAGGGTCGAATCCCACGGAGATTGTTGGTATGAAGCAAGCTATGGTCACCTTGTAAATCTCAGTCAGGCAGATATAAAGTGATAATGGTGTTTTCGAATATTAATTAATAAAATAGAGATAGAGACACTTATGTAATTCATTGATAGGAATTTCAGATAAGTGAATGGAGATGCTTTCGTTCCTCTGAACCTCTGCTTTCCTGCTATCTTCATCCAGTCAGTCTTACTCCTTTCCATGGCTGGCTTTATGTGATACATCACCACTGTCAATGGCTACTTTCGGTCATCTCTCGGGAAAATGATCCAATGCCCTGTCACGGCACGGCTAATCGTTTGGAGGCATCACCCTTGCCAATGGCTTCATCTTATCCTCTCAGTGAATAATATGCTCACGCACCCTGTCACGGCACGGCTATTCATCTGTCGGTTCTCGATCATGCTGGAATAGGATTTACTATCCTTTTGCGTCTTTCACTAACGCCCTGCAATCGCGAGTTAGGAGCTCGTCACAGTCATTCAATCATTGAATCCTACTCAGAATACCACAGACAAGGTTTAGACTTTCCGGATTCTCTTGAATGCCGCCATCATTCTAGCTTACGCCACAAAGATTCTGGTTAGGAGATCTAAGAGATATTCATTCTAGCTCAATTCATGTAGAACAGAAGTGTTTGTCAGGCACGCATTCATAAGGGAGAAGGATGATGAGCGTCACACATAATCATCACCTTCATCACGTTCTTGGGTACGAATGGATACCTTAGAAGCGAAATAGGATGAATTGAATAGAAAACAGTAGTACTTTGCATTAATCTATGAGGAACAGCAGAGCTCCACACCTTAATCTATGGAGTGTAGAAACTCTACCGTTAAAAATACATAAGTGAAGGTCCAGGCATGGTCGAGATAGCCAGCCCCCTAAAACGTGATCAAAGGATCATAAGGTAATCCAAAGATGGTCTAAAAGACAATAGTAAGAGGTCCTATTTATAATAAACTAGCTACTAGGGTTTACATGAGTAAGTAATTGATGCATAAATCCACTTCCGGGGCCCACTTGGTGTGTGTTTGGGCTGAGCCTGAGTGTTGCACGTGCAGAGGCCATTTGTGGAGTTGAACGCCAGTTTCTGTGCCAGTTTGGGCGTTCAACTCTGGTTTTGGATCCTTTTCTGGCGCTGGACGCTAGATTTGGGCAGAAGGCTGGCGTTGAACGCCAGTTTACGTCGTCAATTCTTAGCCAAAGTATGGACTATTATATATTGCTGGAAAGCCCTGGATGTCTACTTTCCAACGCAATTGGAAGCGCGCCATTTCAAGTTCTGTAGCTCCAGAAAATTCACTTTGAGTGCAGGGAGGTCAGAATCCAACAGCATCAGCAGTCCTTTTTC
This sequence comes from Arachis ipaensis, assembly GCF_059453495.1. Taxonomy (NCBI): domain Eukaryota; kingdom Viridiplantae; phylum Streptophyta; class Magnoliopsida; order Fabales; family Fabaceae; genus Arachis; species Arachis ipaensis. Next base: position 79,084,077 of record NC_142441.1, on the reverse strand, counting down.
AACCTCTGAATCTGATTTCTGCTCAAGTCCCTCAATTTCAGCCAGAAAATACCTGAAATCACAGAAAAACACACAAACTCATAGTAAAGTCCAGAAATGTGAATTTAACATAAAAACTAATGAAAACATCCCTAAAAGTAACTAGATCCTACTAAAAACATGCTAAAAACAATGCCAAAAAGCGTATAAATTATCCGCTCATCACAACACCAAACTTAAATTGTTGCTTGTCCCAAAGCAACTGAAAATCAAATAGGATAAAAAGAAGAGAATATACTATAAATTCCAAACTATCAATGAAACAGAGCTTCAATCATATGAGCGGGACTTATAGCTTTTTGCCTCTTGAATAGTTTTGGCATCTCACTTTATCCATTGAGGTTTCAGAATGATTGGCATCTATAGGAACTTCAGATTTCGAATAGTGTTATTGACTCTTCTAGTTCAGTATGATGATTCTTGAACACAGCTTCTTTATGAGTCTTGGCCGTGGCCCTAAGCACTTTGTTTTCGAGTATTACCACCGGATACATAAATGCCACAGACACATAATTGGGTGAACCTTTTCAGATTGTGACTCAGCTTTGCTAGAGTCCCCAATTAGAGGTGTCCAGGGTTCTTAAGCACACTCTTTGTTTTTGCTTTGGACCTTGACTTTAACCGCTCAGTCTCAAGTTTTCACTTGACACTTACACGCCACAAGCACATGGTTAGGGACAGCTTGGTTTAGCCGCTTAGACCAGGATTTTATTCCTTTAGGCCCTCCTATCCACTGATGCTCAAAGCCTTGGGATCCTTTTTATTTGCCCTTGTCTTTTGGTTTTAAGGGTTATTGGCTTTTTCTGCTTGCTTTTTCTTTTTTTCTTTTTTTTTTCGCCTATTTTTTTCTTTTTTCTTCTTTTTTTTTTCTGCAAGCTTTGTTCTTTGCTGCTTTTTCTTGCTTCAAGAATCATTTTTATGATTTTTCAGATTATCAAATAACATGTCTCCTAGTCATCATTCTTTCAAGAGCCAACATATTTAACATTCTTAAACAACAACTTCAAAAGACATATGCACTGTTCAAGCATACATTCAGAAAACAAGAAGCATTGTCACCACATCAATATAATTAAACTAAGTTCAAGGATAAATTCGAAACTCATGTACTTCTTGTTCTTTTGAATTAAAACATTTTTCATTTGAGAGAGGTGATGGATTCATAGGACATTCATATCTTTAAGACAAAGTTACTAACTACTAATGATCATGTAATGAAGGCACAAACATAGATAAGCACATAATACAGAAAACGAAAAACAGAGAAAGCAAGAACAAGGAATGAATCCACCTTAGTGATGGTGGCGTTTCCTTCTTGAGGAACCAATGATGTCCTTGAGCTCTTCTATGTCTCTTCCTTGTCTTTGTTGCTCCTCCCTCATTGCTTTTTGATCTTCTCTTATTTCATGAAGCATGATGGAGTGCTCTTGATGTTCCACCCTTAGTTGTCCCATATTGGAACTCAATTCTCATAGGGAGGTGTTGATTTGCTCCCAATAATTTTGTGGAGGAAAGTGCATTTGAGGCATCTCCGGGATCTCATTGAAATGAGCTTCTTGCGCCTCTTGAGCTCCATGATTGGGCTCTCTTGCTTGCTCCATCTTTTTCTTAGTGATGGGCTTGTCCTCTTTAATGAGGATATCTCCCTCTATGTCAATTCTAGCTGAATTGCATAGGTGGCAAATGAGGTGAGATAAGGCTAACCTTGCCATGGTGGAGGACTTGTCAGCCACCTTGTAGAGTTCTTGAGGTATAATCTCATGAACTTCCACCTCTTCTCCAATCATGATGCTATGGATCATGATGGCCCGGTCTATAGTGACTTCAGACCGGTTGCTAGTGGGAATGATTGAGCATTGAATAAACTCCAACCATCCTCTAGCTATAGGCTTGAGGTCCAATCTTCTTAGTTGAACCGGCTTGCCTTTGGAGTCAATCTTCCATTGAGCTCCTTCTACACATATGTCCATAAGGACTTGGTCCAACCTTTGACCAAAGTTGACTCTCCTTGTGTAGGGGCGTGCGTTCTCTTCCATGTATGGCAAGTTGAACGCCAACCTCACATTCTCCGGACTAAAATCTAAGTATTTCCCCCGAACCATTGTAACATAGTTCTTTGGATCCGGGTTCTTACTTTGATCATGGTTCTTGGTGATCCATGCATTGGCATAGAACTCTTGAACCATTAGGATGCCGACTTGTTGGATGGGATTTGTTAGAACTTCCCAACCTCTTCTTTGAATTTCATGTCGGATCTCCGGATACTCATTTCTTTTGAGTTTAAAAGGGACCTCAGGGATCACCTTCTTCTTGGCCACAACATCATAGAAGTGGTCTTGATGGGCTTTGGAGATGAACCTTTCCATCTTCCATGACTCAGATGTGGAAGCTTTTGTCTTCCCTTTCCCTCTTCTAGAGGATTCTCCGGTCTTGGGTGCCATCAATGGTAATGGAAAAACAAAAAAGCTATGCTTTTACCACACCAAACTTAGAATATTGCTCGCCCTCGAGCAATAAACAAAAGAATAGATGAAGAAGAAGAAGAAATGGAGGAGAGGGAGAGGGTGATGTGGTTCGGCCAAGAAGGGTATAGAGGGGTTGTGTTGTGTGAATTTGGTGAAGAATGGAGGTCTTTATATAGGGAATGGAGGGGGGGTTAAGGTTCGGCCATATGGGTGGGTTTGGGTGGGAAATTGGTTTTGAATTTTGAAGGTAGGTGGAGTTTATGAGGTAGGTTTATTGGGAAGAGTGGGTGGATGTGAGTGGTGAAGGTTTAGTGGGGAAGAGAGATTGAGGTGATTGGTGAGGGGTTTTTAGGGAAGAGTGTTTATGGGGTTGTGTGAAAGAGAGTGGTGAGAAGAAGTGCGTGGAGGTAGGTGGGGATCCTGTGGGGTCCACAGATCCTGAGTGGATCCTGTGGGGTCCACAGATCCTGAGTGGATCCTGTGAGGTCCACAGGTCCTGAGGTGTTCAAGGAATTACATCCCTGCACCCATTAGGCATATAAAAATGCCTTTGTACCCAACTCTGGGCGTTCAGCGCCAGGTTGGTGGCCATTTTGGGCGTTCAACGCCCATTTGTGTGCCATTTCTGGCGTTGAACGCCAGAACCATGCCTGTTCTGGCGTTCAGCGCCCAGAAGCTGCCCATTTTGGGCGTTCAGCGCCAGAACCATGCTCTGTTCTGGCGCTGAACGCCAGACAGATGCTCCTCCAGGGTGTGATTTTTCTTCTGCTGTTTTTGATTCTGTTTTCAATTTTTCTATTTATTTTGTGACTCCACATGATCATGAACCTAAGAAAACATGAAAAACAATAAAAATAAGTATTAGATAAACATTGGGTTGCCTCCCAACAAGCGCTTCTTTAATGTCAATAGCTTGACAGTGGGCTCTCATGGAGCCTCACAGATGTGCAGAGCTTTGTTGAAACTCTCCAACACCAAACTTAGAGTTTGGATATGGGAGTTCAACACCAAACTTAGAGTTTGGTTGTGGCCTCCCAACACCAAACATAGAGTTTGACTGTGGGAGCTCTGGTTGACTCTGCTTTGAGAGAAGCTTTTCAAGCTTCCTCTCCATGGTTGCAGAGGGAGATCCTTGAGTTTTGAATACAAGGGAGTTCTCATTCCATTGAAGGACTATTTTACCTCTGTCAACATCAATCACAGCTCTTGCTGTGGCCAGGAAAGGTCTTCCTAGGATGATGGATTCATCCTCTTCCTTTCCAGTATCTAGGACTATGAAATCAGCAGGGATGTAAAGGCCCTCAACCTTTACTAACACGTCCTCTACTTGTCCATATGCCTGTTTTCTTGAGCTGTCTGCCATCTCTAATGAGATTTTAGCAGCTTGTACCCCATAGATTCCCAGTTTCTCTATTACAGAGACGGGCATGAGGTTTATTCCTGAACCAAGGTCACACAGAGCCTTAAAGATCATGGTGCCTATGGTGCAGGGTATTATGAACTTTCCAGGATCCTGTCTCTTCTGAGGCAATGTCAGTTGATCCAGATCACTTAGTTCATTGATGAACAAGGGAGGATCAACTTCCCAAGTATCAATGCCAAATAATTTGGCATTCAGCTTCATGATTGCACCAAGAAACTTGGCAGTTTGCTCTTCAGTAACATCCTCATTCTCTTCTGAAGAGGAATACTCATCAGAGCTCATGAAGGGTATAAGGAGGTTCAATGGAATCTCTATGGTCTCTAGATGAGCCTCAGAGTCCTTTGGTTCCCCAGAGGGAAGCTCCTTATTAATCACTGGACGTCCCTGGAGGTATTCCTCCTTGGGATTCACGTCCTCTCCTCTCCTCACAGGTTCGGCCATGGCGCTTATGTCAATGGCCTTGCACTCTCCTTTTGGGTTCTCTTCTGTATTGCTAGGGAGAGTACTAGGAGGGATTTCAGTGATCCTTTTACTCAGCTGGCCCACTTGTGCTTCCAGATTTCTAATGGAAGACCTTGTTTCATTCATGAAACTTACAGTGGCCTTAGATAGATCAGAGACTAGATTTGCTAAATTAGAAGCATTTTGTTCAGAGTTCTCTGTCTGTTGCTGAGTTGATGATGGAAAAGGTTTGCTGTTGCTAAACCTGTTTCTTCCACCATTATTAAAGCCTTGTTGGGGCTTTTGATCCTTCCATGAGAAATTTGGATGATTTCTCCATGTTGAGTTATAGGTGTTTCCATAAGGTTCACCTAAGTAATTTACCTCTGCTATTGCAGGGTTCTCAGGATCATAGGCTTCTTCTTCAGAAGATGCCTCTTGAGTACTGTTGGATGCAGCTTGCATTCCATTCAGACTCTGAGAGATCATATTGACTTGCTGAGTCAATATTTTATTCTGAGCCAATATGGCATTCAGAGTATCAACTTCAAGAACTCCCTTCTTCATAGGTGTCCCATTATTCACAGGATTCCTTTCAGAAGTGTACATGAACTGGTTATTAGCAACCATGTCAATGAGTTCTTGAGCTTCTGCAGGCGTTTTCTTTAGGTGAATGGATCCACCTGCAGAAGTGTCCAGTGACATCTTTGATAGCTCAGATAAACCATCATAGAATATATCCAGGATGGTCCATTCTGAAAGCATGTCAGAAGGACACTTTTTGGTCAACTGTTTGTATCTTTCCCAAGCTTCATAGAGGGATTCACCTTCTTTCTGTCTGAAGGTTTGAACATCAGCTCTAAGCTTGCTCAGCTTTTGAGGAGGAAAGTACTTGGCTAAGAAAGCTGTGACCAGCTTATCCCAAGAGTTCAGGCTGTCTTTGGGTTGAGAATCCAACTCTATGTCACAGTAAAGAGGATCCTTATTGTTAGTAGAAGAAAAGAAGAAGAAATTCGAACATAGATAGAAGAGGGGGTTCGAATTTGGTGATGATGTGAGGAAGAGATGTTAGTTAATGAATGAATAAATAGAATAGGATGAGAGAGAAGGAGGGAATTTTCGAAAATTAATTTTGAAAAGGAGTTAGTGATTTTTTTTTTTTTTGAAAACAGTTTTTGAAAAATGTTAGTAATTTTCGAAAATTAAGATTTAAAAAAATAAAATAATTAATAAATTAAAAAAGAAATTTTGAAAAAGGGGGAAGATATTTTTGAAAATGAGAGAGAGAGAGTTAGTTAGGTGGTTTTGAAAAAGTTAAGAAACAAACAAAAAGTTAGTTAGTTAGTTGAAACAAATTTTGAAAAGATAGGAAGTTAGGAAGTTAGAGAAGATATTTTGAAATAAAAAAAAAAGATAAGATAAGAAGATATTTTGGAAATTAATTTTAAAAAAGATTTGATTTTTAAAATCTCAATTAATGACTTGATTCATAAGAAATCACAAGATATGATTCTAGAACTTAAAGTTTGAATCTTTCTTAACAAGCAAGTAACAAACTTCAAATTTTTGAATCAAAACATTAATTGATTATGTTATTTTCGAAAATTTGGTATAAAAATAAGAAAAAGATTTTTGAAAAATATTTTTGGAATTTTCGAAAATAACTAAGAATTTTGAAAAAGATTTGATTTTTGAAAAAGATTTTGAAAAAGATAAGATTTTCAAATTGAAAATTTGATTTGACTCATAAGAAACAACTTGATTTTAAAAATTTTTGAAAAAGTCAACTCAAATTTTCGAATTTGATGAGAGAAAAAGGGAAAGATATTTTTTTGATTTTTGAATTTTATGATGCAAGGGAAAAACAAGAAAAATGATGCAATGCATGAAATTTTTAGATCAAAACAATGAATGCATGCATGAATGATATGAGTGTCAAGATGAACACCAAGAACACTTTGAATGTCAAGATGAACATCAAGAACATATTTTTGAAAAATTTTTGATGCAAAGAAAACATGTAAGACACCAAACTTAGAATTCTTTAATGCTTAGGCACTAAGAATTCAAGAATGCATATGATAAACATGAAAAGACACAAAACAAAAAATCATCAAGATCAAACAAGAAGACTTACCAAGAACAACTTGAAGATCATGAAGAACACTATGAATGCATGAAATTTTCGAAAAATATGCAAGATGCATATGCAATTGATACCAAACTTATAACATGACTCATGACTCAAACAAGAAACAGAAAAATATTTTTTTGATTTTTATGATTTTCTAATTTTTTTGGGTTTTTTCGAAAATTATATGAAAAAGAAAAAATAAGGATTCCAAAATTTTTAACATGAATTCCAGGAATCTTGCATTCTTAGTCTAAAGCTTCAGTCCAGGAATTAGACATGGCTCACTAGCCAGCCAAGCTTTCAATGAAAGCTCCGGTCCAAAACACTAGACATGGCCAATGGCCAGCCAAGCTTCAGCATGTAATTCAGACATGACACGCCTGACATACTCATTCCCAAAGGAATTAGACATGGCTTTACAGCCAGCCAGGCTTCAACATGCTTCATGAAACACTAGAATTCATTCTTAAAAATTTTGAATAAAATTTTTGAAAACATTTTTATATTATTTTCGAAAACAGATGAGAAAATTTTAGAAATATTTTTGAAAATTTTTTTTTTTTGAAAATAAAATAAAAAAAATTACCTAATGTGAGCAACAAGATGAACCGTCAGTTGTCCAAACTCGAACAATCCCCGGCAACGGCGCCAAAAACTTGGTGCACGAAATTGTGATCTCCAGGCTCGAACAAATCCTGGTAATGGCTCCAAAGCTTGGTGCTCTGATCTTAATTCATAATTGTCACAACTTCGATACAACTAACCAGCAAGTGCACTGGGTCGTCCAAGTAATACCTTACGTGAGTAAGGGTCGAATCCCATGGAGATTGTTGGTATGAAGCAAGCTATGGTCACCTTGTAAATCTCAGTCAGGCAGATATAAAGTGATAATGGTGGTTTTCGAATATTAATTAATAAAATAGGGATAGAGACACTTATGTAATTCATTGATAGGAATTTCAGATAAGTGAATGGAGATGCTTTCGTTCCTCTGAACCTCTGCTTTCCTGCTATCTTCATCCAGTCAGTCTTACTCCTTTCCATGGCTGGCTTTATGTGATACATCACCACTGTCAATGGCTACTTTCGGTCATCTCTCAGGAAAATGATCCAATGCCCTGTCACGGCACGGCTATTCATCTGTCGGTTCTCGATCATGCTGGAATAGGATTTACTATCCTTTTGCGTCTGTCACTAACGGCCTGCAATCGCGAGTTAGGAGCTCGTCATAGTCATTCAATCATTGAATCCTACTCGAAATACCACAGACAAGGTTTAGACTTTCCGGATTCTCTTGAATGCCACCATCATTCTAGCTTATGCCACGAAGATTCTGGTTAGGAGATCTAAGAGATATTCATTCTAGCTCAATTCATGTAGAACAGAAGTGTTTGTCAGGCACGCGTTCATAAGGGAGAAGGATGATGAGCGTCACACATAATCATCACCTTCATCACGTTCTTGGGTACGAATGGATACCTTAAAAGCGAAATAAGATGAATTGAATAGAAAACAGTAGTACTTTGCATTAATCTATGAGGAACAGCAGAGCTCCACACCTTAATCTATGGAGTGTAGAAACTCTACCGTTAAAAATACATAAGTGAAGGTCCAGGCATGGTCGAGATGGCCAGCCCCCTATAACGTGATCAAAGGATCATAAGGTAATCCAAAGATGGTCTAAAAGACAATAGTAAGAGGTCCTATTTATAATAAACTAGCTACTAGGGTTTACATGAGTAAGTAATTGATGCATAAATCCACTTTCGGGGCCCACTTGGTGTGTGTTTGGGCTGAGCCTGAGTGTTGCACGTGCAGAGGCCATTTGTGGAGTTGAACGCCAGTTTCTGTGCCAGTTTGGGCGTTCAACTCTGGTTTTGGATCCTTTTCTGGCGCTGGACGCCAGATTTGGGCAGAAGGCTGGCGTTGAACGCCAGTTTATGTCGTCTATTCTTGGCCAAAGTATGGACTATTATATATTCTTGGCCATTTTGAGTGCAGGGAGGTCAGAATCCAACAGCATCAGCAGTCCTTTTTCAATCTCTGAATCTGATTTCTGCTCAAGTCCCTCAATTTCAGCCAGAAAATACCTGAAATCACAGAAAAACACACAAACTCATAGTAAAGTCCAGAAATGTGAATTTAACATAAAAACTAATGAAAACATCCCTAAAAGTAACTAGATCCTACTAAAAACATGCTAAAAACAATGCCAAAAAGCGTATAAATTATCCGCTCATCAAGGCGCATACCAAGGAACTACTTCAGATATTGCATGCAAGCTATCAAATGGAAAAGCATCATTAATAGGAGTGGAGTCATCCTTAATGTGTTCAAGGTGACTCAAGTGGTCTGCCACTAAATTCTGGGAACCACTCCTATCCTTAATTTCTAAATCAAATTCTTGCAGCAGTAATATCCAACGTATTAGCCTTGGTTTGGACTCTTTTTTAGCTAATAAATATTTTAGAGCTGCATGGTCTGAGTACACTACCACCTTAGTACCAAGTAAGTAGGCTCATAATTTATTCAGAGCAAAAACAATAGCCAGAAGCTCTTTTTCAGTGGTAGTATAATTAGACTGAGTAGCGTCTAAGGTATTAGAGGCATAAGCAATTACGAAAGGATCCTTACCTTCGCGCTGAGCCAGCGCCGCTCCTACTGCATGGTTGGAGGCATCACACATAATCTCAAAAGGTTGGCTCCAGTCTGGTGATGCCAGGGCATTTCGGCCAGTTTCACTGACCTTTTCTTTACTATTTTAGGGTAGTTTCATGCATTTTCTTAGGAAATAAGCAAGTTTTGGGTAGAATTTCACTTACATCTTGATTAAAGCAAACATTGTGAATTTTATATGATTTCATGAGAATTATGCATGAATTTAATGACAAATTGGATGATGCATGACTCATAACTTGGAATAGAGCTTTGATGCACTTTATTTGCTTGATTTCAGGACAAAGGAAGCAAGGAAAAGCCACGTTAGTCTAACTAACGTGACCACTAACGTGGAATGGGAGCTAGCTTGCAACGTTAATGAGAAAAGTGATGGCCAATAACGTCGTCGAAGCCATCATAGCCCATGTTAATTACCACGTTAACTACATTAAAGTGGTAGTTAACGTGGTGGAAAAGGAAGCTCCAAGCGTTAGTGGTAAAAGTGAGTGCCACTAACGCTCCAAAAGGGCAATTGGCCACGTTAAGAGTCACGTTAACTCAGTTAATGTGAACTCTAACATGGAAGAGGAAGATAATGCCAACGTTAGTGACACTTACCTTTGTCACTAACGTTGGACTAAGCCCATATTGGCTACGTTAAGAGCCACGTTAACTTAGTTAATGTGAACTCTAACGTGGAAGGAGCAAGGAATCGCCAACGTTAGTTACACTCACCTTTGTCACTAACATTGGAGATGGCAATCAACACCACGTTAGTGGCCACGTTAATGTAATTAACGTGAAAAACTAATGTGGGACAGGGGCGTTTTCGAGCGTTAGTGAAAAAGGTAGGTGTCACTAACGCTCTCGAAGATTTGGCAAGCCTACGTTAAAGGTCACGTTAACTATACTAACGTGAACTCTAACGTAGGGAGAAAGGGGTACTCTCAACGTTATTGGGAAAGGTAAACCCCAGTAACGTTTGCGAAGGGCCAAGAGGCAACGTTAGTGGTCACGTTAGTGCCACTAACGTTGAAGTTAACGTCGACCATTTTAGGTTAGGAAAGTTAGTGAAAAAGGTGATTGTCACTAACGTTCTCGACCCCACATTTTCACTTAACGTTAACACCACTAACGCCCTAAGCTAAAGTCCATGCCTACTTCACACTTTCTCTGCAAGTGAAGCTGAGCCCACTAAAGATGATAACTGCTTCAACTCAAGATCCAAAGGCCCATATCCAAGACTTGAAGAGCCAACTAGAAGATCAGAAGAGTAGTATAAATAGGAGTAGTTTTGACCTAGAGAGAGGCTTTTGGATTAGGAGAACTACTCTCTGTATAATTTTACTTTCTTTGCAACTTCTAGTTTTACTTTGAGAATGCATTCTCCATCTTTGTTTTCCATTCCCAGAGCCATGAACCACTAAACCCCTTTCATTGGGTTAGGGAGTTCTGTTGTAATTTGATGGAATAATAATAGTTTTCATTATTCTTCTTCTTTCTTTTCTCTTGATTTTACTAGAAAGCTTTCAATCTTCATCCAATTGGGTAGTTGTCTTGGAAAAGAAGTGTAACAACCCTAATTTTCGAGTACATGAGATCTTTTCTGAAAGTACGGATTTCTCCGAAAGATCAGTAAAGGGAATACCTCTTCTGTATCATCAAGCATATTAATCCTCATTGTCATTTTATTATCTTTAACTCAGGACCTTAGTTGAGACAAGCCAAACAACGAAATCGCGAAGAACCTAGTTTTTGAACCGTATCGGTTAGGAGTTCTGATTGTAGTTTTTGTAAATAGTCTCAGTTTGATGAACCAGACTTGACTCATGAGAGAAGAGAGATAATAGTGTAATATTATCATTATATTAGTATTAGAAGACGCTTGAATGATATTATAAGGTTACCTGGTCTGTTTTAGTTAAAAACAGGAAATCGGTTTAACCGGGTTCACAGTTTACTGGTGTAGCTTAGCACCAACACTCTCTGATGACTTTAGCAATGATAAGGCCTCATTATACATGTTTTATTCTCATAATAAATATGTTACTAGTGTCATTTATGCTAGTAGCTCAGAAAATAATTTTTAGAGATGTTTTTACAAGTGTTCCGATACATCTAGTTTTAGTAGTTATACACCTGAGATATTTTAATATTATTTTAATCCACCTCCAAGCCAACCAATCACAACTCACCTTACACCCCCAAGACACTCCAAGGATGGTCATTTACTCCCTTTGGCCGAAATTGAAAGGAGAGAAAAGAGAGAAAACTTTATGAACACTTAATCTTGAAAGCTTGATTTCTTCTGAACCAAAACTCAAATCAAAACTTCGATTTCACCAAAATGATCCTCTTTTCTTCCTCTACATAACAATATAACTTATCAAGGCTGGAAATAAGGTGAGATGGCTGTCTCCCTCCCTCTTCAATTCGGTTTTCAAGGAAAACCATGCAAAACATGTGTTTCCTGATGTTCTTCCTTAGGAATCATTCTTAACTTGACTTGAGGGCCAAGAAACATTGATTTCCAGCAAGTCTAAGGTGAGATATATCTTCCTAACGTGCTGAGGGAGATTTGGTCAGTTGAGAGTTTGTGGATTTAAAGTTGTTTTTGATGTGTTTTAGGAGGAAAAAGTGCTTTAAGAACACTTCAAAGAGTAACCGGATTTGGAGCAGCAAATCAAAGTAGGGTGTCACGAAATTAATCTTGATTATTTGTGTTTGAGTTCTGTGAATGTTGCATGATTTTTCTGTGCTAAAAATTGGTTGCATATATGATTGATTCTTGGTGAAAGTTTGTTGAAATTTTGATGAAATTTGATGATATTCAAGCTATGAATGTCGTTCTTGAGGGCTGCTTGAAAAACGAACCCTAAGCCTTAAATTGGGGTTTAATTTGTGTTAAAATCATGTAGAAAAGACGGGGTTTTAGTGGCTAGAAATTTATTTTGAATTTTGGTAAAAATCAGTTGCTGAAAAGACTGAAAAACAGGTAAAAACAGAGAAAGAATTTGAAGAATATACGAAGAACATGAAGAACACTTTGAGTGTGGTGAAGAACAGGCCTTAGATCTTGAAAAGGACAAGGAAGTAAAATTTTTGGTGTTTGGGGGGGTTATTTGGTAATTTCTGAAAGTTAGGGTGGTTAAAGTAGAAATATTAAAAGTTACTGGTGGTAAAAAGTGAATTTTAAAGGTTAAAAGTAAAAGTAAGTTAATTTTCAAAAATTTAATGATAAAATAATAAATAATAATAAAATATTAAATAATAATATTTAATTAAAAATAATATTTTAATAAAACAATAAAATAATACGGAAAAGGCAGTTTTCTGTAAAAGCTTTAGAAAGACAAGTTTAAGTGCAGAATCTCATAATTACCTTCATAAAACACTTAGGGAGTGGTAATAACATGTTAGTGAGGCAAAGATAAATGAAAGATAAAAAGTTAAAGAAAAGATAAACACCAAAGAAAAGTCTGTAAAGTTTTAATGACAGGAAAACAGACAGAGATTAGTAAACGAACTAGGAGCAACATAGTTAGTTCTTGAGTTGCACCCAAGGTTAGGTATAATATGAAAAGTTAAACAGTTTCAGTATAGACTTAATGAACCTATACTTGAGATAGGCTAACTATCATATCAAAATTTACATAAGCTTTAAATACATATGTTATGAAGAGAAATCAAAGCAGAGTAAAGAAACACAGAGAACAGAGTAGTCAGAGAAAAGTAAAGAGATATAGAGAAAAGAGTAATCAGAGCAGAGTAAAAAGACAAAGAGAAAAGAGTAATGTGATAAAGAGAAATGGTTTGAGTTACGATGTTGTAAAAGTAAAAGCTGTAGAGTTTGTATAGCATGATTGAACAGAGAAAGAAAGAGGTACTGCATAAGAATGTGAAAGTGATGATGAATAATGAGAATGATAATGAATGATGATAATGAGAATGATTATGTGATGATCTGCTGCGTGAAGGAAGTCAAATAGATGGTGGTACGACTACTCAGAGTGCTTTCCTGGGATACTTAGCTATAATGCTATTCTGTAAGTCAGAGGACTCTTACAGAGGTATTGAGAACACACGACTAGAATATACTCCTGTAAGTGAAAGGACTCTTACAGTGAGAGTGTGTGTATGCTCCTGTAAGTCAAAGGACTCTTACAGTGAGAGTGTGTGTATGCTCCTGTAAGTCAAAGGACTCTTACAGAGAGTGTGTTGGGCAGATATAAGTTAACTAGCTCCGCCATGCAAGTCAAAGGACTCTTGCAGTGGTTTGCGTCACAAGTCAAAGGACTCTTGCGAGGGACATTGCCAACAGGAAAGCCTTACCTGGTCAGAGGACTCCGGGTAACGTCTGGAGCGGGTATGTAACCGACAAATGAGCTCATTACCTGCGCTAGGGCTAGACATGCATCATACTTGGTTGTGCATTTCCTTTGTTATGATTGTGGTATGAATGTATGCTTTCCTTGTTTGTATTCTATTCTCTGTGTCTGTTTTGTATTTTCTTGTATCCTTCTATTTGTGTTCTGTTTTCTATTTCTCTATTTCCTCTATTTATCTTCATCTTCTATTTACTGCTTTCTATATTTTGCCATTCGTTTGCAAAACAACATATAATTAATGAACTTAACTAATAACCCCGACCCTACTAAGAACTCCCCGGTTCTTACCCCTTCTCTCTCCCTTCCCCTTTCATATGGAAGCAAGAGTTCCTTTCTGTAGTTCACCGACGACTGTTTGTAAAAAGGGATTCCGCTCTAGGTAGTCTTCTGAGTCTAGGGTGAATATCATTCTCTGTTTATATGTATTTACTATGAGACCAGCCGATGTCTACGCCCCGTTTGTACGTGAACTTTAACCTAAATCCTGTGTACGAGACTCCTGTTGTGTGGATACTTCATGAGGTACCAGAGAGACGTCCTATGGCAATGTCTGATCCTGCAGAGGAGTAGCAGATGATGTTCTAACTTTTGATGACGTTCCACCTGACTTGATTTTTGAAGACTTAGAATGTACTTTCCCTCGCTTTAGTAGTGTAGAGGGACTAGGCGAGTATAGAGTCTAGGCTAGCCTAGGTGCCAGCTTAGGGACCTCTTGAACAGGTCAGGACCTGGGATGTTGTTTGTATATATATGTATATAGATATTATTTAGCTATATCTAGGGGTGTTCTAACTAACAGTCTATATTCTAATAAAGGCTGAATCACCGAATGTTGTCAACTACTTGTGATGTATTTATGTGTGGTTATTTATAACTGTTTTATCTGTAATTATTTGTGAATTGATTATAAATGATTCTGTTTATTAATCCAAATATTTTAAAAAAAAAAGTACCTCGCTAACTAACTACGCTTCTAACAACGAATCAGGCTCCTATAATAAATAATAGATAATAATTACGATGACAAATTGGTAGCACTTAGTTTCTGGTATGTCCTAGGCGTACTGAAAATTGGGTCGTTATAATTTGGTACCAGAGCAGTTCGTTCCCATTAGAGCCTGGGGAATGGACTGACTATGCTTCACTGCATACTCTGCTTATGTGTCTCATGCTGTTAGGGTATCTTTAAGATACATTGGGCATGAATGTCTATGAGTGCTCATTTTGGGAATGTTCATACTTAACTTGAGATATTAAGACTGATCACCTTAATATTAATTGTTTGGTGCGGATAAGACCTCAATGACTGTGAATAGGCATGGTTTAATTGAGCTCCGAATGACAAATCGACATGAGCCACAACTATCTTCATAGCTATTATGATCTTCATGGCTATGGCTGTGTGAGATTTGGATGCTGTAAGGAACGGACCGATCTCTTCGTCAGGATGGCTTGAAGGAAATAGACCGCTTGAAGAAGGATTCTTGCACGTGGCTGAAATTTTGAGGGCAAAATTTTCTTTTAGGAGGGTAGAATGTAACAACCCTAATTTTCGAGTACATGAGATCTTTTCTGAAAGTACGGATTTCTCCGGAAGATCAGTAAAGGGAATACCTCTTCTGTATCATCAAGCATCTTAATCCTCATTGTCATTTTATTATCTTTAACTCAGGACCTTAGTTGAGACAAGCCCGACAACGAAATCACGAAGAACCTAGATTTTGAACTGTATCGGTTAGGAGTTCTGATTGTAGTTTTCGTAAATAGTCTCAGTTGGACGAACCAGACTCGACTAATGAGAGAAGAGAGACAATAGTATAATATTATCATTATATTAGTATTAGAAGATGCTTGAACGATTTTATAAGGTTACCTGGTCTGTTTTAATTAAAAATAGGAAATCGGTTTAACCGGGTTCACAATTTACTGGTGCAGCTTAGCACCAGCACTCTCTGATGACTTTAGCAATGCTAAGGCCTCATTATACATGTTTTATTCTCATAATAAATATGTTACTAGTGTCATTTATGCTAGTAGCTCAGAAAATAATTTTTAGACATGTTTTTACAAGTGTTCCGATACATCTAGTTTTAGTAGTTATACACCTGAGATATTTTAATATTATTTTAACCCACCTCCAAGCCAACCAATCACAACTCACCTTACACCCCCAAGACACTACAAGGCTGGTCATTTACTCCCTTTGGCCGAAATTGAAAGGAGAGAAAAGAGAGAAAACTTCATGAACACTTAATCTTCAAAGCTTAATTTCTTCTGAACCAAAACTCAAATCAAAACTCCGATTTCACCAAAATGATCATCTCTTCTTCCTCTACATAACCATGTAACTTATCAAGGATGGAAATAAGGTGAGATGGCTGTCTCCCTCCCTCTTCAATTCGGTTTTCAAGGAAAACCATGCAAAACATGTGTTTTCTTGATGTTCTTCCTTAGGAATCATGCTTAACTTGACTTGAGGGCCAAGAAACGTTAATTTCCAGCAAGTCTAAGGTGAGATATCTCCTCCTAACGTGCTGAGGGAGATTTGGTCAGTTGAGAGTTTATGGATTTAAAGTTGTTTTTGATGTGTTTTAGGAGGAAAAAGTGCTTTAAGAACACTTCAAAGAGTAACCGGATTTGGAGCAGCAAATCAAGGTAGGGTGTCACGAAATTAATCTTGATTATTTGTGTTTGAATTCTGTGAATGTTGTATGATTTGTCTGTGCTAAAAATTGGTTGCATATATGATTGATTCTTGGTGAAAGTTTGTTGAAATTTTGATGAAATATGATGATATTCAAGCTATGAATGTTGTTCTTGAGGGCTGCTTGAAAAACAAACCCTAGGCCTTAAATTGGGGTTCAATTTGTGTTAAAATCTTGTAGAAAAGATGGGATTTTAGTGGCTGGAAATTTATTTTGAATTTTGGTAAAAATCGGTTGCTGAAAAGACTGAAAAATAGGTAAAAATAGAGAAAGAATTTGAAGAATATACGAAGAACACGAAGAACACTTTGAGTGTGGTGAAGAACAGGTCTTAGATCTTGAAAAGGGCAAGGAAGTAAACTTTTTGGTGTTTGGGGGGGTTATTTGGTAATTTCTGAAAGTTAGGGTGGTTAAAGTAGAAATATTAAAAGTTACGGGTGGTAAAAAGTGAATTTTAAAGGTTAAAAGTAAAAGTAAGTTAATTTTCGAAAATTTAATGATAAAATAAAAAATAATAATAAAATATTAAATAATAATATTTAATTAAAAGTAATATTTTAATAAAAATAATAAAATAATGCGGAAAAGGCAGTTTTTTGTAAAAGCTTTAGAAAGACAACTTTAAGTGCAGAATCTCATAATTACCTTCATAAAACACTTAGAGAGTGGTAATAACATGTTAGTGATGCAAAGATAAATGAAAGATAAAAAGTTAAAGAAAAGATAAACACCAAAGAAAAGTCTGTAAAGTTTTAATGACAGGAAAACAGACAGAGATTAGTAAACGAACTAGGAGCAACATAGTTAGTTCTTGAGTTGCACCCAAGGTTAGGTATAATATGAAAAGTTAAACTGTTTCAGTATAGACTTAATGAACCTATACTTGGGACAGGCTAACTATTCATATCGAAATTTACATAAGCTTTAAATACATATGTTATGAAGAGAAATCAAAGCAGAGTAAAGAAACACAGAGAACAGAGTAACCAGAGAAAAGTAAAGAGATACAGAGAAAAGAGTAATCAGAGCAGAGTAATAAGACAAAGAGAAAAGAGTAATGTGATAAAGAGAAATGGTTTGAGTTACGATGTTGTAAAAGTAAAAGCTGTAGAGTTTGTATAGCATGATTGAACAGAGAAAGAAAGAGGTACTGCATAAGAATGTGAATATTTTATTATTATTTATTATTTTATCATTAAATTTTCGAAAATTAACTTACTTTTACTTTTAACCTTTAAAATTCACTTTTTACCACCCGTAACTTTTAATATTTCTACTTTAACCACCCTAACTTTCGGAAATTACCAAATAACCCCCCCTAACAACAAAAATTTTACTTCTTTTCCCTTTTCAAGATCTAAGGCCTGTTCTTCACTACACTCAAAGTGTTCTTCGTATATTCTTCAAATTCTTTCTCTATTTTTACCGGTTTTTCAGTCTTTTTAGCAACCGATTTTTACCAAAATTCAAAATAAATTTCCTACCACTAAAACCTCATCTTTTCTGCATGATTTTAACACAAATTGAACCCCAATTTAAGGCTTAGGGTTCGTTTTTCAAGCAGCCCTCAAGAACAACATTCATAGCTTGAATATCATCAAATTTCATCAAAATTTCAACAAACTTTCACCAAGAATCAATCATATATGCAACCAATTTTTAGCACAGACAAATCATACAACATTCACACAACTCAAACACAAATAATCAAGATTAATTTCGTGACATCCTACCTTGATTTGCTGCTCCAAATCCAGTTACTATTTGAATTGTTCTTAAAGCACTTTTTTCTCTCCTTTCAATTTCGGCCAAAGGGAGTAAATGACCAGCCTTGGAGTGTCATGGGGGTGTAAGGTGAGTTGTGATTGGTTGGCTTGGAGGTGGGTTAAAATAATATTAAAATATCTCAGGTGTATAACTACTAAAACTAGATGTATCGGAACACTTGTAAAAACATCTCTAAAAATTATTTTCTGAGCTACTAGCATAAATGACACTAGTAACATATTTATTATGAGAATAAAACATGTATAATGAGGCCTTAGCATTGCTAAAGTCATCAGAGAGTGCTGGTGCTAAGCTGCACCAGTAAATTGTGAACCCGGTTAAACCGATTTCCTGTTTTTAACTAAAACAGACTAGGTAACCTTATAATATCGTTCAAGAATATTCTAATACTAATATAATAATAATATTATACTATTATCTCTCTTCTCTCATGAGTCGAGTCTGGTTCATAAAACTGAGACTATTTACAAAAACTACAATCAAAACTCCTAACCGATACGGTTCAAAAACTAGGTTCTTCACGATTTCGTTGTCGGGCTTGTCTCAACCAAGGCCCTGAGTTAAAGATAATAAAATGACAATGAGGATTAAGATGCTTGATGATACAGAAGAGGTATTCCCTTTATTGATCTTTTGGAGAAATCCGTACTTTCAGAAAAGATCTCATGTACTCGAAAATTAGGGTTGTGATAAAAAGCTATTCATACTTGGGTCTCTTCGGAACGTTGGAAGAGGAATGAAGGGATCATGCTAGAAATGCTTTCTCATGTTGGACCAAATTGGGGGTTGGGCGGATATGGTGACATATAATTCTCCCAATACTTAGATTTAGAAATACATTTTGTATAATCAGTGACCATACTTCATCTCTTCTCATGAGCAATTAGACCAAGGAATTGGCTATTGATCAACATTTGAGAGATTCAATTACCAAGGAATTGGAATTTAATCACTTAAGATTTCCAAGGAGATTCATGAATGCATTGATTGAGGAAGAGATGAAAATGAACTTGATCCGGAGAATGCAACATCTCCTAAGCCCAATGAATCCCCCATTTCTAATCTTACCCATTCTCTTTACTTTCGGCATTTACTTTCATGCTAAATTCCCCATTCCCCATTTAAGATTCTACAATTTACTTTCCGTCATTTATATTCAGCTCTTTATTTCCAGCATTTATATTTTCTGCCATTTACTTTCCCCGCCATTTAATTTCCTGCAATTCTCAAATCAAATTCTGCTTAGCTCAAATAAAACATTCCTCCAATTAAAGTTGCTTGACCAATCAATCCCTGTGGTATTCGACCTCACTCTATTGTGAGTTTTTACTTGACGACAATTCGGTATACTTGCCGAGGAAAATCTGTTAAGAGACAAGTTTCCGTGCATCAAGTTTATGGCGCCATTGCAGGGATTGATTTTGCATCAACAATGATTAAATTGGTGGATAACTATATTGAGTATTTTTTTCTTTTGTTTGATTTAATTTCATTTGAGTAATTTACTTTTAGTCTTAGTTATTTCCTTCCCTTTACCCCTTACCCGTTTGTGGTGTTATCTGCATTCTTTTTTTAATATTTAGTTCACTAACCCACTAACTGTTTGATATATTGCATCACCCACACTAACAGCATTTCTGCAGAGAATACTGTCTGCATCTATCTTTCTTGCTTGTGACTTGTGGGTTGTATGACAGGTAGAAGAAGCAGGGCTTTAACTTCCTTTGATTCTGAACCTGAGAGGACCTTTCTTAGATTGAGGAGGGAAGCAAGAGGAAAGAGAGTCGTTAGTGCTGAGGAAGAGGAGGAGTATTTTGAACCAGACATGTTATGAGCGGATATTTTACACGCTTTTTTGGGTTAATTTCATGTAGTTTTTAGTATGTTTTAGTTAGTTTTTAGTATATTTTCATTAGTTTCTAGGAAAAAATTCATATTTCTTGACTTTACTATGAGTTTGTGTGTTTTTCTGTAATTTCAGGTATTTTCTGGCTGAAACTGAGGGAGCTGAGCAAAAATCTGATTTAGGCTGAAAAAGGACTGCTGATGTTGTTGGATTCTGACCTCTCTACACTCGGAATGGATCTTCTGAAGCTACACGAGTCCAACTGGCGCGCTCCCAATTGCGTTGGAAAGTAGACATCCAGGGCTTTCCAGCAATATATAATAGTCCATACTTTGCTCAAGGATAGACGACGTAAACTGGCATTCAACGCCAGTTCCATGTTGCAGTATGGCGTTAAATGCCAGAAACGAGTTACAAGTTGGAGTTAAACGCCCAAAATAGGTTACAACCTGGCGTTTAACTCCAGAAACAGCCTAAGCATGTGTAAAGCTTAAGTCTCAGCCCCAGCACACCAAGTGGGCCCCAGAAGTGTATTTCTGCACTATCTATCCTAGTTTACTCATTCTCTGTAAACCTAGATTACTAGCTTACTATTTAAACAACTTTTAGAGGATTATTTTGCACCTCATGACATTTTTAGATCTGAACTTTGTACTCTTTGACGGCATGAGTCTCTAAACTCCATTGTTGGGGTGAGGAGCTCTGCTGTGCCTCGATGAATTAATGCAATTATTTCTGTTTTCTATTCAAACACGCTTGTTTCTATCTAAGATGTTCATTCGCACTTCAATATGATGGATGTGATGATTCGTGACACTCATCATCATCCTCAACCTATGAACGCGTGCCTGACAACCACCTCCGTTCTACCTTCGATTGAATGAATATCTCTTGGATTCCTTAATAAAGATTTCCGTGGTATAAGCTAGAATCTATTGGCGGCTTTCTTGAGAATCCGGAAAGTATAAACCTTGTCTGTGGTATTCCGAGTAGGATTCAGGGATTGAATGACTGTGACGAGCTTCAAACTCACAAGGGTTGGGCATAGTGATAGACGCAAAAGGATCAATGGATCCTATTCCAGCATGAGTGAAAACTGACAGATGATTAGCCGTGCGGTGACAGCGCACCTGGACCATTTTCACTGAGAGGACGGATGGTAGCCATTGACAATGGTGATCCACCAACACACAGCTTGCCATAGGAGGAACCTTGCGTGCATGAAGAAGAAGACAGGGGGAAAGCAGAGATTCAAAAGACAAAGCATCTCCAAAACTCCAACATATTCTCCATTACTGCAGAACAAGTATTTAATTCGTGCTCTTTTATTTTCCGCAATCCAAACTGATAATTATAATTGATATCCTGACTAAGAATTACAAGATAAACATAGATTGATTCAAGCCAACAATCTCCGTGGGATTCGACCCTTACTCACGTAAGGTATTACTTGGACGACCCAGTGCACTTGCTGGTTAGTGGTATGAGTTGTGAAAAGTGTGATTCACAATTCGTGCACCAAGTTTTTGGCGCCATTGCCAGGGATTGTTTGAGTTTGAACAACTGACGGTGAATCTTGTTGCTTAGATTAGGAAGTTTTTGTCTTTTGTGTCAGAGTCTTTTATTTTCTTTTCAAAAATTTTCAAAAATATTTTTTTCTTTATTGATTTTTAGTTTTTCCGTGAGTTTAGTGTCATGTTTTAAGTTTGGTGTCAATTGCATGTTTTTATTTTCTTTTAAATTTTCGAATTTGTGTTCATTGTTCTTTCTTAATCTTCAAGTTGTTCTTGTTTATTTTCCTTGTTTGATCTTTAGTTTTTCTTGTTTTGTGATTTTTCTTGTTTTTCTTGTGCATTTTCGAATTATTAGTATCCAAAAAAAATTAAAAAATAAAATATTTTTATACATTAAATACCTTTGTTACAACACTTTAAATTTATAGCTCAATTGGTTAGAGCGTTGTGCTTATGTTCTTGGTAATTGGCTATCTCCTTTTTTAAAAAAAAACTTTTTCAAAAATAATTTTTCTTTGATTAAATCTTGTGCCAAACTTTAAGTTGGTGTTTTCTTGTTAACTTTGCTTTAGTTTTCGAAAATTTTATTGTGATTTTCTAAAAATTTTAAGTTTGGTGTTCTTTCTTCATGTTCTTGTTGTTCTTGTGAGTCTTCAAGGTGTTCTTGAGTTTTCCTTGTGTCTTGATCTTAAAATTTTTAAGTTTGGTGTTCCTTGGTGTTTTTCCTCCAAAATTTTCGAAAATAAGGAGCAGTAGATCTAAAAATTTTAAGTCTTGTGCCATTTTATTGTTTTTCTCTTTCCTCATTAAATTCAAAAATATCTTTTCTCTCTATTTTAAAGTGAATTTTCGAAATTTGCTTTTAAAATTCAGATTTTTATTTCAAAATTTAAAATCTTTTTCAAAAATCATATCCAAAATTTTTCAAATCTTCTTAATTAAGTAATTATTTTAGTCTTAAATTTTTTGTTCTTAATTTTCGAATTCTATATTTAATTTTAAACTATTTTATTCTTTATTCTTTTATTATTTATTTATTCGTTCCCTTTTTACAAAAAAAATAAAAATAAAAATATATTCTATTTGCTATTCATATCAATTCCCTTTTCTCCATCATGGATCTAAGTCGAAATGAACAGTCCAGAAGGACTCTGGGGTCATATGCCAACCCCACTACTACTTCATATGGTAGTAGTATCTGTATACCCTCCATTGGAGTCAGTAGCTTTGAGTTGAATCCTTTGCTCATTATCATGGTGCAGCAAAGTTGCTAGCATTCCAGTCTTCCACAGGAAGAACCTACAGAGTTTCTGGCACAGTTTTTACAGATTGCTGACACAGTACATGATAAGGAAGTAGATCAGGATGTCTACAGATTATTACTATTTCCATTTGCTGTAAAAGACCAAGCTAAGAGGTGGTTGAATAACCAACCTAAGGCTAGCATAAGGACATGGAAACAGCTGTCAGAAAAATTCCTGCATCAATACTTCCCTCCAAAATGGATGACACAGCTAAGGCTGGACATCCAAGGCTTTAAACAAGGAGATAATGAATCTTTTTATGATGCCTGGGAGAGATACAGAGAGATGCTAAGAAAATGCCCCTCTGAAATGTTTTCAGAATGGGTGCAGTTAGACATCTTCTATTATGGGCTTACAGAGAAAGCTCAAATTTTTCTAGATCACTCAGCTGGTGGATCTATACACATGAAAAAGACAATTGAAGAGGTTCAAGAGCTTATTGATACAGTTGCCAGAAATCAGCATCTGTACCTAAATAGTGAATCTTCTATGAAAGAAGAGGCTAAAACAGTAACTGCTGAACTTAGTCCTGCAGAACAAATTACTGAATTCAATCAGCAATTAGACTTTTTAACAAAACAGTTGACCGAATTCAAGGAGATACTACAAGACACAAGAATGGCTAATATAAATATGGAGGTACAGTTGAAGCAAACAGAACAATAGTTATCAAAACAAAAAACAGAAGAGTGCCAAGCAGTTCAATTGAGAAGTGGGAAAACATTAAATACCTCACTTCAAGGCAGCAGGAAGCCAAGAAATGAACAACCTGCTATCCGAAATCCCTCTGAGGAAAGTAAGAGCCCAGAGAGGAATAACTCTGGCGTTCAAACGCCAGAAACAAGCAAGGATTTGGCGTCAAACGCCCAATGGAAGCTCAGTTCTGGCGTTCAAACACCAGGAACAAGTAAGGAGTTGGCATCCAATGCCACTCCAGCTTCTAACCCTGGTATTCAAATGCCAGTGAGGGATCAGACACACACAAGTGCTGATAACAACCCCTCTTAAAAGGCTTCTCCAACCACCTCTGTAGGAAATAAACCTACAGCAACTAAGGTTGAGGAATATAAAGCCAAGATACCTTATCCTCAAAAACTCTGCCAAGAGGAGCAGGATAAGCAATTTGCTCGCTTTGCAGATTATCTCAGGACTCTTGAAATAAAGATTCCGTTTGCAGAGGCACTTGAGCAAATACCTTCTTATGCCAAGTTCATGAAAGAGATCTTGAGTCATAAGAAGGATTGGAGAGAAACTGAAAGAGTTCTCCTCACTGAAGAATGCAGTGCAGTCATTCTGAAAAGCTTTCCAGAAAAGCT
Organism: Arachis ipaensis; assembly: GCF_059453495.1. NCBI lineage: Eukaryota > Viridiplantae > Streptophyta > Magnoliopsida > Fabales > Fabaceae > Arachis > Arachis ipaensis. The sequence continues at coordinate 79,060,056 of NC_142441.1, read as the reverse complement.
TAAAGATCCCGGAAGCTTTTAATACCATGCATATTAGAGGGTTATTGCACCAAGACAACTTTACGTGATCTTGGGGCAAGCATCAACCTAATACCTGCATCCACTATCAGAAAGGTTAGTTTAACTGAAGAAGTTAAACCAACCCGGATATGTCTCCAACTTGCTGATGGCTCCATTAAATACCCATCAGGCGTGATTGAGGACATGATTGTTAGGGTTGGGCCATTCGCCTATCCAACTGACTTTGTGGTGCTGGAAATGGAGGAGCACAAGAGTGCTACTCTCATTCTAGGAAGACCTTTCCTAGCAACTGGACGAACTCTCATTGATGTCCAAAAGGGGGAAGTAACCCTGAGAGTCAATGAGAATGAGTTTAAGTTGAATGCTGTCAAGGCCATGCAGCATCCAGACACACCAAAAGACTGCATGAAAGTTGATCTCATTGACTCTTTGGTAGAGGAGGTCAATATTACTGAGAGTCTCGAATCAGAGCTGGAAGACATCTTTAAAGATGTTCAGCCTGATTTGGAGGGTTCAGAGGAATTGAAAGAGCCTCTGAGACTTCCTCAGGAAGAGGAGAAACCTCCTAAACCTGAGCTCAAGCCATTACCACCATCCCTGAAATATGCATTTCTGGGAGAAGGTGACACTTTTCCAGTGATCATAAGCTCTGCTTTAAATCCACTGGAAGAGGAAGCACTAATTCAAGTGCTACGGACACACAAGACAGCTCTTGGGTGGTCTATAAGTGACCTTAAGGGCATAAGCCTAGCTAGATGCATGCACAAAATCCTATTGGAGGATGATGCTAAGCCAATGGTTCAACCACAGAGGTGGCTAAATCCAGCCATGAAGGAAGTGGTGCAGAAAGAGGTCACCAAATTACTGGAGGCTGGGATTATTTATCCTATTTCTGATAGCCCCTTGGTGAGCCCTGTTCAAGTTGTTCCCAAGAAGGGAGGCATGACAGTGGTTCATAATGAAAAAAATGAACTGGTTCCTATAAGAACAGTTAGAGGGTGGCACATGTGTATTGACTACAGAAGGCTCAACACAGCCACCAGAAAGGATCATTTTCCTTTACCATTCATAGACCAGATGCTAGAGAGACTAGCAGGTCATGAATATTACTGCTTTTTGGATGGCTATTCAGGTTACAACCAAATTGCAGTAGATCCTCAAGACCAAGAAAAAATAGCATTCACATGTCCTTCTGGAGTATTTGCTTACAGAAGAATGCCTTTTGGTCTGTGTAACGCACCTGCAACCTTTCAGAGGTGCATGCTCTCTATCTTCTCTGATATGGTAGAGAAATTTCTGGAAGTCTTCATGGATGACTTTTCAGTATTTGGAGACTCATTCAGCTCATGCCTTGACCATTTAGCACTTGTTCTGAAAAGATGCCAAGAGACCAACCTAGTTTTAAACTGGGAAAAATGTCACTTTATGGTGACTGAAGGAATTGTCCTTGGGCATAAAATTTCAAACAAAGGGATAGAGGTGGATCAAGCTAAAGTGGAAGTAATTGAAAAATTACCACCACCTGCTAATGTTAAGGCAATCAGAGGCTTTTTGGGGCATGCAGGATTCTACAGGAGGTTTATAAAGGATTTTTCAAAAATTGCAAAACCCTTGAGCAATCTGCTAGCTGCTGACACGTCATTTGTGTTTGACACAGAGTGTCTGCAAGCGTTTGAGACTCTGAAAGCTAAGCTGGTCACAGCACCAGTTATTTCTGCACCAGACTGGACTTTACCATTTGAATTAATGTGTGATGCCAGTGACCACGCCATTGGTGCAGTACTGGGGTTTATGCCATTGACAAGTTTAGATCATACTTAGTAGGATCAAAAGTGATTGTTTACATTGACCATGCTGCTCTTAAATATCTACTCACAAAGCAGGATTCAAAACCCAGGCTCATAAGATGGGTGTTGCTTCTAGAAGAGTTTGATATATAAATAAGAGACAGAAAAGGGACAGAGAACCAAATGGCTGATCATCTGTCCCAGATAGAACTAGTAGAAGGGGAGTTTTCCCCCTCTATTGAGATCTCTAAGACCTTTCCTGATGAGCATTTATTTGCCATTCAGGAAACACCATGGTTTGCAGATATTGTAAACTATAAAGCTGCAAGGTTCATACCCAAGGAGTACAGCAGGCAACAAAAGAAAAAATTAATTACTGATGTAAAGTACTACTTGTGGGATGAACCATATCTCTTTAAGAGATGTGCAGACAGAATAATCCGTAGGTGTTTGCCTAGAGAAGAAGCACAGAGGATCTTATGGCATTGCCATGGATCACAATATGGAGGCCATTTCGGAGGTGAGCGAACAGCCACCAAGGTCCTCCAATGTGGCTTCTACTAGCCTACACTCTATAGGGATTCCCAAGAGTTTGTACGTAAATATGACAGTTGCCAAAGAGCTGGTAATCTGCCTCATGGTTACGCCATGCCTCAACAGGGAATCTTGGAGATTGAGTTGTTTGATGTATGGGGAATTGACTTCATGGGACCTTTCCCACCATCATACTCAAACACTTATATTCTAGTGGCAGTCGACTATGTATCAAAATGGGTAGAGGCTGTTGCCACACCCACCAATGATACTAAAACAGTGCTGAAGTTCCTCTAGAAATATATCTTCAGCAGGTTTGGTGTCCCTAGAGTACTAATCAGTGATGGGGGCACTCACTTCTGCAACAAACAGCTTTACTCTACCATGGTCTGATATGGGATTCGCCATAAGGTGGCGACTCCATATCATCCACAGACAAATGGGCAAGCTGAAGTTTCTAACAGAGAACTAAAAAGAATCCTGGAACGGACTGTAAGTACCCGTAGAAAGGATTGGGCAAGAAGCTTGGATGATGCTCTGTGGGCTTATAGAACATCATTCAAGACTCCTATAGGGACCTCTCCATACCAACTTGTGTATGGTAAGGCCTGTCATCTGCCCGTGGAACTGGAACATAAGGCCTACTAGGCAACCAGATTCCTAAACTTTGATACCAAATTAGCTGGAGAAAAAAACATTGCTCCAGCTGAATGAGCTAGAGAAAAAAAGATTGCTCAACATAAGGCCTACTGGGCAACCAGATTCCTAAACTTTGATGCCAAGCTTTATAAAGAGAAATAAAAAAGGTGGCATGACAGAAAGCTGTCATCTAGAGTCTTTGAACCAGGACAAAAGGTTCTGTTGTTTAACTCTAGGCTCAGGCTATTCCCCGGGAAATGAAATTCTGGTGGAGGGGACCATATGTGATTACAAGTGTATCACCATATGGTTTTGTGGAGCTTGAAGACATTGATTCTGATAAGAAGTTCATTGTTAATGGACAGAAAATCAAGCACTATCTTGAAGGCAATGTTGAGCAGGAGTGCTCAAGACTGAGGCTAGATTAAAAGCTCAGCAAAGGTCCAGCTAAAGACAATAAAGAAGCGCTTGCTGGGAGGCAACCCAGCCATTAGCAAAACTTTTTCTGTTATTTTATTTTATTTTATTCCTCATTTTATTTATATGAGCTTAAGATTAACAAGGTAAAGAATCAATTGCATAAGTCCACAGGGTTACAGAAGAATTCAGAGCACAAAACAGGAAAAAGGAGCTTACTAGCAAGAAAACGCCAGTAAGAAACACAACTGGGCATTAAACGCCCAAAAGAAGCATCTACTGGGCGTTTAACGCTAGTAAAGATATCCATCTGGGCGTTAAACGCTAGAAAGAAGCAACTTCTGGGCGTTTAACGCCAGATTTACAGCATCTTGGGCGTTCAGAAAAATGCCCAATGACAAAGGAGTTTCTGGCGTTTAACGCCAGCTAGAAGCAACAGCTGGGCGTTAAACGCCCAAACCAAGCAGCAACTGGGTGTTAAACGCCCAAAACATGCAGCAGTTGGGCGTTTAACGCCAAGATTGTGGGGAGTAGGCAATTTCGTTTTCAATTCAAATTTTTTCCAATTTTTATGTTTCAATTCATGATTTCTTTCACAAACATGTTACAAATCCTAATTTTTCAAATCCCTTTTCAAAGGATATCATATGTATCTTAATTCATAAACCCTTTTTCTTAATCCCCTTCAAATTATTTTCAAATCCTTTTCAAAATAAATCTATCTCTTTTCCTTCTCAAATCTTTTCAACTCATCAAAATCTTTTTCAAGTCTTCACATCATCTTTTTCAAAATTCAGATTTATCTTTTTCAAATATCTTTCATATCTTTTCAATTTTAAATCACATCTTTTACTATCATACTTATCTTTTCCAAATCACTTTTTCTATCATATCTTTTTCAAATAATTTTCGAAACCCACCCCCCTTCCCTTTAAATATTGGTTCGGCCTCTCCCCCTCTCCTCCACAAGTTGCGCTTGGCTCTCCCTCTTTCCCTCTCCTTTGCTTTCTTTTGCTTGAGGACAAGCAAACCTCTAAGTTTGGTGTATTTATCCGTGATCACTAAACCAATATCCACTAAGATCATGGCTCCTAAGGAAAAACAAACCGACTCAAGAGGCAAGAAAGAGAATATTCCAAAACCACTTTGGAATCAAGAGAAGTTCATAACCAAAGAACATTCAGACCATTTTTACAAAATAATGAGTCTAAGGTCAGTGATCCCGGAAGTTAAATTCGATCTGAAAGAAGATGAATATCCGGAGATCCAAGAGCAAATTCGAAATAGGAGCTGGGAAGTCCTAGCTAATCCTGAAACAAAGGTGGGAAGAAACATGGTTCAGGAATTCTATGCTAATCTATGGCAGACAGATAGGCAGAAGATAGCTGGAACCGCATTCTATGACTATAGAACTTTGGTCAGAGGGAAGGTTGTTCACACCTACCCTGATAAAATAAGGGAGATCTTCAAGCTGCCTCAACTGCAAGATGACCCAGACTCCTTTAATAGGAGAATGATGAGATCAAACCTAGGCTTGGATAAAATCCTAGAGGACATATGCCTCCCTGGAGCCAAGTGGACAACCAACACAAAGGGTGTCCCGAACTAACTCAAGAGAGGAGACCTCAAACCAGTCGCCAGAGGCTGGCTGGACTTCATTGGGTGCTCTATACTGCCCACTAGAAACCGCTCTGAAGTCACCATCAGAAGAGCAGTGATGATTCATTGCATTATGCTGGAAAAAGAAGTGGAAGTTCATCAGTTGATTGCCTGTGAGCTTTAAAAAATTGCAAGCAAGAACTCCAAGGATGCCAAATTGGCCTATCCAAGCTTAGTTTCTCTGTTATGTAAAGATGCTAGGATAAAGATAGGAGTGGATAAGTATATCTTAGTTGAGCAACCAATCACCAAAAAGTCTATGGAAGGACAACAAGTGTAAGACGACCCCATCAAGAGAAAAGCAGAGGAGTTCTTCCCGGAAATCCCTCAAATTGAATACTGGGAGTGCCTAGAAGCATCTGTCACAAGTTGCAAGAAGCTATGGATCAACTGAAGGAAGAACAGCAAAATCAAAACAGCATGCTCTGCAAATTGCTTAGAGAACAAGAAGAGCAAGGGCGTGAACTAAAGGAATTAAAGCGTCAGAAACTATCTCTTGAAGGGCCAAGCACTCCACAGACTAAAGAGGCATCCACCTCCCAAATTCAAGGTTGTTGAGTTCTAATCTTAGCCTTAACTCTATGATAATTGTTCTTATTTGAGTTTTACCTTAGAAGTTATATATGAGTAGTAGTAATTAGTATCTATATTCTGATTTTATCTCCAATTAAGCTAAAATTTATTTTTTTCTCATCATCATTAAATATGAATAAAATAGCAGATTTTCTTTAGAATATGGAGGCAATATTTTTCGAGTTTTTAATAAGAAAAATTCTAATTATTTACATGTGGTGGAAATGCTTTTTGTCTTCTGAATGAATGCTTGAACAGTGCATATGTCTTTTGAATTTGATATTTATGAATGTTAAATATGTTGGCTCTTGAAAGAATGATGAAAAAGGAGAAATGTTATTTGATAATTGAAAAATCATAAAAATGATTCTTGAAGCAAGAAAAAGCAGTGAATACAAAAGCTTGCAGAAAAAAAAATGGCAAAAATAACAGAAAAAGAAAAAGAAAAAGAAAAAGCAAGCAGAAAAAGCCAATAGCCCTTAAAACCAAAAGGCAAGGGTAATAAAAAGGATCCAAGGCTTTGAGCATCAGTGGATAGGAGGGCCTAAAGGAATCAAATCCTGGCCTAAGCGGCTAAACCAAGCTGTCCCTAACCATGTGCTTGTGGCGTGAAGGTGTCAAGTGAAAACTTGAGACTGAGCGGTTAAAGTCAAGGTCCAAAGCAAAAAGAAGAGTGTGCTTAAGAACCCTGGACACCTCTAACTGGGGACTTTAGCAAAGCTGAGTCACAATCTGAAAAGGTTCACCCAATTATGTGTCTTTGGCATTTATGTATCCGGTGGTAATACTGGAAAACAAAGTGCTTAAGGCCATGGCCAAGACTCATAAAGTAGCTGTGTTCAAGAATCAACATACTGAACTAGGAGAATCAATAACACTATCTGAATTCTAAGTTCCTATAGATGACAATAATTCTGAGCTTCAATGGATAAAGTGAGATGCCAAAACTGTTCGGAAGCAAAAAGCTACTAGTCCCACTCATCTAATTAGAATCTGAGCTTCACTCAAAAAAAAAAAACACTGAGATATTATTGCTTCTTGACTTATTTATATTCTATTTTATTTGTCTAGTTGCTTGGGGACAAGCAACAGTTTAACTTTGGTGTTGTGATGAGCGGATATTTTATACGCTTTTTGGGGTTAATTTCATGTAGTTTTTAGTATGTTTTAGTTAGTTTTTAGTATATTTTCATTAGTTTCTAGGCAAAAATTAATATTTCTGGACTTTACTATGAGTTTGTGTGTTTTTCTGTAATTTCAGGTATTTTCTGGCTGAGCAAAAATCTTATTCAGGTTGAAAAAGGACTGCTGATGCTGTTGGATTCTGACCTCTCTGCACTCGGAATGAATTTTCTGGAGCTATAGAAGTCCAGTTGGCACGCTCTCAATTGCGTTGGAAAGTAGACATCCAGGGCTTTCCAGCAATATATAATAGTCCATACTTTTCTCAAGGATAGATGATGTAAACTGGTGTTCAACGCCAGTTCCATGTTGTAGTCTGGCGTTAAACGCCAGAAACAAGTTACAAGTTGGAGTTAAACGCCCAAAACAGGTTACAACCTGGTGTTTAACTCTAGAAACAGCCTAAGCACGTGTAAAGCTTAAGTCTCAGCCCCAGCACACACCAAGTGGGCCCGAGAAGTAGATTTCTGCACTATCTATCCGAGTTTACTCATTCTCTGTAAACCTAGATTACTAGCTTACTATTTAAACAACTTTTAGAGGATTATTTTGCACCTCATGACATTTTTAGATCTGAACTTTGTACTCTTTGACGGCATGAGTCTCTAAACTCCATTGTTGGGGGTGAGGAGCTCTGCTGTGTCTCGATGAATTAATGCAATTATTTCTGTTTTCTATTCAAACACGCTTGTTTCTATCTAAGATGTTCATTCGCACTTCAATATGATGGATGTGATGATTCGTGACACTCATCATCATCCTCAACCTATGAACGCGTCCCTGACAACCACCTCCGTTTTACCTTCGATTGAATGAATATCTCTTGGATTCCTTAATCAGAATCTTCGTGGTATAAGCTAGAATCTATTGGCGGCATTCTTGAGAATCCGGAAAGTCTAAACCTTGTCTGTGGTATTCTGAGTAGGATTCAGGGATTGAATGACTGTGACGAGCTTCAAACTCACAAGGGTTGGTCGTAGTGACAGATGCAAAAGGATCAATGGATCCTATTCCAGCATGAGTGAGAACTGACAGATGATTAGACGTGTGGTGACAGCGCACCTAGACCATTTTCACTGAGAGGACGGATGGTAGCCATTGACAATGGTGATCCACCAACACATAGCTTGCCATAGGAGGAACCTTGCGTGTGTGAAGAAGAAGACAGGGGGAAAGCAGAGATTCAAAAGACAAAGTATCTCCAAAACTCCAACATATTCTCTATTACTGCAGAACAAGTATTTAATTCATGCTCTTTTATTTTCCACAATCCAAACTGATAATTATAATTGATATCCTGACTAAGAATTATAAGATAACCATAGATTGCGTCAAGCCAACAATCTTCGACCCTTACTCACGTAAGGTATTACTTGGACGACCCAGTGCACTTGCTGGTTAGTGGTACGAGTTGTGAAAAGTGTGATTCATAATTCGTGCACCAACATGGATGAGAATATGGAAAACCATCATAAAGAAGAGGCTCACAACCATGGCAGAGTAGGCCCAGTACATCATGCTGGGGAAGAGAGAAGAGTTCTGGGATCTTACATTAATCCAAACCCAGAAAACTGTGGAAGTAGCATCCAAAAGCCAACCATACATGCCAACAACTTTGAACTAAAGCCACAACTCATCACCCTTGTTCAGAACAACTGTTCATTCGGTGGAAGTGTTCAAGAAGATCACAATCAACATCTAACCACCTTCCTGAGGATATGTGATACTGTGAAGTCTAATGGTGTTCATCCTGACACCTACAGACTGCTTCTATTCCCCTTCTCACTCAAGGACAAGGCATCTAAATGGCTGGAATCTTTCCCGAAGGAGAGCTTAACAACCTGGGAAGATGTGGTGAACAAATTCTTGGCGAGATTCTATCCTCCTCAAAGAATCAACATGTTGAGAGCTGAGGTTCAAACTTTCAGGCAACAAGATGGTGAGACTCTCTACGAAGCATCGGAGAGGTTTAAGGATCTGACAAGAAGGTGCCCGCCAGATATGTTCAATGAATGGGTGCAGTTACACATTTTCTATGAAGGTCTTTCTTATGAATCAAAGAAGGCAGTAGACCACTCATCCGGGGGATCTCTGAACAAGAAGAAGACCATTGAAGAAGCCATGGATGTCATTGAGACTGTAGCTGAGAATGAATACTTCTATGCTTCTGAAAGAAGCAACACTAGAGGAGTGATGGAGCTGAACAACATGGATGCACTGCTAGCTCAAAACAAGATGATCACCAAGCAGCTGGCTGACCTTATGGTGCACGAAATTGTGATGTCCAGGCTCAAACAATCCTTGGCAACGTGAGCAACTTGGTACGCGCAATCATGATTACGCTTTGATTATGTAAAATTCATGGCTCTTTCTTTCCCTGGCAATGGCGCCAAGAACATGGTGCCAATACCATGGTTCACAACTTCGATACAACTAACCAGCAAGTGCACTGGGTCGTCCAAGTAATACCTTACGTGAGTAAGGGTCGAATCCCACGGAGATTGTTGGTATGAAGCAAGCTATGGTCACCTTCCAAATCTCAGTCAGGCAGATATAAAGAGATAATGGAGTTTTCGAATATTAATTAATAAAGAGTAAAGATAGAGATACTTATGTAATTCATTGGTGAGAATTTCAGATAAGCGTATAGAGATGCGTTTGTTCCTCTGAATCTCTGCTGTCCTACTATCTTCATCCAATCAGTCTTACTCCTTTCCATGGCTGGCTTTATGCAAGGGCATCACTATTATCAGTGGCTACATCCCCTCCTCTCAGTGAAAAATATGCTAACATGCTCTGTCACAGCACGGCTAATCATCTGTCGGTTCTCAATCATGCTGGAATAGGATTCACCCTCCTTTTGTGTCTGTCACTAACGCCCAGCACTCTCGAGTTTGAAGCTCGTCACAGTCATTCAATCATTGAATCCTACTCGGAATACCACAGACAAGGTTTAGACTTTCTGGATTCTCTTGAATGCCACCATCATTCTAGCTTACGCCACGAAGATTCTGGTTAGGAGATCTAAGAGATATTCATTCTAGCTTCTTTCATGTAGAACGGAAGTGTTTGTCAGGCACGTGTTCATAGGGGAGAATGGTGATGAGCGTCACACATAATCATCACCTTCATCACGTTCTTGGGTGCGAATGGATATCTTAGAAGCGAAACAAGATGAATTGAATAGAAAACAGTAGTACTTTGCATTAATCTTTGAGGAACAACAAAGCTCCACACCTTAATCTATGGAGTGTAGAAACTCTACTGTTGAAAATACATAAGTGAAAGGTCCAGGCATGGCCGAATGGCCAGCCCTCAAATGTGATCTAAGATAGCATACAACTGATCAAAGATACCTAATACAATAGTAAAAGGTCCTATTTATAATAAACTAGCTACTAGGATTTACAGAAGTAAGTAATTGATGCATAAATCCACTTCCGGGGCCCACTTGGTGTGTGCTTGGGCTGAGCTTTAGTGTTGCACGTGTAGAGGTCCTTCTTGGAGTTGAACGCCAGTTTTTGTGCCAGTTTGGGCGTTCAACTCTGGTTTTAGCTCCTTTTCTGGCGCTGGACGCCAGATTTGGGCAGAAAGCTGGCGTTGAACGCCAGTTTACGTCATCTATTCTTGGCCAAAGTATGGACTATTATATATTGCTGGAAAGCCCTGGATGGCTACTTTCCAACGCAATTAGAAGCGCGCCATTTCGAGTTCTGTAGCTCTAGAAAATCCACTTTGAGTGCAGGGAGGTCAGAATCCAACAGCATCAGCAGTCCTTCTTCAACCTCTGAATCTGATTTCTGCTCAAGTCCCTCGATTTCAGCCAGAAAATACCTGAAATCACAGAAAAACACGCAAACTCATAGAAACGTCCAGAAATGTGAATTTAACATAAAAACTAATGAAAACATCCCTAAAAGTAACCAGATCCTACTAAAAACATACTAAAAACAATGCCAAAAAGCATATAAATTATCCGCTCATCACAACACCAAACTTAAATTGTTGCTTGTCCCCAAGCAACTGAAAATCAAATAGGATAAAAAGAAGAGAATATACTATAAATTCCAAACTATCAATGAAACAGAGCTTCAATCAAATGAGCGGGACTTATAGCTTTTTGCCTCTTGAATAGTTTTGGCATCTCACTTTATCCATTGAGGTTCAGAATGATTGGAATCTATAGGAACTTCTGATTTCGAATAGTGTTATTGATTCTCCTAGTTCAGTATGATGATTCTTGAACACAGCTTCTTTATGAGTCTTGGCCGTGGCCCTAAGCACTTTGTTTTCCAGTATTACCACTGGATACATAAATGCCACAGACACATAATCGGGTGAACCTTTTCAGATTGTGACTCAGCTTTGCTAAAGTCCCCAATTAGAGGTGTCCAGGGTTCTTAAGCACACTCTTTTTTTTTTGCTTTGGACCTTGACTTTAACCGCTCAGACTCAAGTTTTCACTTGACACCTACACGCCACAAGCACATGGTTAGGGACAGCTTGGTTTAGCCGCTTAGACCAGGATTCTATTCCTTTAGGCCTTCCTATCCACTGATGCTCAAAGCCTTGGGATCCTTTTTATTTGCCCTTGCCTTTTGGTTTTAAGGGTTATTGGCTTTTTGCTCTTGCCTCTTGGTTTTAAGATCTTTTGGCTTTTTCTGCTTGCTTTTTCTTTCTATTTTTTTTTCTATTTATTTTTTTTCGCCTAATTTTTTTTTCTGCAAGCTTTGTTCTTTGCTGCTTTTTCTTGCTTCAAGAATCATTTTTATGATTTTTCAGATTATCAAATAACATGTCTCCTAGTTATCATTCTTTCAAGAGCCAACATATTTAACATTCTTAAACAACAACTTCAAAAGACATATGCACTGTTCAAGCATACATTCAGAAAACAAGAAGCATTGTCACCACATCAATATAATTAAGCTAAGTTCAAGGATAAATTCGAAACTCATGTACTTCTTATTCTTTTGAATTAAAACATTTTTCATTTAAGAGAGGTGATGGATTCATAGGACATTCATATCTTTAAGACATCGTTACTACTACTAATGATCATGTAATGAAGACACAAACATAGATAAGCACATAACATAGAAAACAAAAAACAGAGAAAGCAAGAACAAGGAATGAATCCACCTTAGTGATGGTGGCGTTTCCTTCTTGAGGAACCAATGATGTCCTTGAGCTCTTCTATGTCTCTTCCTTGTCTTTGTTGCTCCTCCCTCATTGCTTTTTGATCTTCTATTATTTCATGAAGCATGATGGAGTGCTCTTGATGTTCCACCCTTAGTTGTCCCATATTGGAACTCAATTCTCCTAGGGAGGTGTTGACTTGCTCCCAATAATTTTGTGGAGGAAAGTGCATTTGAGGCATCTCCGGGATCTCATGGAAATGAGCTTCTTGTGCCTCTTGAGCTCCATGACTGGGCTCTCTCGCTTGCTCCATCTTTTTCTTAGTGATGGGCTTGTCCTCTTTAATGAGGATATCTCCTTCTATGAAAGCTCCAGCTGAGTAACATAGATGGCAAATGAGGTGAGGGAAGGCTAACCTTGCCATAATGGATGACTTGTCAGCCACCTTGTAGAGTTCTTGAGGTATAATCTCATGAACTTTCACCTCTTCTCCAATCATGATGCTGTGGATCATGATGGCCCGGTCTATAGTAACTTCAGTCCGGTTGCTAGTGGGAATGATTGAGCATTGAATGAACTCCAACCATCCTCTAGCTATAGGCTTGAGGTCTAATCTTCTTAGTTGAACCGGCTTGCCTTTGGAGTCAATCTTCCATTGAGCTCCTTCTACACATATGTCCATAAGGACTTGGTCCAACCTTTGATCAAAGTTGACTCTCCTTGTGTAGGGGCGTGCATTCTCTTCCATGTTTGGCAAGTTGAACGCCAACCTCACATTCTCCGGACTAAAATCCAAGTATTTCCCCCGAACCATTGTAACATAGTTCTTTGGATCCGGGTTCTTACTTTGATCATGGTTCTTGGTGATCCATGCATTAGCATAGAACTCTTGAACCATTAGGATGCCGACTTATTGGATGGGATTTGTTAGAACTTCCCAACCTCTTCTTTGAATTTCATGTCGGATCTCCGGATACTCATTTCTTTTGAGTTTGAAAGGGACCTCAGGGATCACCTTCTTCTTGGCCACAACATCATAGAAGTGGTCTTGATGGGCTTTGGAGATGAACCTTTTCATCTCCCATGACTCGGATGTGGAAGCTTTTGTCTTCCCCTTCCCCTTTCTAGAGGATTCTCCGGTCTTAGGTGCCATCAATGGTAATGGAAAAACAAAAAGCTTATGCTTTTACCACACCAAACTTAGAATTTTGCTCGCCCTCGAGCAATAAAAGAAAGAACAGATGAAGAAGAAGAAGAAATGGAGGAGAGGGAGAGTGGTAAGTGTTTTCGGCCAAGAAGGGTGTAGAGGGGTGTGTTGTGTGAATTTGATGAAGAATGGAGGTCTTTATATAGGGAAGGGAGGGGGGGTTAAGGTTCGGCCATATGGGTGGGTTTGGGTGGGAAATTGGTTTTGAATTTTGAAGGTAGGTGGAGTTTATGAGGTAGGTTTATGGGGAAGAGTGGATGGATGTGAGTGGTGAAGAGGTGATGGGGAAGAGAGTTTGAGGTGATTGGTGAAGGGTTTTTGGGGAAGAGTGTTTATGGGGTTGTGTGAAAGAGAGTGGTGAGAAGAAGTGAGTGGAGGTAGGTGGGGATCCTGTGGGGTCCACAGGTCCTGAGTGGATCCTGTGGAGTCCACAGATCCTGAGTGGATCCTGTGGGGCCCACAGATCCTGAGGTGTTCAAGGATTTACATCCATGCACCCATTAGGCATGTAAAAATGCCTTTGCACCCAACTCTGGGCGTTCAGCGCCAGGTTGGTGGCCATTTTGGGCGTTCAACGCCCATTTGTGTGCCATTTCTAGCGTTGAACGCCAGAACCATGCCTGTTCTGGTGTTCAGCGCCCAGAAGCTGCCCATTTTGGGCGTTCAACGCCAGAACCATGCTCTGTTCTGGCGCTGAACGCCAGACAGATGCTCCTCCAGGGTGTGATTTTTCTTCTGCTATTTTTGATTTCGTTTTCAATTTTTATATTTATTTTGTGACTCCACATGATCATGAACCTATAAAGACATATAATTAAGAAAAATATAGTTAGATAAATAAAAATTGGGTTGCCTCCCAACAAGCGCTTCTTTAATGTCAATAGCTTGATAGTGGGCTCTCATGGAGCCTCACAGATGTGCAGAGCTTTGTTGAAACTTTCCAACACCAAACTTAGAGTTTGGATATGGGAGTTCAACACCAAACTTAGAGTTTGGTTGTGGCCTCCCAACACCAAACTTAGAGTTTGACTGTGGGGGCTCTGGTTGACTCTGCTTTGAGAGAAGCTTTTTCTGCTTCCTCTCCATGGTTGCAGAGGGAGATCCTTGAGTTTTAAACACAAGGGAGTTCTCATTCCATTGAAAGACTATTTCACCTCTGTCAACATCAATCACAGCTCTTGCTGTGGCCAGGAAAGGTCTTCCTAGGATGATGGATTCATCCTCTTCCTTTCCAGTATCCAGGACTATGAAATCAGCAGGGATGTAAAGGCCTTCAACCTTTACTAAAACGTCCTCTACTTGTCCATATGCCTATTTTCTTGAATTGTCTGCCATCTCTAATGAGATTTTAGCAGCTTGCACCCCATAGATTCCCAGTTTCTCTATTACAGAGAGGGGCATGAGGTTTATTCCTGAACCAAGGTCACACAGAGCCTTAAAGATCATGGTGCCTATGGTACAGGATATTATGAACTTTCCAGGATCCTGTCTCTTCTGAGGCAATGTCAGTTGATCCAGATCACTTAGTTCATTGATGAACAAGGGAGGTTCAACTTCCCAAGTATTAATGCCAAATAATTTGGCATTCAGCTTCATGATTGCACCAAGAAACTTGGCAGTTTGCTCTTCAGTAACATCCTCATTCTCTTCAGAAGAGGAATACTCATCAGAGCTCATGAAGGGCATAAGGAGGTTCAATGGAATCTCTATGGTCTCTAGATGAGTCTCAGATTCCTTTGGTTCCTCAGAGGGAAGCTCCTTATTGGTCACTGGACGTCCAGAAGGTCTTCCTCCTTGGGATTCACGTCCTCCTCTCCCTCATTGGGTTCGGCCATTTTGCTTATGTCAATGGCCTTGCACTCTCCTTTTGGATTCTCATCTGTATTGCTTGGGAGAGTACTGGGAGGGATTTCAGTGATCCTTTTACTCAGCTGGCCCACTTGTGCTTCCAAATTTCTAATGAAAGATCTTGTTTCATTCATGAAACTTACAGTGGCCTTGGACAGATCAGAGACTAAGTTTGCTAAATTAGAAGTATTTTGTTTAGAGTTCTCTGTCTGTTGCTGAGTGGATGATGGAAAAGGTTTATTATTGCTAAACCTATTTCTTCCACCATTATTAAAGCCTTGTTGAGGCTTTTGATCCTTCCATGAGAAATTTGGATGATTTTTCCATGATGAGTTATAGGTGTTTCCATAAGGTTCACCTAAGTAATTCACCTCTGCTATTGTAGGGTTCTCAGGATCATAAGCTTCTTCTTCATAAGAAGCCTCTTGAGTACTGTTGGATGTAGCTTGCATTCCATTCAGACTCTGAGAAATCATATTGACTTGCTGAGTCAATATTTTATTCTGAGCCAATATGGCATTCAGAGTATCAACTTCAAGAACTCCCTTCTTCATAGGCGTCCCATTACTCACAAGATTCCTCTCAAAAGTGTACATGAACTGGTTATTAGCAACCATGTCAATGAGTTCTTGAGCTTCTGCAGGCGTTTTCTTTAGGTGAATGGATCCACCTGCAGAAGTGTCCAGTGACATTTTTGATAGCTCAGATAAACCATCATAGAATATATCCAGGATGGTCCATTCTGAAAGCATGTCAGAAGGAGACTTTTTGGTCAACTATTTATATCTTTCCCAAGCTTCATAGAGGGATTCACCTTCTTTCTGTCTGAAGGTTTGAACATCAGCTCTAAGCTTGCTCAGCTTTTGAGGAGGAAAGTACTTGGCTAAGAAAGCCGTGACTAGCTTATCCCAAGAGTTCAGGCTGTCTTTGGGTTGAGAATCCAACCATAATCTAGCTCTGTCTCTTACAGCAAAAGGGAAAAGCATGAGCCTGTAGACTTCAGGATCTACTCCATTAGTCTTAACAATATCACATATCTGCAAGAATTCAGTTAAAAACTGAAAAGGATCTTCAGACGGAAGTCCATGAAACTTGCAGTTCTGTTGCATCAGAGAAACTAATTGAGGTTTCAGCTCAAAGTTGTTTGCTCCGATGGCAGGAATGGAGATGCTTCTTCCATGTAAATTGGAATTAGGTGCAGTAAACTCACCAAGCATCTTCCTTACATTATTATTATTTTTGGCTGCCATCTTCTCTTCCTGTTCGAAAATTTCTGAAAGGTTATCTCTGGATTGTTGTAATTTAGCTTTTCTTAATTTTCTCTTCAGAGTCCTTTCAGGTTCTAGATCTGCTTCAACAAGAATATTCTTGTCCTTGCTCCTGCTCATATGACAAAGAAGAGGGCACAGAAATAATAATAATAATATGGATCCTTTATACCACAGTATAGGGATCCCTGTGTGAGTAGAAGAAGAGGGGGAGACAAAGAATGTAATATAATGAAGAAACACAACTGTGAGGAGGGTTGAGATGTGAGATGAGATGTTAGTAGATGAATAAATAAATAGAATAAGATGGGGGAGGAAAAAATTTTCGAAAATAATTTTTGAAAAAAGGTTAGTGATTTTCAAAAATGGTTTTTGAAAAATGTTAGTATTTTTTCGAAAATTTTTAAAATCAAAAATAAAAATAAGAATAATTAGTTAATTAAAAAGAAATTTTTGAAAAAGAGGGTAGATATTTTTGAAAATTAAAGAGAGAGAGTTAGTTAGGTAGTTTTGAAAAAGTTAAGAAACAAACAAAAAGTTAGTTAGTTAGTTGAAACAAATTTTGAAAAGATAAGAAGTTAGGAGGTTAGAAAAGATATTTTGAAACCAACTTTTTGAAAAAGGTAAGATAAGAAGATATTTTAGAAATTAGTTTTGAAAAAGATTTGATTTTTAAAATCTTAATTAATGACTTGATTCATAAGAAATCACAAGATATGATTCTAGATCTTAAAGTTTGAATCTTTCTTAACAAGCAAGTAACAAACTTCAAATTTTTGAATCAAAACAGTAATTGTTATTGTTATTTTCGAAAATTTGGTATAAAAATAAGAAAAAGATTTTTCAAAAATATTTTTGGAATTTTCGAAAATACTAAGAATTTTGAAAAAGATTTGATTTTTGAAAAAGATTTTGAAAAAGATAAGATTTTCAAATTGAAAATTTAATTTGACTCATGAGAAACAATTTGATTTTAAAAATTTTTGAAAAAGTCAATCCAAATTTTCGAATTTGATGAGAGAAAATGGGAAAGATATTTTTTTGATTTTTTGAAATTTTTATGATGAGAGAGAAAAACACTAAAGAGATGCAATGCATGAAATTTTTAGATCAAAACATGTGATGCATGCAAGAATGCTATGAATGTCAAGATGAACACCAAGAACACTATGAATGTTAAGATGAACATCATAGACACAATTTTGAAAAATTTTTAATACAAAGAAAACAAGCAAGACACCAAACTTAGAATTCTTTAATGCTTAGACACTAAGACCTCAAGAATGCATATGATAAACATGAAAAGACACAAAACAAAAAATCATCAAGATCAAACAAGAAGACTTACCAAGAACAACTTGAAGATCATGAAGAATACTATGAATGCATGAATTTTCGAAAAAAATGCAAGATGCACATGCAATTGACACCAAACTTATAACATGACTCAAGACTCAAACAAGAAACACAAAAATATTTTTGCTTTTTATGATTTTCTAATTTTTTTTTGGATTTTTTTTTCGAAAATTATTTGTAAAAGAGAAAATAAGGATTCCAAAATTTTTAATATGAATTCCAGGAATCTTGCCATGTTAGTCTAAAGCTTCAGTCCAGGAATTAGACATGGCTCACTAGCCAGCCAAGCTTTCAATGAAAGCTCCGGTCCAAAACACTAGACATGGCCAATGGCCAGCCAAGCTTCAACATTTAACACCAGAGTATATTGCTCTTGATAACAAATTGCAAGCCTCAGTCCAAATAAATTTAGACATGGCTTTACAGCCAGCCAGGCTTTACATGCTTCATGAAACACTAGAATTCATTCTTAAAAATTTTGAATAAAAAATTTTTTTTTTCGAAAACAAGAGAAAAATTTTTGAAAGATTTTTTTGAAAACAAAACAAAAAGAAAATTACCTAATCTGAGCAACAAGATGAACCGTCAGTTGTCCAAACTCGAACAATCCCCGGCAACGGCGCCAAAAACTTGGTGCACGAAATTGTGATGTCCAGGCTCAAACAATCCCTGGCAACGTGAGCAACTTGGTACGCGCAATCGTGATTACACTTTGATTATGTAAAATTCATGGCTCTTTCTTTCCCTGGCAATGGCGCCAAGAACATGGTGCCAATACCATGGTTCACAACTTCGATACAACTAACCAGCAAGTGCACTGGGTCGTCCAAGTAATACCTTACGTGAGTAAGGGTCGAATCCCACGGAGATTGTTGGTATGAAGCAAGCTATGGTCACCTTGCAAATCTCAGTCAGGCAAATATAAATTGATAATCGAGTTTTCGAATATTAATTAATAAAAAGTAAAGATAGAGATACTTATGTAATTCATTGGTGAGAATTTCAGATAAGCGTATAGAGATGCGTTTGTTCCTCTGAATCTCTGCTTTCCTGCTATCTTCATCCAATCAGTCTTACTCCTTTCCATGGCTGGCTTTATGCAAGGGCATCACCGTTGTCAGTGGCTACATCCCCTCCTCTCAGTGAAAAATATGCTCACATGCTCTGTCACAGCACGGCTAATCATCTGTCGGTTCTCGATCATGCTGGAATAGGATTCACCCTCCTTTTGCGTCTGTCACTAACGCCCAGCACTCGCGAGTTTGAAGCTCGTCACAGTCATTCAATCATTGAATCCTACTCGGAATACCACAGACAAGGTTTAGACTTTCCGGATTCTCTTGAATGCCTCCATCATTCTAGCTTACGCCACGAAGATTCTGGTTAGGAGATCTAAGAGATATTCATTCTAGCTTCTTTCATGTAGAACGGAAGTGTTTGTCAGGCACGTGTTCATAGGGGAGAATGGTGATGAGCGTCACACATAATCATCACCTTCATCACGTTCTTGGGTGCGAATGGATATCTTAGAAGTGAAACAAGATGAATTGAATAGAAAACAGTAGTACTTTGCATTAATCTTTGAGGAACAGCAGAGCTCCACACCTTAATCTATGGAGTGTAGAAACTCTGCCGTTGAAAATACATAAGTGAAAGGTCCAGGCATTGCCGAATGGCCAGCCCTCAAATGTGATCTAAGATAGCATACAACTGATCAAAGATACCTAATACAATAGTAAAAGGTCCTATTTATAATAAACTAGCTACTAGGGTTTACAGAAGTAAGTAATTGATGCATAAATCCACTTCCGAGGCCCACTTAGTGTGTGCTTGGGCTGAGCTTTAGTGTTGCACGTGTAGAGGTCCTTCTTGGAGTTGAACGCCAGTTTTTGTGCCAGTTTGGGCATTCAACTCTGGTTTTGGCTCCTTTTCTGGCGCTGGACGCCTGATTTGGGCAGAAAGCTGGCGTTGAACGCCCGTTTACGTCGTCTATTCTTGGCCAAAGTATGGACTATTATATATTGCTGGAAAGCCCTGGACGTCTATCTTCCAACGCAATTGGAAGCGCGCCATTTCAAGTTTTGTAGCTCCAGAAAATCCACTTTGAGTGCAGGAAGGTCAGAATCCAACAGCATCAGCAGTCCTTCTTCAACCTCTGAATCTGATTTCTGCTCAAGTCCCTCGACTTCAGCCAGAAAATACCTGAAATCACAGAAAAACACGTAAACTCATAGTAAAGTTCAGAAATGTGAATTTAACATAAAAACTAATGAAAACATCCCTAAAAGTAACCAGATCCTACTAAAAACATACTAAAAACAATGCCAAAAAGCGTATAAATTATCCTCTCATCACCTTACCAAGAAGATGGAGAGGAATCAAGTAGCAGTAATCACCACCTCAACAGCAGCTCAAGAAAGAGTGAATGAAGAAGCAGAGGGTGATCAGGAACAAGCCAACTACATTGGAAATTCACCTAGTCAGAACCATGACCTATACTCCAAAACCTATAATCCTGGTTGGAGGAACCACCCAAACTTTGGGTGGGGAAATCAGCAAGACCAAGGCCAAGATCAGAGATGCCACAACCCCAACAATAATGCAACTCATCAACATTCTACACAGAGATCATATCAGCACCCACCTCACAACACACCTCAACATCCATACCAAAGCCAAAATGGCCTTTCTCATCCCTCCAATCTCAACTCACCATCATCGGAAGAAAGACTATCAAGGATTGAGACTCTACTTGAAGGCATATGTAAGGAAATCCAAGATCACAAACTGTTCAAGGAGGAGGTGCGAGCCAATATCAAGAACCAGGGAGACACCATCAAGAGGCTAGAATTTCAAGTGGGATACCTCTCTGAGAAGATTCCCAAACCTACTGATAGCTTCCCAAGTGACACAGAGAAGAACCCGAGAGGTGAAGCAACGAAGGTCAGATGGGAAGATTGCAAGATGGTTACTATAAGTGATAAGGGGATTGAGGAAGAGCCGAACAAACCATTAGAACAACCTGGAGATACATCAGCAGAGAAATAGGATGAGGATCACCAAGAAACCAAAATTTCACAGAAGGAGCTGCTGAGACTCTATGCACCTTTTCCCCAAAGACTCAAGGGTGGTGTAGAAAAGAGAATATACTCAAGGTTTCTTGACATGTTTGCATCTCTCCATGTAAACATATCATTCATCAAGGCCCTCCAACAAATGCCCTCATACATTAAGTATATGAAGGAGCTGCTGACCAGAAAAAGCTCACTCAAAGGAGGGCAAACAATAGTGATGAATAAGGAGTGCAGTGCTCTCATTCAACCAGAGATGCCTACAAAAAGGAAGGACCCAGGGAGTTTTCACATCCCCTGTGCCATAGGAGAAACAATGTTTGATAAGGGATTCTGTGATCTGGGAGCAAGCATCAACTTAATGCCTTTGTCCCTTATGAAGAAGCTGCAGATCAATGAGCTAATGTCCACAGATGTAGTCATCAGGCTGGCTGACAAAACTCAAAAACAAGCAGTAGGAGTGGTGGAAAACGTGTTAGTGAAGGTTGGGAACTACTTCCTTCCCACAGACTTTGTCATAATAGAAATGGAAGTGAGCCACCTTCACCCAATCATATTGGGATGACCATTCCTAGCTACAACCAGAGCGCTCATAAATGTTGAGCGAGGAGAGCTAATATTGAGGATACATGACGAACAACTCGCATTCAATGTCTTTAAACCCTCACAAGAAGCAGATCAGAAAAGCAAGGAACCAAGGGGAGAGCACGACAAAGCACTGGTGGAAGAAACAAGCATTGAAGCACAAGCTGTACACCTGGCAACCCCTTTGGTTGATGAACAAGATTATCGGCAGTTGTCACAGCCCAAGGAAGATCAGGAAGAACCTAAACCACCAGAGTCATATGAAACCAGCAACAAAATTTCCTTGAAAGAAGAGGTCACAAAGAGCAGGGCAACATCAAAAGGAACAAAGAAGAAGGCACCAAGGAGGTGGAGAAATAAGAAGATCCCTACAAAGGATTTCTCTCCAGGGGATAAAGTGATCTCAGCTTACTTCCTAGATATCCCACCTCATCTCCCCACCATCCCATCTCAGCTACCTAAGGTTTTCACCATCAACAAAGTTCTCTCCCTAGAACATGTAGAGATCCTTGATGAAGCCAATGGATATAAGTTTACTGTAAGAGGGGAAGATTAGAAGCATTACCAACCACCCTGACAAAGGGTAGAATGTCAAGCTAGTGATGCTAAAGAAGCGCTTCATGGAAGGCAACCCATGTTTTATATGCTTTTGAAGTAATTAATAATGCAAGGTTCATGAATTCCAAATCAGCTTTGACATATCCTTGAATGAATCCTTTTATGCAACATATAGTGGAGAACAAGTTTGGTGTTCAAGGCACACTAAGAGAACATGAATGCAACTCATAGCATGTCACTCTTAGCACCTTAAACAATTCTTTTTACACCACATGACCACAAACTAAGTTTGGTGTCACCAATGTTGC
The DNA here is from genome assembly GCF_059453495.1 of Arachis ipaensis. Classification (NCBI taxonomy): domain Eukaryota; kingdom Viridiplantae; phylum Streptophyta; class Magnoliopsida; order Fabales; family Fabaceae; genus Arachis; species Arachis ipaensis. The sequence goes on along the minus strand of NC_142441.1, from coordinate 79,037,904 downwards.
ATATATGGGGAATTAATTAGTCAGTTGGTTTGCATTCATGAATAGCACTTAGTTAGTTAAAAACAAAAACAAAAAAAAAATTGTTTTTCTTCCTTTTGAAAAGTAGTTATCCCACTTTTCCAATATTTGCCGCCAACTTTCAATCTTATTAATTTTGTTCTTTTATCCTGTAGGAGAAATGAGAGGAGGATTGGAAAGAATTGATTGGACAATTGAAGAAGGAGGATTCGGCCACCACAAAAGGAGAGTACTATACACGTGTTTTCAAGGGGGATGCATTGGGAAATATTGCCATGCAACATTGGAAGAGTGACACGCTTGGAAATCAAACCAACCCCCCTTCATAAAGTTGATGATCCTTGTGCTCTTCCTATGCTAAACCCCATCCGTTCATCACACAACCACTCCATCAATCCACACCTTTCATTCACTCACCATCTCCCTATATAAAGTGGTTCTTATTCCATACCCTTTCCACATCCCAAATTCTCATTCTTTGTACTTCTAACTCTCGGAACCTAATACCTCTTACCCCATCAAAAACACTCTCCCTCACTCCCTTAACTATATCCTATCCTAATCCGGCCGAATTTCACCATCTATCCACACCCTTTAACACCTTCACATCTCAAAAAGTCACTTATGGCATCATCAAGCTCTAAGAGAAGAAAAGGGAAGGAGCCTATGGAGCAACGCCCTTTCGATGAGAAGAAATTCAGAACCTTTCACCATGCATTGCAATATGGATGGATGGTTGATAAGGAGATCATATATGAGCTAGGCTTTCAAGTCAGAAAAACTGAGTGCCCCGAAATCACAGAGAAGGTGGAAAAGAAGAGATGGGAGCTCCTTACTGATCCAATCATAAAAGTAAATGCAACTCTTGTAAGAGAGTTTTATGCAAATGCAGTCAGGTATGATAAGGCAGATGACTCCTATATAAGCTTCGTGAGAGGGGTAACCGTGGACTTCAGCCCCATGAGCATCATGAGGGTGTTAAAGCTACGGACCATACCATTTGCAGAAGAAAGCTATCACTCCAGAATAGATAGCAGCCCCAATCATGACCAGATTATACAAGATATTTGCGTGCAAGGAGCTGATTGGGTACGAGATCCTCAGGGGAAACCCAAGTTCATCAAAAGAGGGGACCTCACCCCTGAAGCAAAGGGGTGGTTTGAAATTGTGAGGAGATCCATCCTTCCTGTCGGGAATAACTTAGAGGTGAATCTTAAGAGAGCAACAATGGTGCAATGTATACCTAAAGGGGGAGAGATCAAGGTCCATGAACTGATAGCCCAAGGTATTAGGAAGATGGCTGAAAAGAGCAATTCTGGAGGAAGGATAGACTACCCCAGCACTATTTTTTGTCTGTGTGACAGGGCTGGGTGGTGTTCGAGGATGAGGACCCCGAGTGGATAAAAGTGGGCATCCCAATTACTGTTCGACGGATGCATGCTGTTGCATCTCCCTTACCTCAACGAAAGCCAAGAAAGAGGCCAGCCCATCAAGTAGTAGAAAGACAAAACTTAGAGGAGCAAGCCCCTTTAAACATGCACCAACTACAGGAAGCGATTGATGGCTTATCTAGACAATACTTGGAAAATCAAAGGGCATAGAAAGAGTTACATTTACAATTTGTAAGCCGTAAAGAAGAATTACTTTCTGGATGGATGAATCAACAGGGGGAATGGCAAAAGCAAATGATGGAGCAGCAACTGGAATACGAGAAACATTAGGGTGAATCCTTCCACAGGATAGAGCAAAGGCAAGATCAACAACAATAAGCCATCCAAAAGCTAATCAACATCCAAGCACATCAAGGTGCACACATAGATGAAATGCATCGGAAACAATTGGAACAGGCAGAACTCTTTGACAAATACAGAGCGTTTGCAGAGGGAGTTTACATGAACGAGACTGGACATCATGTAAACACTCAAGCCAGGCTCGGGTACTTAGTTGGACAACTGCTTGTACTGCATCCGGGAATCACAAGATATGAAGAAGTAAAGGATAAATTAGCGCGAGAAGAAAGAGAGAGGGTAGAAAAGAGTCATTAATCAGTAAGGAAGGCACTTCAGGAGTGGAAAAAAGCCAGACTAGCATGGATACGAGGAAACACAAGTGGACACAAAGAGGACAAATAAGAGGGAGAGCATGAGCACTCCCATGAGTAAAAGGTGGTGGAGTTCCCTCTTTGTTCCATCTTTTTCAAAGCATTAAATAAGCAAAATCATGTATGAAATAGAATATGTTTCCATAGTAGCTTAGGAATTTTCAATTCTGTCTTTAGTATTTTCATTGCTTAGGTCTATGCTTGCTGGTTCAAGTTACCTGTCTTCATTTTCACGTTGCTCACTTGTATGCTTGTCCCTTGAGTCAAACAAAAAAGAGATGTTATGAAAGACCAGAGTGATAATCAATTGTGGAGTAGGTTCTTAAGCTTGTGGTGTAATAATGACTTAGCTAAGTTGGTTCACCAACAAGGTAGGAAGGCAACTATCTGTCCTGAAGTCATATGCTTGAAACACACCCCATGAGACTAGCTAAATAACAATATCCTAATAAGAAAAAGGAAAAGAAAAATAAGAGTTGAAAAAGAAAGAAAAGTAATAAGAAATAAGGGTAGGCACCAAGGGCTTGAATCTTGAGGGATGTGTCTGTGGTGCTCTTGTACCAAGGATATGCTTGGATGAATAAGTTCTTAGGAGTGCTTTATCACTTGGTAAATTGGGTTAACTAACCCGGGATTATCAACTGAAAATCCACTATCAAGAGCAACCTTGCTACAGAACATTTAGTAAACCCAAAGAGGTGCTGGACACCAAGGCCTCAAGGAAAGAAAATAACAAACCATGTGCCTGTGGTGTGCATGTATGGGGGAGAGAGACTTGAGGGAGTAAGTCCTTAGGGGTGTTTCAACACCTAGCACCTTGAACCAACTGGTTCGGGAGTATTGGCTGAAAGCTTATTTTAAAGAGTCGCCCCCTCACAGAGTACTTAGCCTAAGGATGCAATAAACCTTGAAAAGACAAAGGGATCAATAAATAAAAGTCTCAAAGGGTGCAATCAAGTGAGTGTTCCAGGGCATGATAAAGGTCTGAATGCCAGTAAAGGAATGAACCTAAGTTGCTATGCATGAAACCCCATAAAACCAAGGACATGACTTCCACAATAATGATTCATTCCTCTTATCATTTCATTCGTCATTCTCATGTTTCAGTACTTGCTTAGGGACAAGTAAGCTTTAAGTTTGGTGTTGTGATGCCAGGGCATTTTGGCCAGTTTCACTGACCTTTTCTTTACTATTTTAGGGTAGTTTCATGCATTTTCTTAGGAAATAAGCAAGTTTTGGGTAGAATTTCACTTACATCTTGATTCAAGCAAACATTGTGAATTTTATATGATTTCATGAGAATTATGCATGAATTTAATGACAAATTGGATGATGCATGACTCATAACTTAGATTAGAGCTTTGATGCACTTTATTTGCTTGATTTCATGACAAAGGAAGCAAGGAAAAGCCACGTTAGTCTAACTAACGTGACCACTAACGTGGAATGGGAGCTAGCTTGCAACGTTAATGAGAAAAGTGATCACCAATAATGTCATCGAAGCCATCATAGCCCACGTTAAGTACCACGTTAACTACATTAACGTGGTAGTTAACGTGGTGGAAAAGGAAGCTCCAAGTGTTAGTGGTAAAAGTGAGTGCCACTAAAGCTCCAAAAGGGCAATTAGTCACGTTAAGAGTCACGTTAACTCAGTTAACGTGAACTCTAAGTGGAAGAGGAAGATAATGCCAACGTTAGTGACACTCACCTTTGTCACTAACATTGGACTAAGCCCATATTGGCTACGTTAAGAGCCACGTTAACTTAGTTAACGTGAACTCTAACGTGGAAGGAGAAAGGAATCGCCAACGTTAGTGACACTCACCTTTGTCACTAACGTTGGAGATGGCAATTAACACCACGTTAGTGGCCACGTTAATGTAATTAACGTGAAGCACTAACGTGGGAAAGGGGCGTTTTGGAGCGTTAGTGAAAAAGGTAGGTGTCACTAACGCTCTCGAAGATTTGGCAAGCCTACGTTAAAGGTCACATTTACTATACTAACGTGAACTCTAACGTAGGGAGAAAAGGGTACTCTCAACGTTATTGGGAAAGGTAAACCCCAGTAACGTTTGCGAAGGGCCAAGAGGCAACGTTAGTGGTCACGTTAGTGCCACTAACGTTGAAGTTAACGTGGACCATTTTGGGTTAGAACGTTAGTGAAAAAGGTGATTGTCACTAATGTTCTCGACCCCACATTTTCACTTAACGTTAACACCACTAACGCCCTAAGCTAAAGTCCATACCTACTGCACACTTTCTCTGCAAGTGAAGCTGAGCCCACTAAAGATGATAACTGCTTCAACTCAAGATCCAAAGGCCCATGTCCAAGACTTGAAGAGCCAACTAGAAGATCAGAAGAGTAGTATAAATAGGAGTAGTTTTGAACTAGAGAGAGGCTTTTGGAATGGGAGAACTACTCTCTGTATAATTTTACTTTCTCTGCAACTTCTAGTTTTACTTTGAGAATGCATTCTCCATCTTTGTTTTCCATTCCCAGAGCCATGAACCACTAAACCCCTTTCATTGGGTTAGGGAGCTCTGTTGAAATTTGATGGATCAATAATAGTTTTCATTATTCTTCTTCTTTCTTTTCTCTTGATTTTACTAGAAAGCTTTTAATCTTCATCTAATTGGGTAGTTGTCTTAGAAAAAAAGCTATTCATACTTGGATCTCTTCGGAACCTTGGAAGAGGAATGAAGGGATCATGCTAGAAATGTTTTCTCATGTTGGACCAAATTGGGGGTTGGGCGGATATGGTGACATATAATTCTCCCAATACTTTGATTTGGAAATACATGTGGTATAATCAGTGACCATACTTCATCTCTTCTCATGAGCAATTAGACCAAGGAATTGGCTATTGATAAAGATTTGAGAGATTGAATTACCAAGGAATTGGAATTCAATCACTTAAGATTGCCAAGGAGATCAATGAATGCATTGATTGAGGAAGAGATGAAAATGAACTTGATCCGGAGAATGCAACATCTCCTAAGCCCAATGAATCCCCCATTTCTAATCTTACCCATTCTCTTTACTTTCGGCCATTTACTTTCATGCTAAATTCTCCATTCCCCATTTAAGATTCTGTAATTTACTTTCCGTCATTTATATTCAGCTCTTTATTTCCAGCATTTATATTTTCTGCCATTTACTTTCCCCGCCATTTAATTTCCTGCAATTCTCAAATCAAATTCTGCTTAGCTCAACTAGAACATTCCTCCAATTAAAGTTGCTTGACCAATCAATCCCTGTGGGATTCGACCTCACTCTATTGTGAGTTTTTACTTGACGACAATTCGGTATACTTGCCGAGGGAAATCTGTTAAGAGACAAGTTTCCGTGCATAATCTGGTCCTCTCACAATTGGAGCTTGAGTCAAGGCAATCTTTAGCTTATCAAATGCTTTCATGCAGTCCTCACTCAGCTCGAACTCAACATCCTTCTGCAACAGTCTGGATAAAGGCAATGCTACCTTACTGAATTCCTTGATGAATCTCTTGTAGAAACCTGCATGACCAAGGAACAAACGGACTTCCCTCACGGAGGAGGGGTAAGGTAAACTAGAAATGACATCTACCGTTGCTGGATCTACAGAAATACCTGTATTGGAAACAATGTGTCCTAGAACAATACCTTATTTTACCATAAAATGACATTTTTCGAAATTTAATACAAGATTTGAACAAACACACCTGTCTACTACTCTAGCTAAACTATCCAAGCAAAGGTTAAAAGAATCACCGTACACACTAAAGTCATCCATAAAAACTTCCATACAGCTCTCTATAAGATCTAAGAAAATACTCATCATGCACCTTTGGAAAGTAGCCGGTGTATTACACAAGCCAAAAGGCATCCTCTTGTATGCATACGTTCCAAAGGGACATGTAAAAGTAGTATTTTCTTGATCTTCAGGAGCTATATGAATTTGAAAATAGCCTGTATAACCATCTAACAAGCAGTAATGTGATTTACCTGACAGACGATCAAGCATTTGATCAATGAATGGCAGTGGATAGTGATCCTTACGAGTAGCCTGGTTGAGGTTCCTGAAATCAATGCAAACTCTCCATGAATTCTGCACTCTAGTTGCTATGTGCTCTCCATGCTCATTCTTCCTTGTTGTAACTCCAGACTTATTGGGCACCACTTGTACTGGGCTAACCCATTCGCTATCTGAGATGGGGTAGATGATATTAGCTTCATGTAGTCTGGTGACTTCCTTCTTAACAACCTCCAAGATGGTGGGGTTCAGTCTTCTTTGAGGTTGATGGATAGGCCTTGCTCCCTCTTCTAAAAATATCCTGTGCTCACAAACTTGAGGGCTGATGCCTACTATATCCGCTACGCTCCACCCAATTCCTTTCTTGTGTCTTCTCAGCACACTAAGCAGCTGCTCCTCCTGTTGGGATGTGAGTTCCCTTGCAATGATAACTGGGAGCTTCTTATTATCTTCAAGGTAAGCATACTTGAGGTGAGGTGCAAGGGGCTTCAACTCCATTTTCTGCTCATGGCTAGGTACTTGATCATCTAGAGCCAGTGATGATGGCAAAGTGTCCACATTGTGTTCAGAGGGTTTCCCCCACACTTGTACCTTGCTCCATGTGCATCCTTTCTACTTCTTCTTAGTGAACTGCAGCTACAGTCTCGTTAATGATATCGCACTAGAAGATGGAATGATCTTTCGGAGGGTGCTTCATACCTTCATTCAGGTTAGTGGTTCATGGCTTCATAGCTTCTAGAAGATGGAATGATCTTTCAGAGCTCCCTAACCCAATGAAAGGGGTTTAGTGGTTCATGGCTCTGGGAATGGAAAACAAAGATGGAGAATGCATTCTCAAAGTAAAACTAGAAGTTGCAGAGAAAGTAAAATTATACAGAGAGTAGTTCTCCCAATCCAAAAGCCTCTCTCTAGTTCAAAACTACTCCTATTTATACTACTCTTATGATCTTCTAGTTGGCTCTTCAAGTCTTGGATATGGGCCTTTGGATCTTGAGTTGAAGCAGTTATCATATTTAGTGGGCTCAGCTTCACTTGCAGAGAAAGTGTGCAGTAGGCATGGACTTTAGCTTAGGGCCTTAGTGGTGTTAACGTTAAGTGAAAATGTACGGTCGAGAACATTAATGACAATCACCTTTTTCACTAACGTTCCTAACCCAAAATGGTCCACGTTAACTACAACGTTAGTGGCACTAACGTGACCACTAATGTTGCCTCTTGGCCCTTCGCAAACGTTACTGGGGTTTACCTTTCCCAATAATGTTGAGAGTACCCCTTTCTCCCTATGTTAGAGTTCACGTTAGTATAGTTAACGTGACCTTTAACGTAGGCTTGCCAAATCTTCGAGAGCGTTAGTGACACCTACCTTTTTCACTAACGCTTCAAAATGCCCCTTTCCCACGTTAGTGCTTCACGTTAATTACATTAACGTGGCCACTAACGTGGTGTTGATTGCCATCTCCAACGTTAGTGACAAAGGTGAGTGTCACTAACGTTGGCGATTCCTTGCTCCTTCCACGTTAGAGTTCACGTTAACTAAGTTAACGTGGCTCTTAACGTAGCCAATATGGGCTTAGTCCAACATTAGTGACAAAGGTGAGTGTCACTAACGTTGGCATTATCTTCCTCTTCCACGTTAGAGTTCACGTTAACTGAGTTAACGTGACTCTTAACGTGGCCAATTGCTCTTTTGGAGCATTAATGGCACTCACTTTTACCACTAAACCAGCCAGCAACAAATAACATGTTTCTTCAAACAGTGAGCAAGAATGCTAGCATAAAATACAGCACTAAATCTACCCAATGAACAGAGATAGTGGATTCAAGTAGCATGCCATTCATTGAATTCAAGTTGCAACTACCATTCCATGACAGTAATTATTCCACTTGCAAGCAGCATGAATTCTGACACTTGAGCATGATTGAATCCAATAATGAAGTGCAAATTAAATCAGGAATTTTTCCAACAGCAATCAGCAAAAGCAAATAACCAGGCAGCAGCATCAATTCACACAAGCCTAAATCCACTACTCAGCCCAGGTTCTCTAACCACCTAATTAAACTAAACTAACTAACTAAGCTAATTACAGAATTAATATAAAATAGTAAAGGGAGCAGAAAGACAGAGAAGAAGTAGAAATGTAGGAAGGGAGAAACGGACAGGGGAAACAGCACGGAAGTGCTACCAACATTATTTGCTCACTAGAAGTGGGTGGAGGCAATCCTCACTAGAACCGATGATGCTAATGTAATGCTTTCTTTTGTTCGGAATAACATTATTTACCGCTATGGATCACCACAAGCAATCGTGAGTGATTAAGGCTCGCACTTTTGCAACAAAAGAATGGCAGGGATAATGAAGAAGTATGGCATCATCCATAAGGTGGCCACGGCATTCCACCCACAGGCGAATGGCCAAGCCGAGGTCTCCAATCTGGAAATCAAGCATGCATTGGAAAAGGTTGTGAAGCCTCATAGAAAAGATTGGAGTACTAAGCTCAATGATGCGCTCTGGGCCTACCGAACGACTTACAAGATGCCGATTGGTATGAGCCCATTCCGGTTGGTCTATGGGAAGGCTTGCCATCTCCCGGTGGAGATTGAACATAAAGCATATTGGGCCGTAAAAGAGTTAAACAACGGATTTGGGGTTGGAGTTGAAAGGAAGCTACAATTAGTGGAGCTTGAGAACCTTAGATTGGAAGCCTATGAAAATTCAAGGCTTTACAAGGAAAAGATGAAAGCGGTGCATGATCGAAACATAAGAAGAAGAGAGTTTAGAGCCGGAGAGCTAGTTCTCCTCTATAACTCTAGGTTACGGTTGATGCTCGGAAAGCTAAGGTCAAGGTGGGAACAAGGTTGCGAGAACCAGACCGGTTAATGAACCGATGAGGTGACTGGTTCACTGGTTCAACCGGGGTTCAACCAGTTTAATTAAATATTAAATAAAATTATTAAAAATTTAGTATAAAAACACATTAAACACAACACGAGTTCCATAATGCATTGAAGGGGAAATTATCCAATAGCTATTAAATGTACAATGATCATGCCTATACCAAATGAATTATGTAAATGGAACACAAACTTAAAAAACAATCTATAACCTCTAGAGCTCTTAGTGGCTTCAATTCCCTGTGAACTTTTCCATCTGCATTACTCATTGACTCCACTGCCCTGTTGCATTCTTCATTGCTCTTGACCTGCTCCTTTGATGTGTTGCACAGTTTATCAAGAGCCATTCCTTTTCCATCTTCACATCACCATTCTCTCTACAATCTTCAGGTGGAGATGCATGAGGGACATCCTTATGGCAGGTTCAGAAGCATCACTTTCAGATACTTTCACCACCAACATTCAATATAGCAGAATTCAATAGAGCACAATTGAACTTATATAGTGAAATTCAATATAGAAAAATTCAAAAACCAGAGTCCCAAAATTAAACTTTTATCAAATTTATATTCGGTAAAATTTAGAATTACAAAATGATTAATCCATATAATTAACAAAATAAAAAAATTGAAAAGCAGAATAACTCAAAACAAGAACTCTGCATCTGAAGTTATGAACACAAATCTTCCCTAAATTCCTTACTGAATAAAAAATTAATTGAAAAAAACAAAAACCAAAAAAATTTCAACATAAATAATGTAGTGAAGTAATCCATCATAACACCATCAACTGAGAATCAAACAAATCAGCAACAAACAAGTGCAGCAACTCAGAAATCAGAATAAATAAAATTAACAAACACAACAGAGGAAACAAATAAAAAACTAAAGTGAAAAGGGAAGAAATCAGTGAAAATAAACAAGACCATGAAGATGTTGAGGGACGATGAAAATTGAAGAACTCACGGGCGACGGCAAAGAGCCCACGGCGGCACAGGTACGTTCGCACTTCAGACAGAGAGGTGCTCGATACAGACAGAGGAGAGATGTCTCGGAGACAGAGGCATTTTTGACGATGAGAAAGAGGCGGCTGACGACGGGGACGACAGAGAAGACTGGCGGCGTCTGAGACTAAGAGCGACATAGATTGGGGGATTTTGCCATTTTGGAGAGACTGAGAGTGAGAGAGAAGAGAGAAGTGAAAAGCAGAAAAGCTCGGGAAGCCATGCACATCAACCACAGCTCCACCACCTCCTTCCTCCACCGCTGCCGTGCTTTGACAAGCCTCATTCTTCCGCTGCTCTCCAAAGAACCTTTGAATTAGGGGTTTTGATTTTGGTATATTGGTGACCCTGAGAGTGAGAAAAGGGAGAAGGGATTGGGGGCATTTGGGCTACGCGTTTTGTTTTTTTTTTCTAATTAAACCAAAACGATGCCGTTTGGTGTTGAAGGGGAGAACCAGACTTAAAAAAAAATTGGCCGGTTCGTTCGGTTCACCGGTTAACCACCGGTTCGGCAAATTTTTTCACCATTTTTTTGCAGGCCGGTTTTAGGAGTTGACCGGACCGGCTAACTGATCGGTTCTTGGTTAATCCGGTCGAACCGGCTGGTCCGGTCCGGTTTTCAGAACATTGGGTGGGAAGGCCCTTATAGAGTGGAGAAAGCGGAACCATATGGAGTCTACCAACTAAGACATCCTTCAAACCCCAACATCTTCAAAGTTAATGGTCATCGTCTAAAGCTATACCATGGAGAAAAGATGAAAAGCAACAAGAGGTTGAGGTATTCCTCCTTGAGGATGCACCCGAAGGCGAGGAGATTTGAGCTCATGACAGTCCAACTTAAGGACGTTAAACAAACGTGCTAGGTGGGAGACACCCCACCATGGTATGATCTACCTTTGTGTATAGTTTCTTGCTACTAACTCTTTTGAATATTCATGAATTTTATGATTGCTTGTTTGTGAGTTTGTTCATAGTAGGGTTGATTTTGCTTATTTTGTTTTAAATTGCTCATGAGGAGTTCATTGATATTGGTTTGATTGAATTGTGATGTTGAAGAAATGCTTAGGGTTGAGAGTTACGTGAGATTTTTGATGTTTTTGACCCTTAGCATGCATTACTACCAATTTTGTGCCATAATTGCCATCCTCATGTGTATAAAAAAAAGGGGGCATCCACGCGCAAGCATGCTACACGCGTACGCGTGGACGTATTTTCACAGCCCATAGTACTAAAATCTGAAAGTTGTGCCTCTAGTGTGCCCACTTTGTGCCTGGGGCACAACCAAGTCCCACGCGTACGCGCATGTGACGCGTACGCGTGCCTCTGCAAATTCGCACACCCACGCGTAAGCATGGGCGACGTGTACGCGTCGGCTGCAAATTTTGGCCACTCTGGTATAAAAACCAGAGGGTTGTGCCCCTTTTATGCCAAAACTATGCCAGGCGACCCACGCGTAAGCATAGGTGACGCGTACGCGTCGTTAGCCGATTTCGCAATCCACGCGTAAGCGTGATAGACACGTACGCCTCGATTCTGTTGCATACTTCTTCTGATACAAAAGCCAGAGAGTTATGCCTGCTCTGTACCCACTTTGTGCCCAAGGCACAACCTTATCCATGCGTGCACGTCGCCTGACTTGTACGCGTCCCATTGCTATCCTGCAACCCACGCGTACGCGTGGGAGACGCTTATGCGTCGCCTCGCATTTCTTCCCCTCCACGCGTCCGCGTGGCGTGCACACACGCGTCGATTCCCCGACGCAAATAAAGCACAACGCGTGCCCTGGTACAAGAGCACCACAGACACATCCCTCAAGTTTCAAGCCCTTGGTGCCTAGCCTTATTCTTTATTAACTTTTCTTTCTTTTTCAACTCTTATTGTTCTTTTCCTTTTTTTTATTAGGATCTTATTATTTAGCTAGTCTCATGGGGTGTGTTTCAAGTATATGATTCAGGACAGATAGTTGCCTTCCCACCTTGTTGGTGAACCAACTTAGCTAAGTGATTACTTCACCATAAATTTAAGGACCTGCTCTACAACTTGAACATCACTCTGGTCTTTGATAACATCTCTTTTTATTGGACTTAAAAGGACAAGCATACAGTAAGCAAGATGAAAATGAAAACAGGCAACTTGAACCAGCAAGCATAGACCTAAGTAAGGAGAATACTAAAGACAGAATTGAAATTCCTAAACTACCATGGAAGCATGTTCTATTTCATACATGATTTTCCTTATTTAAAAGACTTGAAAAAGAAAGATAGAACAATGAGGGAACTCCACCACCTTTTACTCATGGGGTTGTTCATGCTCTCCCTCCTGTTTGTCCTCCTTGTATTTTTCTTGAGTGCTTGCACTCCCACTTCCCTTGCTTTTTCCAATCAACTTCTTCCAGAAGCCAGCATCTTCAATCTTCTTTTTCAATATTTCCTTCTGCTGTTTCACCTTCCTTTCCTCTTGTTCTGTGAGATCTTTTTGGACCTCATCATACGTAGGGATTGCAGAGTGTAGATTATGCATATGACTAGACATATAGTTCAACTTGGCTTGAGTGTTTATGTTGAACTCCTCCTTATGTAGTTGTCGTCCTTCATTAAGTACACTGAACTCAATGAATGCCTTCGTCTAAGCTAGCTGGCGTTGGTTGAGTTCTTGAAGGCGTTTATCTTGACGCTCTTGCCTTTCAGTCACTTGATTGATGGCTTGAGTGAGCTGGGAATAATGTTCCATTTGTTGTTTCTGCCACTCCCCTTGTTGATTCATCCAATTAGAAAGGAGTTCTTCTTGACCATCCATCCTTTGGGATTGAACGTGTAGTTGTTGCTCTTGCCGTTTCATATATCTCCTTGCCAAGTCTTCAATGGCTCCTTGAATGTGTCCCAGATTTATATTGGTTGGATCCTAGTACTCTTCTTGCTGATATTCTTTCTGTTGAGGTTCTTCTTGGTGAGGTTCTTCTTGTGGTGTTCTTCTCCCTATTTGAGGCCTTCTTTGTTGTTGGGCGGGTGTCACATACGTTATACGCTGGAGTGTAACCATCCTTCCAGGGCTTACCCAAGTTGGATTGCTGTCCTCGAAGACTACCTTGGCTTTCGTACACAGCCTAAGGATGGTGCTGGGGAACCAAAGTCTAGCACCTGGATCATTCTTCTCGGCTGATTCTTGAATCTCCTCAGCTATAATTTCGTTCACATTGATGCCTCCACCCTTTACTAAGCAGTGTACCATAGTTGCTCGAGTAACGTTGACCTCAGAATTGTTTGCAGCTGGGAGGATAGATCTCCTCACAAGTTCAAACCATCCCTTGGCTTCTGGGATGAGATCTCCTCTCCTGATGAACCGAGGTCTTCTATCTGAATACCTTTCCTAGTCAGATCCTATAACACACATATCATTCACAATTTCTTCAAGTTCATCATTGTCGGGGCCATTACTTATTCTCACGTGATAACTAGGCTCATCAAAATGTGGTGATTTCAGCTAAAGAACCCTTGTTATGGCATTGGGGCTGAAGTCCACCTCTGTTCCTCTCACATAACTTTTGAAGGTGGAGGCCTTGGTTTTGTTTTCTCTGACCACATTTGCATAGAATTCATTGATGAGGTTTGCATTTATCTTTGCTTCTGGGTTCGTGAGCCTTTGCCAACCCCTTTGTTCGATCTTTTCTCGAATCTGTGGGCATTCGTCTTTGTTGAACTGGAATGTTAACTCAGGCAATATCTTTTTGAGATTTATCCGTTCAAATTCACGTTCATGGAATGCAGTTTTGAATTTCCCTTCATCAAAAGGGCTGCTCTCAATCGGTTCCTTTCTCTTTTGCCTCTTGGAGCTTGATGATGCCAAGAATGATTTTTGAAAAGTGAAGGTGTTAAGGTTAGTGATGAGTGGTGGAATTCGGTTGGGTTTGGATAGGGTGTAGCTTGGAGAATTGTACGTCGAGAGTGAGAAGTTTGAAGAAGTGGTTGCTGGAATGTGAAGGGAAGCACGGACTAGGAATCACTTATATAGGGAAATGATGAGTAAATGAAAGGTATGGATTGATGGGGTGGTTGTGTGATGGACGGATGGGGTTTTGCATGGGATGAGCACAAGGATCATCAACTTTATGATGGGGTTGGTTCAGTTTCCAAGCTTGTTCTCCTTCCAATGTTGCATGGCAACAATTTCCAATGCAATCCCCCTGGAGACACGTGTATAGTCTTCTCTTTTTGTGGTGGCCGAACCCTTCAATTATCCCATCAATTCTCCTACAAAATAAAAGAAATATGATTAAAAGAAAACTTGTGGAAAATGGCAGAAAAATTTAAAAAGAAGAGAATAACTACTTTTTAAAGTTTTTGTTTCTAACTACTAAGTGCTGTTCATGAGTGCAAACCAACTAAAAAACTGAATATCCATGTATGCAACGTTGGCGACACCAAACTTAGTTTGTGGCAATATGGTGTAAGATGATTTGTTCAAGGTGCTAAGAGTGACATGCTATGAGTTGCATTCATGTCCTCTTAGTGTGCCCTGAACACCAAACTTGTTCTTCACTATATGTTGCATAAAAGGATTTATTCAAGGATATGTCAAAGTTGATTTGCGATCCATGAACCTTGCTTTATTAACTACTTTAAAAGCATGTAAAACATGGGTTGCCTCCTATGAAGCGCTTTTTTAGCATCACTAGCTTTACGTTCTACCTTTGTCATTGTGGTTGGTAATACTTTAAATCTTCCCCTCTTGCAGTAAACCTATATCCATTAGCTTCATCAATTATCTCTACATGTTCTAGGGAGAGAACTTTGTTGATGGTGAAAACCTTAGGTAACTGAGATGGGATGGTGGGGAGATGAGGTGGGATATCTAGGAAGTAAGCTGAGATCACTTTATCCCCTGGAGAGAAATCTTCTGTAGGGATCTTTTTGTTCCTCCATCTCCTTGGTATCTTCTTCTTTGTTTCTTTTGCTGTTATCCTGCTCTTTGTGGTCTCTTTTCCTAGGGGGATTTTGTTGCTGGTCCCATATGATTCTGGTGGTTTTGGCTCCACTTGAGTTTCCTTTAGTTGTGACAGCTGCTGATTATTTTGTTCATCACCCAAAGGAATTCCTGAGTGTACAGCTTGTGCCTCAATGCTTATTTCTCCCACCATTGCTCTGTCATGCTCTGTCCTTAGTTCCTTGCCTTCCTGACTTGCTTCTTCTGAGGGTTTGAAGACATTGAAGGTGAGTTGTTCGTCATGTATCCTCAGTATTAGCTCTCCTCGCTCCACATCTATGAGCACTCAGGCTGTAGCTAAGAATGGTCTTCCCAATATGATTGGGTGAAGATGACTTTCTTCCATTTCCAGTATGACAAAGTCTGTGGGAAGGAAGTAGTTCCCAACCTTCACCAGCACGTTTTCAGCCACTCCTATTGCTTGTTTTTTAGTTTTGTCCGCCAGCCTGATGACTACATCTGTGGGCATCAGCTCATTGATTTGCAGCCTCTTCATAAGGGATAAAGGCATTAAGTTGATGCTTGCTCCCAGATCACAGATTCCTTTATCAAACATTGTTTCTTCTATGGCACAGGGGATGTAAAAACTCCCTGGGTCCTTCCTTTTTGTAGGCAGCTCTAGTTGAATGAGAGCACTGCACTCCTTATTCATCACTATGGTTTGTCCTCCCTTGAGTGAGCTTTTCCTGGTCAGCAGCTCCTTCATGTACTTAATGTATGAGGACATTTGTTGGAGGGCCTTGATGAATGGTATGTTTACATGGAGAGATGCAAATATGTCAAAAAACCTTGAGTATATTCTCTTCTCTACACCACCATTGAGTAATTGGGGAAAGGGTGCATAGAGTCTCAGCAGCTCCTTCTGTGTAGTTGTGGTTTCTTGATGATTCTCTTCCTGCTTTCCTGTTGATGTATCTTCAGGTTGTTCTGATGGTTTGTTCGGCTCTTCCTCAATCTCCTTATCACTTATAGTAACCATCTTGCAATCTTCCCATCTGACCTTCTTTGCTTCACCTCTCAGATTTTTCTCTGTGTCACTTGCGAAGCTATCAGTAGGTTTGGGGATTTTCTCAGAAAGGTATCCCACTTGAAACTCCAGTCTCTTGATGGTGTCTCCCTAGTTCTTGATATTGGCTCGCACCTCCTCCTTGAACACCTTGTTATCTTGGATCTCTTTGCATATGCCTTCAAGCAGAGTTTCAATCCTTGAGAGTCTATCTTCAGATGATGGTGAGTCGAGAATGGAAGGATGAGAAGGGCCATTTTGACTTTGGTATGGATGCTAAGAGGTGTTGTTAGGTGGGTGTTGATAAGACCTCTGTGTGGAGTGTTAGTGAGCTGCATTGTTATTGGGGTTGTGGCGTCTCTGATCTTGGCTTTGATCCTATTGGTTTCCCTACCCAAAGTTTGGGTGGTTCCTCCAACCGGGATTATATGTTTTGGAATATGGGTCATGGTGCTGCCTAGGTGAATTTTCAATGTAGTTGGCTTGTTCCTGATCACCCTCTGCTTCTTCATTCACTCCTTCTTGAGCTGCTGCTGAGGTGGTGATTGCTGCCACTTGATTCCTCTCCATCTTTTTGGTAAGATCAGCCAACTGCTTGGTAATAAGCTTGTTTTGAGCTAACAGTGCATCCACATTGTTCAGCTCCATCACTCCTCTAGTGTTGCCTCTTTCAGAAGCATAGAAGTAGTCATTCTCTGCTACAGTCTCAATGACATCTATGACTTCTTCAATGGTCTTCTTCTTGTTCAGAGATCCCCCGGATGAGTGGTCTACTGCCTTCTTTGATTCATATGAAAGGCCTTCATAGAAAATGTGCAACTGCACCCATTCATTGAACATATCTGGCGGGCATCTTCTTGTCAGGTCCTTAAACCTCTCCCTTGCTTCATATAGAGTCTCACCATCCTGCTGCCTGAATGTTTGTACCTCAGCTCTCAACCTGTTGATCCGTTGAGGAGGATAAAATCTTGCCAAGAATTTGTTCACCACGTCTTCCCAGGTTGCTAAAATCTCCTTTGGAAAGGATTCCAGCCATTTAGATGCTTTGTCCTTGAGCGAGAAGGGAAACAGAAGTAGTCTATAGTTGTCAGGATGAACACCATTAGACTTCACAGTATCGCATATCCTCAGGAAGGTGGTTAGATGTTGATTGGGGTCTTCTTGGACACTTCCTCCGAATGAACAATTGTTCTGAACAAGGGTGATGAGCTGTGGCTTTAGTTCAAAGTTGTTGGCATGTATGGTTGGCCTTTGGATGCTACTCCCACAGTTTCCTGGGTTTGGATTGATGTAAGAACCCAGAACTCTTCTCTCTTGTCCAGCCTGATGCACTGGACCTTCTCTGCCATGGTTGTGAGCTTCTTCTCCATGATGGTTCTCCATGTTCTCATCCATGTTTGGTTCAAAGTACTCTTCCTCTTTCTCAGCACCAACTACTCTCTTTCCTCTTGCTTCCTTCCTTAATATAAAGAAGGTACTCTCAGGTTCAGAATTAAAGGAAGTTGAAGCCCCACTTATTCTACCTGTCATACAACCAACAAGGCAAAAGCAAGAAAGATAGATGCAGACAGTAATTTCTACAGAAATGCTGTTAGCGTGAGTGATACAATATATCAAACAGTTAGTGGGTTAGTGACTGAATTGTAAACAACTAAGAAAATGGGAGAGGGAAAGGGAAGAAAATAGCTAAACAGAAAGTAAATTACTCAAATGAACTTAAATCAAACAAAATAAAAACAAATGCCCAATCTAGTTATCCACCAATTTAATCATTGTTGATACAAAATCAATCCCCGGCAACGGCGCCATAAACTTGATGCACGGAAAATTGTCCCTTAACAAATCTTCCTCGGCAAGTATACCGAATTGTCATCAAGTAAAAACTCACAGTAGAGTGAGGTCGAATCCCACAGGGATTGATTGGTCAAGCAACCTTAATTGGAAGAAAGTTCTAGTTGAGCTAAGTAGAAAGTGAGTTGAGAATTATAGGAAATTAAATGGCGGGAAAGTAAATAGCAGAAAATAAATGACGGGAAGTAAATTGTAGAATCTTAAATGGGGAAGGGAAGTTTAGCATGAAAGTAAATGGCATAAAGTAAAGAGAATGGGTAAGATCAGAAATGGGGATTTCATTGGGCTTAGGAGATGTTGCATTCTCGGAATCAAGTTCATTTTCATCTCTTCCTCAATCAATGCATTCATTGATCTCCTTGGCAATCTTAAGTGATTGAATTCCAATTCCTTGGTAGTTCAATCTCTCAAATCAGATCAATAGCCAATTCCTTGGTCTAATTGCTCATGAGAAGAGATGAAGTGTGGTCACTGATTATACCACATGTATTTCCAAATCAAAGTATTAGGAGAATTATATGTCACCATATCCGTCCAAACCCCAATTTGGTCCAACATGAGATAACATTTCTAGCATGATCTCTTCATCCCTTTTCCAAGGTTCAGAAGAGATCCAAGTATGAATATCTTCTTTTCCAAGATAACTACTCAATTGGATGAAGATTGAAAGCTTTCTAGTAAAATCAAGAGAAAAGAAAGAAGAAGAACAATGAAAACTATTATTGATCCATCAAATTACAACAGAGCTCCCTAACCTAATGAAAGGGGTTTAGTTGTTCATAGCTCTGGGAATGGAAAGCAAAGATGGAGAGTACATTCTGAAAGTTAAACTTGAAGTGCAGTAAAATACAGAGAGTAATTCTAATAATGCCCAAAAGCTCCTTTCTAGTTCAAAGCCCTCCCTATTTATACTATTCTTCTGATCTTCTAGTTGGCTCTTCAAGTCTTGGATATGGACCTTTGGATCTTGAGTTGAAGTAGTTATCTTCTTCAGTGGGCTCAACTTTACTTGCAGAGAAAGTGTGAAGTAGGCAGGGACTTTAGCTTAGGGCGTTAGTGGTGTTAACGTTAAGTGAAAATGTGGGGTTGGGAATGTTAGTGACAATCACCTTTTTCACTAACGTTCCTAACCCAAAGTGGTCCACGTTAACTTTAACGTTAGTGGCACTAACGTGACCACTAACGTTGACCCTTGGCCCTTCGTAAACGTTACTGGGGTTTACCTTTTTCAATAACGTTGAGAGTACCCTTTTCTCCCTATGTTAGGGTTCACGTTAGAATAGTTAACGTGGCCTTTAACGTAGGCTTGCCAAATCTTCGAGAGCGTTAGTGACACTTACCTTTGTCATTAACGCTTCAGAACGCCCCTACTTCCCACGTTAGAGTTCACGTTAACTAGGTTAACATGGCTTCTAACATGGTATTGATAGCCATCTCCAATGTTAGTGACAAAGGTGAGTGTCACTAACGTTGGCTCATCATCCCTCTTCTCCACGTTAGCTTCCACGTTAATGTAATTAACGTGGCAACTAACGTGGCTCATAGTGGCTCAATCCAACGTTAGTGACAAAGGTGAGTGTCACTAACGTTGGTGATTCTTGCTCCCTCCACGTTAGAGTCCACGTTAACTAGGTTAACGTGGCTTTTAACGTAGCCAATATGGGCTTAGTCCAACGTTAGTGACAAAGGTGAGTATCACTAACGTTGGCATCATCTTCTTCTTCCACGTTAGAGCTCATGTTAACTAAGTTAACGTGGCTCTTAACGTGGCCAATTGCCCCTTTTAGAACATTAGTGGCACTTACTTTTACCACTAACATTGGAGTTCTACTTCTCTTCCACATTAGCTTCCACGTTAACATAGTTAACGTGGCAACTGACGTGGGCTATGATGGCTTACGAAGGCGTTATTGGCAATCACTTTTCTCATTAACGTTGCAAGCTAGCCTTCATTCCACGTTAGTGGTCACGTTAGCTAGACTAACGTGGCTACTAACATGGTTCTTCCTTGCTTCCTTTATCCTGAAATCAAGCAATAAAGTGCATCAAAGCTTTAATCCAAGTTATGAGACATGCATCATTCAATTTGTCCTTTAATTTATGCATAATTCTTATGAAATCATGTAAAATTCACAATGTTTGCTTGAATCAAGATGTAAGTGATTATTTACCCAAAACTTGCTTATTTCCTAAGAAAATGCATGAAACTACCTTAAAACCATAAAGAAAGGGTCAGTGAAACTGGCCAAAATGCCCTGGCATCAATTGTTCTCCTTCTATGATTGTAATCCTTTCTTTGTTCAATTTTTCATGTCCATTACTCTATGTAGACATGCATTTTATATGATTGAGGCCATCATTTTATTTAGCCCACATACCCAAAGAGTTTACCCTTCATCAACCTTTGTTAGCCAACTTTGAGCCTATGATAAACCCCTTTGTTCTACTATTAGTACATTACAAGCCTCTAAGTGAAAAACAATAATTTTTCTTATTTGGATCTTTGATTAGCTTAGGCTAGTGTGTGTGTCATTCAAGTGTGGGAAAACTTGGGACGTTGGTTGAGGTAAAAGGGTGTTTAGAAGTTTCATTGAAGGTCTTGGGAATTAGCTACATCTCATGCATTAAATATAAAGGCATGTGCATTGATGCTCTTGTATGAGTTTGTAGTTGAAAAGAAAGAAAAGAAAAAATATATACAAAAAAAATGGAAAAAAAATTTATATGTGAAAAAAAAGAAAAAGAAAAAAATAAATAAAATAAAAGGAAGAAAAGAACAAGAAAAGAGAAAGAAATAAAAAGGGGACAAAATGCCCCAAGGTAAGGCATATGGAAAATGATAAAGAAAAGAAAATGCATGAAGGTGTGAGAAAAAAAAAAGGAGAAAAGAGTGGGTAGTTAGGCATATATTAGATTTCTATAGGTTGCTATATAGGTTAGGTGGGAAGCTTATGTTAATCAAAGATTCAAATCTTGAGCTCACTTAAATATATATATAACCTTACCTTGATGATAGCCCCATTACAACCTAAAGAAAAGACCTCATGATAGGTACATGCATGCATTGGATAATTGTTGATTGTTAGATGACAAACAAATTGGGGAAAGCATGATTAGAGGAAAATTGAGTGGTCAACCCTAAACACTAGAGAGAATAGAGTGCAAACACTTCCGGTGAGGGTTTGATGCTCAACTCCTTATTCTCGGCTTTTACGAGCTTTCTTCATGCAAGTATATACACTCCACTTTGATGATTGAATTGGTAGATTATGAATTTTTTGTCATTTTAGCCCTATTTGCTGATATATATATACATTCTCCGAAGTTGGTTCACCCTTAACCAAAAGGTTGATATATTTGCATTAGTTGCATGTATTTAGGCGTATTGCATATCAATAAACTTCTTCTCCTATGTTCTTTGATCTTTTACTCTTTAAGCATGAGGACATGCTTGGTTTAAGTGACGAGAGATTTGATGCACCGCTATTTAATGATACATTTTGTACTCAAATTAAGTAGTTTTAGCAATATTCCATCACACCTATCCATATGAAATGCATGGTTTTGTG
Source organism: Arachis ipaensis (assembly GCF_059453495.1). Lineage (NCBI taxonomy): Eukaryota > Viridiplantae > Streptophyta > Magnoliopsida > Fabales > Fabaceae > Arachis > Arachis ipaensis. The sequence continues at coordinate 79,016,474 of NC_142441.1, read as the reverse complement.
TTTCCTTCCCAATTTCGCTTAATGGTTGAAAAATGTTTTTTAAGTCCTAAATAAGCTATATTTTTATCTCTCTTTATTACCATTCGATGTTGTGATCGGTTTGTTAAGTGATTTCAGAGCTTATAGGGGTAAGAATGGTCTAGAAGAGGGAAAGGAAGCATGCTTAAGTGGAAGGAGCATAAAAATGGACCTTTGGAGCATTGGCACCCACGCGCACGCGCAGCCGACGCGCACGCGTGAAAGCTAGATTTTGGAATCAGCACGCAAACATCGACGCTTCCGCATGGATGGCTAGGTTTCCCATCGATGCGTACGCACGCATGACACGTACGCGTGGAACGCAAAAGCCAATCAACGCGTACGCGTGACCCACGCGTATGCATGACGCGTGCACGTAATTTTTTTAATGAAAATGTGACCAGCGATTTCAGGGGAGCTTGAGACCCAATTATGGGTGAAATTCTGGCGGGAAAAGTTTAAAAGAACCAAGGATTGAAGGATAACTCATCTTTTACACACTTTAGTTAGTTACTTGTGGAAGTTACATTTTTAGAGAGGGAAACTCCAACTTCTCTCTAGGGTTCTAGCTTTCTCATTCACAATTGTACTTGGATACTTTGGTGAGATCTAAATTTTATTCAACTTTACATTGTTCTAGTTGTAGATCCTCTTCTTCCATTCTCAATTTGGTGCTTTTGATGCTCTAGTGTTGTAGATCTTGGATCTAGACTTTGTTACTTTGATTTCCATTAATGAATTGAGGAATTTCATTTTCAATTGTTGTTGTTGCTCACCAATTGCTTGATAAACCTTAGCTATGGAGTAGTTCTTCTCACTTGGCTTAGGGGTTGGGCAAATGGAAACACTTGAATTATTAAGGTCTTTTGTTGATTGATAATTGGAAATTGCTAATTGATTTGAATGTCACTAACTCTAGTATTTCCCTAGGATTAAACTAGGACTTGTGGACTCAAATTGATTACCTTCACTTGACTTTCCTTCATAATTAAAGGTTGACTAAGAGGTTGACTAAGTGGAGCAATAACCAATTGATGTCACAATTGATGTAAATAATGATGATGGGACTTCCAATTCTCAACCCTAGCGAAGACTCATATTGATTGATTGCCATTCAGTTTAGCTTGATTTCAAATTCTTGTGTCCTTTAGCTTCATTGTTATTTGTTCATTACTTTCATGCAATTGTTTACATTTCTCGCATCCAACCTCACACCAAGAGACTCCTAACCAATGATGTGCACCTTAGGGCAACTCCTAGGGAGAACAACTCGAGACTAATACTCTCAGTTTTTGATTTGAATTGTTGACACACTTTCTTTGTTTGATGTGCTATAGTTTGTTAGTTTAGGGCTATACTTACGACATAATTCCATTAGAGAATTCTATACTGGCAAAATATAGCTTATTAGACATTCCACCATGGTATGATCCTCCTTGTACATGGTTTCTTGCATGTAGTTTTAGAGTCTTTGTTTGATTTTGTTGAGTTTCTTTAAGTGTGTCTGATTTTGTTTGATTTTGTTGAGTTTGTTAGAGTCTTCATGAGGATTTCATTGATCTTGGTTTGGTTAAATTGGCAATTTTGAAGAAAAATGCTTGATTTCAATTATTGCATGAAATTCTAAGTGTTTTTGAAGTATATAGCTTGTATAAATGTCGAGATTGTGCTATAATTGTCTTCCCTCATGTTAAAAAAAAGGGGTGGATTAAATAGCATATGTTCTCAATTAAGTGACCTAGGTTGCAAGTAAAGAATAAACAAGAGTAAAGGCATATACCAACCTAGGAAACCACAACTAGAGTGAATTGAATATATGAGATACTGGATGTTGAAATTGTGCAAGTGAAAGCGCAAGATTGATATGGAAGCACAATAAACCATAACCAATTCAATAATTAACAGAAATCTCCTTATTCATCATGAAACATAATGCAATAGTCACATTGTAAAGGTACTTGTTGGAAAAAGTGACAACCGTCATAAGAATTAAGTTAAGTCACTCAAAAAAATGCAAAGTATTAAAAACAAACAAGTACCAGACATGTGATGAATTTGATATGAAAATCATGATGAACAAGTAATTTCAACTCAATTCACTTAAGTAAAAGTGCACAATTAATGGTTAAGATGCCAAACTAGGATATAGTCTAATGCATATGGTAGCTGCAACATATGAATCAAACTCAAAATGTATTTAGGCAATCAAACAAAGACTTGATGCTCAGTGCACATATTCTAAAAAAAATTAAGCCAAAATTTCAAGCAAGAAGCAACCCAATCAACATCAAGCAACACTTACAATTTATTTAATTAACAAACAACTAAACTAAAACTAATATAATTACTAAAATGAAAAATGAAATGCAATGAAATCTAAGTAAAACAAGAAGAGAAACAGGGGAAAAGCAACAGAAGGGAGGGATGAGGGGGTGGTAGTATGTTAAGGCTTAATTTAAATTGCAATAAAAAGATTGCTCAAAATAGCACTTGTGTGTACGCACAGGGACGTGTGCATACGCACACTAGGTGAAGCAGGGGAGGTGTGTGCTCGCACAAGGTGTGCGAACGCTCTGGATAGAGAGGGAATTAAAAAGTGTGCATACGCACAACCGTGTGCGCACACACAGAAGACTTTTTTCTTACTTGGGGAAGGATCATGTGTGTGTACGCACAGAAGCAAAAGGTGATAGGGGTTCATACGCACAGAGTGTGCGAGCGCTACAGACAAAATGGATGCAAATGAGTGTGCGTGCGCACAGAGGGGTTGGTGTGCGTGTGCACAGAGTGCAAAACATAATGGGGTGCCTACGCACAAGGTGTGCATAGAGGGGTTGGTGTGCGTGTGCAGGTTGGGGTGCGTACGCACAGAGTGGTGCGTACGCAATAATCGCAAAATTTCGTTGTTGTGTGCGTGCGCACAAGGGTGTGCACACGCACATGCCCTTTTTTTCCCCAAAAAATTTTTCTTCAAAATCTAAGGTACCAAGCCTTAACTCAACCAAAATTCAACCCCAAAACGTCCAAAAACCCATAAATTCATGATTCAAACCAAAATAACCTACCAAACTGAAAATCAAATTAATCCTAAGCTAGATAAAAGAAGCAAAATGCAATTAACCAAAAACTATGAACAAGGAAATGGTAAGAAAGATGTTACCACGGTCAGGTGTCTTCCACCTAGCACTTTGGTTTATAGTCCTTATGGTGGACTTGTTTGAGGAGAATCTTGTTTGGATGGCTTGTATTTCCACTCCTCCTTAAATCTCCATCTGTGCTTGGTCTTTAGAGCTCCTCCGGGATCCCATATTCTAGGTATCCTGTCTCCTTCTTGTTGATCTTTATTCTTCAAGTCGGATGGACAAGCTCTCATTCTACCCTTGAAGCACCCCAACATTCTCCGAAGATCACTCCATTGTGCCTTGTATCCCACTTGAACTCCAAGTTTGAATTGGTTTTCTTGAAGAACCTTGGATTCACTTGGCAACCAACATCCTTTACTCGACCATGCAACAACTTAAGAAGAGCCTTAAGTGGGTAATACATCTCCAAGATAACATATTGATGGGGGCAATGAAGCTCCTAGATGAAATTTCCACCCACTCAATGTGCCCTTGGACCGGAGTTGCTCCCCCACCAACTTCTTCTTCACCATGTCATAACAAGGAGGTTGTGAGAAGTCTACCTCCATATCTCCCTCAAGCTCAATGGGAAGATGTTCATCAAGATCATTAAGGGGATTGGCCAAGGAGGACAAAAAATCACCAATGATGTACATCTTGATCAATCTCCCTCATATCTTCCTTTACCTCTTCCGGTGCACTTATCTCACCTTCCTCCTCTTGTTATGCTTCAAACTTTAGCTCCTCTTTATCCACTTGACATTCCATGCTCTCCTCTTCTCCATGCCCTTCAATTGCTCCCTCACACCCTTCAAGAGGAGTGCCTTGATCGGATAAGCGTAGCAAGGATAAACGGTTTACCGCTTCGGCTATGGTAGCCATGAACTGCCCTTGTGTTCTTCGGAATCCTTCTTGCTCTTGGAGAAAGGCTAGAAGGTCTTGTGGTTCTTAGGTCAAGGGTGGGAAAACTTCACATTGTGGTGAAAGAGGGGTTTCATTATTTGGGAGGAAGGTTGTATATGTGGGAGGTAGTTCATATTGATGAGAATCTTGAGATAGCACGTAAGAAGGTGAATGGTTGTATTGGTGTGGTGTTTGAAAATGTGGTGATTGAGGATTATGTTGGGGTATGGGTCATAGGTATATGGTGGTGGACGTGTATAATCAAAGTGAAATCCACCATATCCTTGATTTGGGTAAGCATAGTGAGGAGGGATTTGTTTATTGTAGTACAGATGAGGTTGCTCCTTCCAAATTTGATGCTCCAATCACATGATATAATCCAAAATTGAAGTTATCAAGCCCTATAAAATGATCACAACCATACTCCAAACCAAAAGGGTGATAACTCAGAGAAAATAGAAAACAAAAATAAAAGAAATCAATTAACAAAAGAAACAAAATCCTAGTTAATAGCAAAAGCAATCAAACAACCCAAAAAGTATCTATTCACACTATTCACATATTCACAACAACCAAAATCGTAGCACCCAATTGCACTAGCTCCCCAACAACAGCGGCAAAAACTAAAAGAGAAAAACCGTCGGCTAAGAATTTCTTCTCGGTAAAAGAGAAATAACCTCGTTGCATGTATAGTTATCAACAAACAAGTAATGCCCAATTAGAGTTTAATTTTTCAAATTAAAATATAACCAAGAGTAGTTAAACCTTGGGATTCTTCCCTATGAACTAGTGACAATAAGCACACAATTTTAGTTGTGGAAAGTAAGGGGTTTCAATGATTGAAGTAAAAAAATAAAGAGATAAAAGAACAAGACAAAATTGTAATTAATAAAGTAATAAAGGAATAAAAGAACTATGTATATAATATGAACAAGTAAAGACTCAAAATTGATGGAAATAAGGTTCAAAACATAAATGGAACCTTGTCTTGGGATGAGTTATGGAATTCCTTCCTTGCCATAACCACAACTATGATAATTATGATGGATTAATCTCACTAAGTCAACCCTTAAAATCAAAGAGTAGGTCAAGTGAGCATAATTGTTATTAATCCACAAATCCTAACTAACTTACTAATTACCTTAGTAAGAAGCTAGCGTTAGTGGAAACAATAAGAATTAACAACCCAAGAATTATCACTAAATATTGGACATTATGACTCTAGTAATCCATATACTCATTTCTCCAAGGCAAGGGTGGGAAATTTACCCCATAATCATAATTGGAATTTCATCAAACATATAGAGGACATAATCATAAAATATGTCAAAATTGGGAAAATGATAAAAGCTATGAACTATAAATGATCAAAATCAACAATGGCAACTCAATAAACATGTAAAAACTATCAAACATCAAATTCATTAACCAAAACTCAAAATTGAAAAACTATGTATATATTGATAAGAGAAATTAAAATATAAGAGAGTATAGAACAAGTAGTGTAATAAAAGAAGAAATTAAGGAATACTTACAATGGGATAGTGAACGGGCGGAAAATTGCCGATTAAGAATTTAATTTAGAAGTAACGTTGCGAGTACAGTTCTTAACCGACGAAAACTCCGCTCATCAATTTTGAAAGGATTGCCACAAAATTAGAATAAAAATACTGGGAGAAGAATTCCCAGGTCGTCTCCCAACGAGTTGACAAAAGAGTGCTATTTTATTAGTCAGGAATTTTCTGAGAATTTTTAAAGTTGGGGAACAGGAAATTAAAATAATAATTAATTAAAGCAATGAAAATTGACGAGAGAATTTATATAATCAAATAAAAGCCTTGACCGAGGGTAGATTAATTGGAAGTTCTATCCTTGTTGGATTTTCCCAAGTGTAATATCAAGAGGTTGTCGTTTTCACTTAGTTAACCCTTACCGAATAAAGGAAAGTCAAGTGATTGAGCCAACTTCTATTCACAAGTCCTAATCCTCTCCCTTGGGAAGGATTAGCGTTAGTGCCTGGAGAGCTGGCCAACAACTTCCAATTAAAATTAACACTTGAGTAATTCAACTCAAGGGTCTCCTCTTAATCAACCCCCAAGTCAAGTTGGGAGTCTACTCCATTCACATGAATGCCATTTTCATAAACGATAATTGAAGAAGAAAAGAAGACATGTAAATTCAAATAAAATAATAACAGGAAATTAATTAAAAATAAAAATAGTTCCTTGCATTAAATAATTCCAAAATCATAAACATGCGTATTTGAACAGGGTTAATGGGCGATTAAAAAGAGTAAAAGAATAAGGAAATAAACTAGAATAATGGAAACTTCAACGGAGGTAGTAACTCTTCTCAATATCCAAAGTAAAAGCACAAAACTCTAAAACTATGAATGTGAAGGAAACCTAGAGGAAGTGGTAATTTCTCTCTAAGATTTAATTTCAAAACTAAAAACTATTCGAATGAGAATGTGTGCTGAGTCTCTGCTTGTCCCCTGGCTCTAGTCTGTGTTTCTGGGCCAAAAACTAGGTCCAAACGTGGCCCAAAATCGTCCCCAGCATTTTCTGCGATTTCTGCAAGTAGCACATGTCACGTGTACGCGTCAGTCACGCATACGCCTCGCTGGTCATCTTCGTGTGTCACACGTACGAGTCAGGCACACGCACGCGTCGCCGTGCAAACTCCGATTCACCAGCACGCGTGAGCCATGCGTGTGCGTCAGTTCTCGCTGGTTATCTCCTTTATTTCTTGTGGTCCTTCCATTTTTGCAAGTTTCCTCTTCATCCTCTAAGCCATTCCTGCCCTATAAATCCTGAAAACACTCAACGCACAGATCACGGCATCGAGTGGTATAAAGGGGAATTAAAAACATACAATTTAAAGGCTTAGGAAGCAACTTTTCAATCATAGAACAAAATTAGGAAGGAATTGTAAAATCATGCAAATTGTATGAATAAGTGTGCAAAGACTTGATAAAAACCACTTAATTGAGCACAAGATAAACCATAAAATAGTGGTTTATCAATCTCCCCACACTTAAACATTAGCATGTCCTCATGCTAAGCTCAAGGAAACAAAAGGATGAATGGGGGGAAGTAAGACTCATGAGGTGCAACCTATATATGAATGTAACTATATACTAAGATGTTTTTGTCTACTTGGTTAAAAGTAAATAAGCTCTCTAAGACAAAAATAAATCAGATACTACTAATTCGAACCATACAATAAAAGACAAGTAAACTTGTAAAAAGATAGCTCATGAAAGCAGGGAACATAAAATCAAGCATTGAACCCTCACTGGTAGTGTATATGCACTCTAATCTCTCAAGTGTCTAGGGTTAATCACTCTACTCTTCTCTAGTCATGCTTTCTAGACTTTGTTCTTCATCTAACCAATCAACAAAAAATTAGTATAGCAATGCAAACATCATGAGGTCTTTTCAAGGTTGTAATGGGGCTAAGGTAAGGGTGAGGATATATGTATGGCCAAGTGAGCTATAATATGAATATTTGACTAACCTAAGTTCTCACCTAAACACACACACACTCTATATAACTCTAAATTCATGCCTAGTTACCCAAAATTCCCACTTTTGCATCACATACTCATGCATCAACTTTTCTTTAATTTTATCACATATGCATTGGTCTTTTATTAAACTTAACATTGGGGTAATTTTGTCCCCTTATTTATTTATTTATTTATTTGAATATTATTGGTTTGATTTTTTTTTTATTAAAAACATAAAAGTAAACATAACATATCAATGCACATGGATTTTTGATTTTTCTAGTCTCACATGAGTAGGTACCCAAATTTCCAATATTTTGTCAATGAAACACTGTACACTTTCATCAACCCAAGTTCCCACAGTTTCCCACACTTAATTGACACACAATCTCTATCTTAAGCTAACTAAAGATTCAATTAGGGTAATTAATTATTTTTCCGCTTAAGGCTAGTGATGTGGTAAAATATAGAACAAACGGGGATTAAAAGGCTCAAGGTGGCAAACAAAGGTGATTGAAAGGGTAGGCTATTTGGGATAAATGAGCTAATAACAAATCATGGCCTCAATCATATGCAAGCATGTAAATGCACTAAACAATGGACATATAGAATGGAACAAACTATAGATTGCAATCATAGAGAGGAGAACACACAAGAATAAAATATTATGGTTAAATAGTGTAACCATGTAATTAAGCTCAAATCTCACAGGTTGTGTGTTCTTAGCTCAAAAACCATGTTCCATATTACAATCTTCAAACAAGTTTAACACAAATTTTCAATTTAAATTAGTGAAATGCAATAAAAAGGGTCTTGAAAGAAAACTCATTACATTAACCAAGCAAAACGTACATGCAAACAATTATTATCATGCAATCCATCCTATCTAACAAACGAAAAAGTCAAATGTTGGTGTTAAGAGAGAGAAGTTAGTTACCTCTGGAAGTCAAGGACTGACCTGTCCACACTTAAGGTTTGGCGCGATCCTCCGTGCCATTAGTAAGGAGCAAGGTAGGGCTGGAAGCATCGCCTCTGCTGTCTGGTTTGCCATGGCTTCTTGTGCTTCTGGATGAAGGGGAGTCCGGGGTGTCCTTCTGTTCTGGAGGTGGGTGAGTACCAATAATGAGGTCCTTCAGGTAGTTGTATTGGTGCTTGTTACGGCGCTCCATTTGCTCCATCCGCCGGTCTTGCCAATCGAATCTCTTAAGGATCTGAAGGAACATCTGATGGGTAGATGGTACTTGTGGTGTGGATGAGGGTGGAGTAGAAGAAGGAGGAATATCCAAAGATGGGCCTGTAGGCCGGCTCGAAGATGGAACTGGTGGCCTGATGTACTTCCCATTCGGGACATACTGGTCGGCTCTCGGGATCATGACCTTTGTGTCTCCTGCCCGATAGGACACACCTACTGCAGAGACTAAATCTGAAACCAAGGTGGGGAAAGGCAGGTTACCCACAATCTGTACGTGTCCCATGGCTTGCCGGATATGTCGGGACAGGTTGAGGGGTTGCTCTGTCAGGATGCACCAGATGAGGACAGCCATGTCTGCTGTGAAGGTTGACTCGTGAGTGCTCGGAAAGACATAGTGGGACATAATATGTGCCCACACGCGAGCCTCCAAGGTAAGTAACTGGGCTATGATGCTCTTGGTTTTTGATCGATGCAGCCCATAGATCTAGGTGCTGCCAGGTTGGGCTATAACTCCAAGGACACTATCCCATTCGAACTGATACATCTGGCACTTAAGAGAGGCCTCTTGATATGCATCCAATCCCTCAGGACTAGGTGGAAGGTCCAGTATGCTCTGTATGGCATTCTCGGAGACAAGGACTTATTTCTGACGAACATAGACAGTCTGCAGGGTGTGCGAGTAGAAGTTGGAGTAGAATTCAACTACCCATGATAAGTTGGCTTCCTGCGGCTGTCTTCTCAAAAATCCCCACTGTCTCCTCTCAATTTGGGGCTCCACAAAATCAACAAAGTGTGTCGGGACAATGAGCAGATGCTCGTTGTTGTAGTTCCTCTCTGCTAGGATGGGGAACATCTGTTCGCAGTTAGTCAACCGTATGGAGTCCCGTGGGGGAAAGGCTTTCTCTGATTCATCAACTTTAATAATCCTCTTTACCCGCTTTGTTGGCGACTTTACGGTTGTAGATTGAAGTGCCTTAGCCGGTGTTCTCTTGGTTCCTCTCCTTGCTAGTGTCTTGTCAGTGGCCTTCTCTTTTCCTTTCTTAGTACCCATGCCTAAGGAAGAAAGAAAGAGGAAGAAGGTGAAAGATATAGATAACTAAAATCGGAGGGAATAAAATACCAAGTGATAATGAATGCCAAAGAAAAGATTATAGCTTAAATACATGGTAGCTACAACATGTAGTTAAGACATCAAGTAAGAGCAAGAAGGCAATTCATAATTAAATAGATGCAAGAGGTAAAAGCATGCAAAAAGTAGGCATGAGAAGCGTAACTCAAGCATCAACTAATAAATGTGCCAATTTATAGAGTACTTGTATGATGACAATTGTGAATGATAATCCCAAATACATGTGGAGTACAAGTGTTGTGAAAAAGGGGCATTCAAGTAAAAGAGTAAAACAAAATAGAGTTCAAGATACCATAGGTATTTTTTCACAAACACTTGGTGAGGAAGTTAAAGTAGGAATGAAAATAATATAATCCAAATGTATATAAGAGTCGAATTAAAATATCAATTGTCAAATCACTCCTCATAATATCCACAAGCTTTAGTATAGTAAGGTAATACCCAAACAAGATTCCAATACCAACATAAGAATGCAAGAAAAAGAAAAGAAAAAGAAACCATGGATAATGAAACTAAAAGAAAAATAAAGAAGAAAGAAACATAAATTAATGTAATAATGAAAGAGTAAAAGGGAAAGAAGAAAGTAATATATATGAAGAAAGAATAAGGAAGAAGGAAGAAGAAATAAGTAGGATTGAAAAGAATTAGGATTGGGCGGAGATAAATTGAAATCAGGCGCCGAGGTGGTTTAATTGTGCGTCGCAAGTGACGCGTACGCGTGCATCATGAGTACGCGTGGGTTGCGCAGATTGAATAGTGATGCGTAGGCGTTGGGAATATGCTGGGGGCGATTTCTGGGCTGTTTTTGACCCAGTTTTCGGCCCGAAAAACACAGATTAGAGGCTATAAAGTGGGGGAATGCATCCACTCAAAAACAAGCTCACAATTCATAATTTTAGTTTTAGATGTAGTTTTTAGAGAGAGAGGCTCTCTCCTCTCTCTTAGGATTTAGTCTTAGGATTTAGGATTATTTCTTCTCTATCACAGGTTCAATGTTCCTCTTATTTATTTTCTACTCTTATTATATACTTTTAATTATTATTTATCTTTTCAATTTGGCTTATGCTACATTCATGTTATGATTTTCTTAATTAATATTATTTGAGGTATTTTAGATTTAAGATTGCTTTGCTTTATTTACATTGATGCTTTTAATTTAATTTAGATATTTTCTCCCTTTTGGCTTGGGTTAAGTAATTGGTAACACTTGAGCTGTCAAATAAAGCAGTGGCTGAAATTGGAAGTTGCTCCAATAACTCTAGTCTTTCCATAGGAATTGACTAGGACCTGAGGATTAAGCTAATTAATCTACTTGATTTACCTTCATAGTTAGAGGTTAACAAAGTGGGAGAAAAATCCAATTCTCATCACAATTGATAAGGATAACTAAGATAGGACTTCCAGTTCTAATACCTTGCCAAGAGTTTATTTTATTATTTCTATTTTATTTTTCTTATCATTTAACGTACTGGTTTCTTACTTTCAAAACCCCCAATTTACAAGACTCATAACCAATAATAAGAACATACTTCCCTACAATTCCTTGAGAAGACGACCCGAGGTTTGATTACTTCGGTTATCAATTTTAAAGGGGTTTGTTACTTGTGACAACCAAAACTTTTGTAAGAAAGATTGATTGCTTGGTTTAGTAACTATACTTGCAACGAGAGTTTACTATAACTTCTAAACCATCAATCTTCAGTTCTTTCAAAATGGCGCCGTTGCCGTGGAATTGCAAACGTGTGCCTTATTATTGGTTATTGTAAATATTTACTTTTTACTTCATTATTTGTTTTTATTTTATTTTTATTTTTTTTCATAAATTAAGAGGTTATTGGTTTTTATTAAGTTATTAAAAAAAATTTTTCAAAAATTTTTCAAAAATTTAGTTATCTTATGTTATTTCAAAAAATCAAATTTCAAAAATCAAATTTAAAAATTTTGAAAATTCAATTTAAAAATTTTCAAATTTCAAATTTCAAATTTCAAAAAAAATTAAAATTAAAATTTCAGAATTCAAGTTTCACAATTTTAAAATTCAAATTCAAAAATTTAATTTTCAATTTCAAAATTTAAATAACCTTTTAATTTAAAATTTGAATTTATTTTTGTTTTTAATTTTTATTTACTATTATGAGTTCTCACCCCTCTCGCTTTGAGTTTGGTTCCAATGTTGTTGTAAGGAATGGAAATTATAACAGGGACATGCATCGAGGTCAAAACAATCAGAGATGGAAGGAGCCACGAGGATCTGATCAACCCTTTTGGCAACATCACCTTCCAAAATACCATGGACAACGACCATCATACAATGCATGCCAAGACAATAGATATGGTGGACCCCCTTGTAGTTACCAGCAAGCTCCATCATATGCCAATAAACCATTTCCTCAACACAACTTTGAACCACCATACTCACAAGCCCCTTACCACCAAACACCACCATATAACCCTAATCCTTATCCACCACACCAACCACCATATGAACCACGCCCAGAACCACCACTTTAATATTCACCATCTCCATATCCGTCAATCCAAGAGCACTATGATCTTACTTATGATAGCCGAGCACAACAAAAATCAAAGGATCGTCACAAGAAAACAGTGGAAAGATTTCATGCAACCTTTCACCAATTGAATCAAGCGATAAAACAATTAGCTTCCCGACGTTCGGACACTCAAGGAACCCCCATGGCTTCATGTGGACAATCTAATGAAGAACGTAGTATGAAGGAGACATTAGAAACTCCGGTGCACAGCAAGGAGCATGAATTTGTACTGGAGCAAGTGGAGGAAGCCGGAATTATTGAAGAAGAAGAAGTTGTTGAAGACTTAGGAGATGCTGAACCTCCTTGGGAAAGTCAAGACATAGAGCCTCCTTCAAAGACGTTTAAAATTGATGTTGAAGAGGTTGTACAACCTTCAAGACATATCATGGTTGAAGACCTTGAAGAGGTTGATCAAGAGATGGATTCAATTATTGATGAATTCTTATCTGCAATTGAATCCTCTCCCATTGAACTTGACATGGAGATGGAAAAAGAAAAAGCACAACCTCCCACACTCTTGGTGAACAATGAAGAAGACATTGAATTGGAAGACAGCTACCAAGAGGAAGAGGTTGAAATTGAAGAAGCTTGCAAAGAGGTGGAAGCTGTTAAAGAAGAGCGTAGGGGAATGGAGCTTGAAATCACCTTGCCGAAGTTATTGGAGACCCCTCCCCCTAAGTTGCCATCATCCTTCACAACATTCAAGTGGGTAAAATTCATATCCCTTAGCTTTCTAATTCCACTTGAATATGTGCTACTGGAGACGGATGGTCAACTTCGAGCTCTTTGTGGCATTAAGAGTAAGAGGAAGATGGTTAGTGGTAAGAATTGTCCTGCAAGGTTCATTATGGTTGGAAGCTTTAAGTTTAAACACAAAGGTTGGTGTAAAGCTCAATTGAATGGGTCTTGGAAGTTGTTTGGACGCTTCGGTAAGCATTCTAAGGCTGAACCACCCGGATGGAATCATGATAATCAACTTGAAGACGGGTGTAGAAATAAGATTTGGGAACTCGGAGGCCATTGGAATCACAAACATTGGTGGAGATTCCTGGATGAGTTCAAGCACAAGCCACCATAATAAAGGACTCCCCAAATGTCCAACTTAAGGACTTTAACTAAAAGTGCTAGGTGGGAGACAACCCACCATGGTATGATCGTTCCTTTTTCATTTTTTTTATTTAGTTTTATTTGTTTTCGAGTTTTATTTTATTTTATTGTATTGAACCTGGAGTTTTGCATAACATTCATATTAACATTGCATTCTGTATACTGCATTGATTAAAAAAAAAAAAAGCATGCACGCGACGCGGTAGCGTCGCTGACGCATACGCGTCACCAGTGCATTGTGAAGAAAAGAAAGTAAACAGAGAGTCACGCGAAAGCGTGGCTGGAGGCGCGCTTTAGGCACAAACATGCCTACGCGTCTGCGTGACCCACGCGGCCGCGTCATTTGGAGAAATAGCCTCCCCACGCGTCCGCGTCACCCACGCGAACGTGTGGCTATGTAAAATCGATGTAAAGGGGTGTATCGCAGAGAGTTATGATGGAGCGGAGCTGGAATGGTGCTAGCAGCACAAGCCCCACCACGCGAACGCGTCACCCACGCGTCCACGTCATATTGGAAATAAGGCCACCCGCACGATCGCGTCAACCACGCGACCGCGTCACCCAAAAATTGTCAAAATGAGTTTCGAACAGAGAGTTACGCGAACGCGAGGCTGCACTCGCGTCAATCGCACAAATCAGGTCACGTGATCGCGTGACCCACGCGTCCGCGTCACTCACGCGTCCGCATAACATGCGGCGCACAGCCTATCCAAATCAGCCAAATATCTTATCTTTTCTTCCCCAATCCTAATTTCTTCCATCTTTTCTTCTTTCTTCTTTCTTTCTTACTTTATCTTTTTAACTTCTCATCTTTTTTCACTTCCATTCTATTTTACCTAATTTATTTACATACTTTCATTCATTATATTTTAATTCTGTACATATTTTTATTTTCTTTTTTAAATTCATTATTTTTTCTTTGGTGTTGAATTTTCTTATTTCACTGTTGCATCTTCTCTTGAATTATTTTAGGTGCTTAGAGACTTGTTTTATTCTGGTTAGGTAATATTATTTAAAACAATGCCAATCTTTTATACCTGCATCAATTTTGCATTGACATGAATTTACATTACCTCTCCTTACCCACACTCTCCCTCATTGTTGCAAAATTTTGCACCACTATTATGCCATGTGCTTCTATTGTTTTCTCACTTGCATGTTGTAGCTACCATGTAATTGAGACCCTCATTTTTGGCATTAACCAACCCATGTTTTATTTGTTTTTTATCTTTGCTTTGGGTTACTTTTCTTCCCTTTTTCTTTCAGGATGGCCACCAGGAAGAAAACCAGAAGACGTTTGCATGGGAGAGACACACAAGTTCCTACGCACATTCCTTGATGAGAAAAGCGTCAGTTGGAGCCACCCGTCCACCTACACAACTCAGCATGCACCGAGGACGGTGCAATCTTTAAGTGTGGGGAGGTCGATATCGATCTCCATGGGTTAGTTACTCTTCTATCTCAACACCAATGGTTTATTTTCCTTGTTAGTTGTTGCATTTACATGTTTGATTACATATTTGTTTGATTTTGTGCATATTTTACCACTTGGTTGAAGTAATATTTTCTTTTTCAAGAAACCTTTTAGAGTATTTCACTAATTTGAATAAAATTTAATGTTACACTTGTTTGCAGAAATATTATACTGGAACATGGTTTAGAGCTCAAACACACAAAACCTGTGAGATTTTTTGAGCCTATTTGAATTGGTTGCATTTTACCAACCAATATTTTATTTTTGGTGTGTGTTCTTCTCTCTAAAATTGTGATCTTTGTCTTGCTTAATTCTATATTTCAATGGTTTGATGTATGCATACACTTACATGATTGAGGCCTTTGTTTCACTGAGCTTACATATATGGCCTTACCCTTTCATTATCCTTTGCAAACCAATTTTGACCCTATTATACCCCTTTGTTCTTTACTTTAGCACATCATTAACTCTAAGAGAAAAACAATAATGTCCTTAATTTGAATCCTTGGTTAGCTTAGACTAGTGAGAGTGCTCATGAATTAAGTATAGGGAAAAGATTGAATTTGCAAACATTCGGTTTGAGAATTGAGTATGTTAGAATTTTCGGAAAATGTGAAAAAAAAATGTTTAGGACATGATTCATCCATCCAATAATTTAATCATATGCATTGAGAAAAATAAAAGAAAAGAAAATATATATATATATATATATATATATATATATATATATATATATATATATATATATATATATATATATAAAAGCGAGAAAAAGAAAACAAAAAAAGAGCAATTAAGCAAAAAGGGACAAAATGCCCCAAAGTAAGTGGTGAAAGCAATGCATATGTACTGTACTTGAAATTAGAATGCATGAATATGTGGAAAACATGGTTAATGGATAGTTATATGTGATATTACGATTACATGGATTGTCTAAAGTTAGGTGGAAAGTTTAAGTTAATTAAGGATTTAGATTTTAGTCCACTAGGCCAAATACAATCCTACCTTGACCCTAACCCCATTACAACCCTTAAAAGACCTCTTGATATGTGTATCTGTACATTAAATTTTTGTTGATTGTTAGATGAAGAGCAAGCCTTAGAAAGCAAGGTTAGTAGAGAATTGAGAGAATTGAACCTTAAACACTTGAGCGATTAGAGTGTATACACTACCAGTGAGGGTTCGATGCTCAATTCCTTGTTCCCTGCTTTCATGAGCTATTTTCTTCTTGCAAGTCTATTTGTACTTTATTTTCATGATTTGAATTAGTGGAATTTGAATTATTTTTGTCTTGAGGAGCTTATTTACTTTTAACCAAGTAGGTAGAAACATTTTGCATATAGTTGCATTCATATAGATAGGATTGCATTTCATACATTCTATCATTCCTCTTCACTCCTTTATAGCTTCTCTTTAGCTTAGCATGAGGACATGCTAATGTTTAAGTGTGGGGAGGTTGATAAACCACTATTTCATGGTTTATCTTATGCTCAATTCAGTGGTTTTTATCAACTCTTTACCCATTTATTCATACTATTTGCATGGTTTTACATTTGCCTTCCTAATTATGTGCTTTGATTGAAAACATGCTTCTTTGGCCTTAAGTTCCCTATGTTTAAATCCTCTCTTATTACCATTAGATGCCTTGATATGTGTGTTAAGTGATTTCAGAGATTACAAGGTAGGAATGGCTCAGAGGATGGAAAGGAAGCATGCAAAAGTGGAAGGAATACAGGAAATTGAAGGAACTGCTAAAGCTGTCCAGCCTGACCTTCTGCACTCAAACAACCATAACTTGAGCTACAGAGGTCCAAATGACGCCATTCCAGTTGCGTTGGAAAGATAACGTCCGGGGCTTCACAATGATATATAATTTACCATAGCTGACCAGAAGCCAGATGACACGAACGTGTAGATCACGCGGACGCGTGACCTGGCAAAACCCCAATCTACACTAACGCGTAGACGACGCTTCCGCGTCACTTTCCCACCAGCTGAACGTACCAAAATACGCTGGGGGCGATTTTTGGGCTGTTTTTGACCCAGTTTTCGGCCCAGAAAACACAGATTAGAGGCTATAAAGTGGGGAAATGCATCCATTCAAAAACAAGCTCATAAATCATAATTTTAGTTTTAGATGTAGTTTTTAGAGAGAGAGGCTCTCTCCTCTCTCTAAGGATTTAGTCTTAGGATTTAGGATTATTTCTTCTTCATCACAGGTTCAATGTTCCCCTTATTTATTTTCTACTTTTATTACATAGTTTTAATTATTATTTATCTTTTCAATTTGGCTTATGCTACATTCATGTTATGATTTTCTTAATTAATATTATTTGAGGTATTTCAGATTTAAGATTGCTTTGCTTTATTTACATTGATGCTTTTAATTTAATTTAGATATTTTCTCCCTTTTGGCTTAGGTTAAGTAATTGGTAACACTTGAGCTGTCAAATAAAGCAGTGGTTGAAATTGGAAGTTGCTCCAATAACTCTAGTCTTTCCATAGGAATTGACTAGGACCTGAGGATTAAGCTAATTAATCCACTTGATTTACCTTCATAGTTAGAGGTTAACAAAGTGGGAGAAAAATCTAATTCTCATCACAATTGATAAGGATAACTAGGATAGGACTTCCAGTTTTAATACCTTGCCAAGAGTTTATTTTATTATTTCTATTTTATTTTTGTTATCATTTAACATACTGGTTTCTTACTTTCAAAACCCCCAATTTACAAGACTCATAACCAATAATAAGAACATACTTCCTTGCAATTCCTTGAGAAGATGACCCGAGATTTGAATACTTCAGTTATCAATTTTAAAGGGGTTCGTTACTTGTGACAACCAAAACTTTTGTAAGAAAGTTGATTGCTTGGTTTAGTAACTATACTTGCAACGAGAGTTTACTATAACTTCTAAACCATCAATCTTCAGTTCTTTCAAAGATATCGAAGACTTTGATTAAGATGTGGTTACAATTGAAGAAGTTTGCAAAGAAGTGGAGGAATTCACAGAAGAATACAAGGGAGTAGAGCTTGCAAAACCACTGGAAACACGTATCCCAAGGCCATTACCACCCAATACAAACTTCAAGTGGGTAAAATCCTTAGCCTTTATCTTTACTTTTCCACTTGAATATGGTCTGCTTGAAACAGATGGCCAGCTTAGAGCTCTTTGTGGCTTTAAGAGTAAGAGGGAAATGGCTCGCACTCAGAGCTGGTATACAAGATTCAATAAAGCTCTACGCTTCAATTTGAGGTATAAGGATTGGTTTCGAGTTTGATTGAATGAGTCTTGGAAGTTGTTTGGTCATCTTAGTGAGAATTCAAATTCCATACTACCCGGCTGGAAAAATGTAGATCAAGACGAAGACGGGTACAGAAGCACTGTTTGGGATCCTGGAATTTATCCTGATAATCAATACTCCTGGAGTCTGAAAACCTGCTCTAACTTGCTCGAAGGCTTTACTTGCTTAGTATGGGACCCTGGAGGTTATTGAAATTGCAAGCATTGGTGGAGATTCCTGGATGAGCTCAAGCACAAGCCACCATAACAAGGGACTCACCAAATGTCCAACTTAAGGACTTTAACTAAAATTGCTAGGTGGGAGACAACCCACCATGGTATGGTCGTTCCTTTTTCAATTTTAATTTTATTTCATTTTTTTTTTTGTTTTATTTTATTTTATTTTTATTGTACCTAGAATTATTCATAATATCCGTATAAGCATTGCATATAGAATTCTGCATACTGCATAAAAAAAATAAAAAAAATTCACCCCACGCATGTGCATGGGCCACGCGTTCGCGTCAATGACGCGAACGCGTCACTTTCACTTCACACACACCACGCAAAAGCATGGGTGACGCGTACACGTCGCATGGAAAATATTGCCCCCTTCAATTGAAATAGAGAGTTGCGCCAAAACGACGTTGGAATTGTACATTTAGCACAATTCTGAGCGACGCGTACGCGTGTTTTACGCATACGCGTCACTTTCATTATACCTTACTCACGCGTTCGCGTCAAGGACGCGTCCATGTCATTACTTCTCCGCCTCAACCACGCGTTCGCGTGAGCCACGCGTTCGCGTGGATTTGAATCCACTTAACCCAATCCACGCGAAACCCTATTCCCCTCACGTCAACATTTTCTCCCCTCTCCTCTGCACTCCTATTTTCTCCCTCCTCTGCAACCACCACCGCCGACCAGCCACCACCCCGCCGACCGCCACCTCCCCTCCACATCCCTCACCCTCCTTGCTCCCCTTCTTCTCTTCTTCCCCTCTTTCATTCCCTGCCACACCCGAACCACCACCGTGCTGCCAGCACCGCCGCGCCGCTTCACCCATCACCGCCGTGCCGGCCACCACACTGATGACAAGTCATCTTAGCCTAGTTTCACTAGCCTTTTTCTTTTGTTTTCAATTGATTTATGCACTTTTTTGAGCCATAAGCAAGCCAATTGGGTAGATTTCCGTGTTTCCTTTGATTCAATCAACCATGTATGAATTAATGCAATTTCATGAGATTTTATGCTATAATTGTCATATATTATAAAAGAATAACAAACTCATGATTTTAAGCAAAGCTTTGATGTGTTTGGTTGATTGATGATAGGTGGAAAGAGTTTTGAAGAAGGTTGAAGAAAGAAGGAATGGCTAGGAGGAAGAGAGAACAAAAAGCTTGAGCAAAAGTTTGCCTCAAACTTTGGCTCAAACTTTTAATTGAGTTGAAAACACTCCAGAGGAAAAAAGCTTGAGCAAAAGTTTGGCCTCAAACTTTAGCTCAAACTTTTGGGAGAAAAGCTTGAGCCAACGTTTGCCTCAAACTTTTTGGCAAACGTTGCCATCACAAAATCAATACCCTGGAGGAAAAAGCTTGCGCCAACGTTTGAGGTCAAACTTTTGCTCAAACGTTGGTGCCACTCTTGCACACCCTAGAGGAAAAAGCTTGCGCCAACGTTTGAGGTCAAACTTTTGCTCAAACGTTGGCGCCACTCTTGCACACCCTGGAGGAAAAAGCTTGCGCCAACGTTTGAGGTCAAACTTTTGCTCAAACGTTGGCGCAACACACATTTACAAGGGGGCCAACGATTGAGCAAAAGTTTAACCCCAAACTTTGGCTCAAACGTTGGTAGCAGTAAGAATGGGGCAGCTGGTGTAAAAAGTTTGAGTAAAAGTTTGCCTCAAACTTTTACTCAAACTTTTACTCAAGCTTTTATATTTTTCAACCCGGTTCACAATGGATCTTTCTCCAACTCCAAGTGCAATCAACCAAGGCCTTTATCAACCCAATTCCATTAAGAACAAAGGCCCAATTCAAGGCTTGAAGACCATTTGAAGAAAGTGTATAAATAGATTAGGATTTAAGTTTTTGGAGAGCTTCCTTTTAGAATTTTCGTAACACTTACAGTAGGGAACTTACTTTACATTTTTGAATTGTTTTCTTAGAATTCTAGAGAATTGGGGAGGAGAATTGATCTCTCTTCTTCCTGGTTCTTGTTGAGCACTCTTTACTTTTCTTGCTCGGGATCTTAGGTGGAGAATTGAAGAACTTCTGTTTCAATCTCACCTTTGGATCTTGTTTAATTTTCTGCATAATTGAATTTCCTTTTCAGTTAATTGCTTCTTCTTCTATTCTCTCTGCAATTTACATTTCCCTTGCAATTGTTCTTGCTGGATCTAGGAAGGCAGTGAGATCTAGACTTGGTTATCTAGTCTCTTGGGTCCTGAGATCTACAGCTTTAAATTTCAATTTCCCTGTTTCGTTGCTACACCAAGCTGATTTCCATTTTTGTCAAGATCCGGTTCAATTGAATCCATCTTCTACAATCCTGTTTGTTGCAATTTATTGTTCCTTGTTTAATTTCTGCAAATTCACTTCCCAATTCCCTTTACTATTCAAGCCATTTACATTTCTTGCACTTTAAGATTCTACAATTTACATTTCTTGCAATCTAAGTTTCTGCAATTTACATTACTTGTTCTTTAAGATTCAGCTTATTTACTTTCTTTGCTCTTAAATTTTCTGCAATCTACCCTTCTCCCTTTTAATTTCATGCAATTTAGCTTCTGTCGTATACAAACCACTCAAATCAATTCTTGATTCGCTTGACTAAATCAACCACTAAACTAAAATTGCTCAATCCTTCAATCCCTGTGGGATCGACCTCACTCCCGTGAGTTTTATTACTTGATACGACCCGGTGCACTTGTCGGTTAGTTTTGTGTGTTTGGAATTCGTTTTTTTTCGTTTTCCGAAAATACGCATCAAGTTTTTGGCGCCGTTGCCGGGGATTGAAATAGATTGACAATGATTAAGTGAAGTGGAGATCTAGTTCAAGCATTTTTTTTCTTTTCTGATTCTCTAATTTTTGACTAACACACTAACTGTTTGAATTTTTGCTTGAATTAACTGAAACCTCACTGTAGTAATAAAGTGAAGTTTTCTTGGTTCCTCTGGCTTCCTATGATTCTCATATTTCAGCTTGTTGAATATACGAGAGAAGCAATTCTCTCTTACTAATCTTTCAAACCTATCAACTGTTTGATACATTGTGTCAGCTAAACCTTTTAACCACATTTTGGACATGAATGTATTCAATCTTCATTTGGATTATTTGTGATTGTGCAGATCATGGAGAAGAACCCAACAAACTCCAGTAAGCATGGGAGTAATACCCCCACCTTAGATGACGAGCAACCACTCATCACCATGAACGACATTGCTCAGTGGTTTGAAGCTTTCCCACAAGGAAACATCATCGGATGGGAAGAACTAACGAGTGAACTCCTAGCCAAGCTGAAGCCACCTCAGAGAACTGTTAAACCAGAGGCAGGAGTGCAACCATTCGCACAAGAGAAGGAAATTGAAGGTATTCATGCAGTCATGGCCCAAAGCGAGCAGATACATCAACAGCTTAAGCAACAATTGGAGCTGATTAACAGAAAAATAGATGAACTGCAACATGCTGTGGCAAATGCACAGAACTCACCTCAAAATCCCCATTGTTGGAATCAACCTGAAAAAGGTTCTGGAGTAATTAACTATGAACAACCAAGTCATGAGCGATCATACTCTCCAGACAGTTCCTCAAGCATGTTCCAACGTAGGACTTAGAATGATGTGTACAACCCACCCTAGAGAACTGAATCCAACTGGAGAGGGGTTGAAAACCAAAATCAAAAACCAAGGGAATTCAACTGCAACAACCCCTACTTCAAAAACCAACATAAAAACCACCCCCACAACAACAATCAATACACACACTTCCAACCCCGTCCTATCTCACCACTCGTCCAAAATGACTCTCATCAACCATCACAGTTGACACAACCACAACCAATTCCAAACTCTCAAAGATTCTATGTTCTAGAAATGATGATGGAAAGATTCATGAAAGTTCAAGAAATGACAACAATAGAGCAGGAAGAAATAAGGAAAAATCAAGAGATGATAAGCAGGAACCAAGAGGCCTCACTCAGAAGAGTTGAAAGGCAAATGGAACAGCTGGTTCAAAACCTTGCTGAATTGGGCAAGAGAGAGGCAAATATATCCCTATGGGCCACTGAAGATGACCCAAAGAACAGTGAAAAAGCTGCTGGGTTGAAAGGGAAAGCAGTTATGGAAAAAAGTGAGAAGGCTACGGGAAAAGAAACAATCATCAAGAAAAAGCCCACGGTGAGAGGGGGAAACCAAAGGCAACAGAAGCCTCAACTTCCATGATCAGAGGATGAAGGATGTCAAGCTAATGACAATAAAAGAGCACTTGTTGGGAGGCAACCCAACCTGAGGTAGTTTTCTTTCCATAGTTATTTTAATAAAAAGGTTAATTAACTTCATCTATATTGCAAGGAGCTAAGTTTGGTGTTTCACACCAAAATAATTTAAGGGAGAATGAAGGATTCTAAGTTTGGTGTTCCACCAAAATTTCATCATAAAACGCATTCTCACTTTCTGCATAATGTTAGCTTCAAGCATTTAGATAAACTAGTTAACTATTCTGCTGTTTCCTAGTTTTCAGTTTTATTACTTTTGGAAAAGAAAAAAAAATTTCACATATGGTTAATCTGATGCATAAGAACCATTGGCAAGGTACTAAGTTTGGTGTTCCCACACCAAAGTAAGTTCAAGGGCCCACAAATAAATCATGCATGCTAACCATTTTTTAAGTGCTTGGGGAACAAGCAACTTTCAATATCACTGCAGAGCCTCATACAAGCTCTTGGAAAAATTAAGCATCATCAATCAAGGAGATAAAAGAGGAATATGAAGACCAGCAATGATGATGATGAGAAGGAGGAAAGCAAGTAAACTCCAAAAGGTTGTATTGTTAAGTGATTATTTTACATCAGATATTGCTGTGATTGAAAGTGAGATTGTACCCCTATCTGTCCGTCTGTCTAGATAGTTTTTCTGCAATTCAATAATCAAGATGCTTGATCATTTACAACACTATACTCTCCAAAACTTGTTTGCACTCAATTTTTCAAAAATGCATCACATGAAAGTTCTTTGAAAAGAAGGATTGAGGAATTAAACAATTTTGAGGCAAGCAAAAGATTAGGAAAAGTGGTGGTTCTAGTTGTATGATTATGTATTGAGGTTGCATGCTTATGAAAACTTGCATGGGAGCTCATAGGCAGGACATGAAGTTCAAAGAAGTATTGTGGAGATTCTCAAAAATCTATTGATCTGAGAAGCAGCAAACAAAACAAAAGAAAATAAAGAAAATACAAAAACAAAAAGAACATGGCCCAAGGCTCTGAGCATCAATTACTAAGCATGAAAATAAGGAAAGAAACAAGAACTCAAATAGTTATTATCCTAGTAAATGCTTGTGGTCGAAGTGTGTCAAAGAGAGAGGCTTGAGCAAGTAAATCCTAAGGGGTGCTTTAAAACCTAATACCTTAAAACCAACTGGTTTAGGAGTATTGATTGAAAGCTTATCTAAAGAGCCGCTTTGAGACATGACACTTAGAGTCAAGGCCAAAGCACAGAAACTATTAGCTGCTTCAAGGTGATTACCTATAGAGAGATCTCCATGATATCATTTGGATGAAAGTCTTAAGACCTAAGAGTTCCAATATGTAAGGACTAGTAAGCACTGAGGCCCTTGCATGAGCATATGATTTAGAGTTCACCCCACTGTCACTTGATCACTTCACTCACAGGATAGTACATGTAATTTTTCAAATCCATTCTGATTGAAAGAACCTTTGAGCATAATTCTTTTCTTGCTTGGGGACAAGCAAGCTTTAAGGCTGGTGTTGTGATGACAAGTCATCTTAGCCTAGTTTCACTAGCCTTTTTCTTTTGTTTTCGATTGATTTATGCACTTTCTTGAGCCATAAGCAAGCCAATTGGGTAGATTTCCGTGTTTCCTTTGATTCAATCAACCATGTATGAATTAATGCAATTTTATGAGATTTTATGCTATAATTGTCATATATTATAAAAGAATAACAAACTCATGATTTTAAGCAAAGCTTTGATGTGTTTGGTTGATTGATGATAGGTGAAAAGAGTTTTGAAGAAGGTTGAAGAAAAAAGGAATGGCTAGGAGCAAGAGAGAACAAAAAGCTTGAGCAAAAGTTTGCCTCAAACTTTGGCTCAAACTTTTAATTGAGTTGAAAATACTCCAGAGAAAAAAAGCTTGAGCAAAAGTTTGGCCTCAAACTTTAGCTCAAACTTTTGGGAGAAAAGCTTGAGCCAATGTTTGCCTCAAACTTTTTGGCAAACATTGGCATCACAAAATCAATACCCCGGAGGAAAAAGCTTGCGCCAACGTTTGAGGTCAAACTTTTGCTCAAACATTGGCGCCACTCTTGCACACCCTGGAGGAAAAAGCTTGCGCCAACGTTTGAGGTCAAACTTTTGCTCAAAGGTTGGCGCAACACACATTTACAAGGGGGCCAACGTTTGAGCAAAAGTTTGACCCCAAACTTTGGCTCAAACGTTGGTAGCAGCAAGAATGGGGCAGCTGGTGTAAAAAGTTTGAGTAAAAGTTTGCCTCAAACTTTTACTCAAACTTTTACTCAAGCTTTTATGTTTTTCAACCCGGTTCACAATGGATCTTTCTCCAACTCCAAGAGCAATCAACCAAGGCCTTTATCAACCCAATTCCATCAAGAACAAAGGCCCAATTCAAGGCTTGAAGACCATTTGAAGAAAGTGTATAAATAGATTAGGAAATAAGTTTTTGGAGAGCTTCCTTTTAGAATTTTCGTAACACTTACAGTAGGGAACTTACTTTACATTTTTGAATTGTTTTCTTAGAATTCTAGAGAATTGGGGAGGAGAATTGATCTCTCTTCTTCCTGGTTCTTGTTGAGCACTCTTTACTTTTCTTGCTCGGGATCTTAGGTGGAGAATTGAAGAACTTCTGTTTCAATCTCACCTTTGGATCTTGTTTAATTTTCTGCATAATTGAATTTCCTTTTCAGTTAATTGCTTCTTCTTCTATTCTCTCTGCAATTTACATTTTCCTTACAATTGTTCTTGCTGGATCTAGGAAGGCAGTGAGATCTAGACTTGGTTATCTAGTCTCTTGGGTCCTGAGATCTACAGCTTTAAATTTCAATTTCCCTGTTTCATTGCTACACCAAGCTGATTTCCATTTTTGTCAAGATCCGGTTCAATTGAATCCATCTTCTACAATCCCGTTTGTTGCAATTTATTGTTCCTTGTTTAATTTCTGCAAATTCACTTCCCAATTCCCTTTACTATTCAAGCCATTTACATTTCTTGCACTTTAAGATTCTGCAATTTACATTTCTTGCAATCTAGGTTTCTGCAATTTACATTACTTGTTCTTTAAGATTCAGCTTATTTACTTTCTTTGCTCTTAAATTTTCTGCAATCTACCCTTCTCCCTTTTAATTTCATGCAATTTAGCTTCTGTCGTATACAAACCACTCAAATCAATTCTTGATTCGCTTGACTAAATCAACCACTAAACTAAAATTGCTCAATCCTTCAATCCCTGTGGGATCGACCTCACTCCCGTGAGTTTTATTACTTGATACGACCCGGTGCACTTGCCGATTAGTTTTGTGTGTTTGGAATTCGTTTTTTTTCGTTTTCCGAAAATACGCATCAAGTTTTTGGCGCCGTTGCCGGGGATTGAAATAGATTGACAATGATTAAGTGAAGTGGAGATCTAGATCAAGCATTTTTTTTCTTTTCTGATTCTCTAATTTTTGACTAACACACTAACTGTTTGAATTTTTGCTTGAATTAACTGAAACCTCACTGTAGTAATAAAGTGAAGTTTTCTTGGTTCCTCTGGCTTCCTATGATTCTCATATTTCAGCTTGTTGAATATACGAGAGAAGCAATTCTCTCTTACTAATCTTTCAAACCTATCAACTGTTTGATACATTGTGTCAGCTAAACCTTTTAACCACATTTTGGACATGAATGTATTCAATCTTCATTTGGATTATTTGTGATTGTGCAGATCATGGAGAAGAACCCAACAAACTCCAGTAAGCATGGGAGTAATACCCCCACCTTAGATGACGAGCAACCACTCATCACCATGAACGACATTGCTCAGTGGTTTGAAACTTTCCCACAAGGAAACATCATCGGATGGGAAGAACTAATGAGTGAACTCCTAGCCAAGCTGAAGCCACCTCAGAGAACTGTTAAACCAGAGGCAGGAGTGCAACCATTCGCACAAGAGAAGGAAATTGAAGGTATTCATGCAGTCATGGCCCAAAGCGAGCAGATACATCAACAGCTTAAGCAACAATTGGAGCTGATTAACAGAAAAATAGATGAACTGCAACATGCTGTGGCAAATGCACAGAACTCACCTCAAAATCCCCATTGTTGGAATCAACCTGAAAAAGGTTCTGGAGTAATTAACTATGAACAACCAAGTCATGAGCGATCATACTCTCCAGACAGTTCCTCAAGCATGTTCCAACGTAGGACTCAGAATGATGTGTACAACCCACCCTAGAAAACTCAATCCAACTGGAGAGGGGTTGAAAACCAAAATCAAAAACCAAGGGAATTCAACTGCAACAACCCCTACTTCAAAAACCAACATAAAAACCACCCCCACAACAACAATCAATACACACACTTCCAACCCCGTCCTATCTCACCACTCGCCCAAAATGACTCTCATCAACCATCACAGTTGACACAACCACAACCAATTCCAAACTCTCAAAGATTCTATGTTCTAGAAATGATGATGGAAAGATTCATGAAAGTTCAAGAAATGACAACAATAGAGCAGGAAGAAATAAGGAAAAATCAAGAGATGATAAGCAAGAACCAAGAGGCCTCACTCAGAAGAGTTGAAAGGCAAATGGAACAGCTGGTTCAAAACCTTGCTGAATTGGGCGAGAGAGAGGCAAATATATCCCTATGGGCCACTGAAGATGACCCAAAGAACAGTGAAAAAGCTGCTGGGTTGAAAGGGAAAGCAGTTATGGAAAAAAGTGAGAAGGCTACGGGAAAAGAAACAATCATCAAGGAAAAGCCCACAGTGAGAGGGGAAACCAAAGGCAACAGAAGCCTCAACTTCCATGATCAGAGGATGAAAGATGTCAAGCTAATGACAATAAAAGAGCACTTGTTGGGAGGCAACCCAACCTGAGGTAGTTTTCTTTCCATAGTTATTTTAATAAAAAGGTTAATTAACTTCATCTATATTGCAAGGAGCTAAGTTTGGTGTTTCACACCAAAACAATTTAAGGGAGAATGAAGGATTCTAAGTTTGGTGTTCCACCAAAATTTCATCATAAAACGCATTCTCACTTTCTGCATAATGTTAGCTTCAAGCATTTAGATAAACTAGTTAACTATTCTGCTGTTTCCTAGTTTTCAGTTTTATTACTTTTGAAAAAGAAAAAAAAATTTCACATATGGTTAATCTGATGCATAAGAACCATTGGCAAGGTACTAAGTTTGGTGTTCCCACACCAAAGTAAGTTCAAGGGCCCACAAATAAATCATGCATGCTAACCATTTTTTAAGTGCTTGGGGAACAAGCAACTTTCAATATCACTGCAGAGCCTCATACAAGCTCTTGGAAAAATTAAGCATCATCAATCAAGGAGATAAAAGAGGAATATGAAGACCAGCAATGATGATGATGAGAAGGAGGAAAGCAAGTAAACTCCAAAAGGTTGTATTGTTAAGTGATTATTTTACATCAGATATTGCTGTGATTGAAAGTGAGATTGTACCCCTATCTGTCCGTCTGTCTAGATAGTTTTTCTGCAATTCAATAATCAAGATGCTTGATCATTTACAACACTATACTCTCCAAAACTTGTTTGCACTCAATTTTTCAAAAATGCATCACATGAAAGTTCTTTGAAAAGAAGGATTGAGGAATTAAACAATTTTGAGGCAAGCAAAAGATTAGGAGAAGTGGTGGTTCTAGTTGTATGATTATGTATTGAGGTTGCATGCTTATGAAAACTTGCATGGGAGCTCATAGGCAGGACATGAAACTGCTAAGCTTTCCAGCCTGACCTCTTCGCACTCAAATGGCTATAACTTTAGCTACAGAGGGTCAAATGACACGGTTCCAGTTGCGTTGGAAAGCTAACGTCCGGGGCTTCGATTTGATATATAATATATTATAGTTTCCCTAACACTAGGTGACGCGACCGCGTGATCCATGCGGCCGCGTCGCAGTGACAGAAATCCAGCGTGGCAAAATTCGAAACCAGCAAATTTTGGACTGTTTCTGACCCAGTTTGCGGCCCAGAAAACACAGATTAGAGGCTGTAAAGTGGGGGACTGCATCCATTCATAAGAGGCTCTCAGAATTCATAATATTAGGAGTAGATGTAGTTTTTAGAGAGAGAGGTTCTCTCCTCTCTCTTAGGATTAGGATTTAGGATTTCTCTTAGTTTTAGGAGTGACTCTCAATCCCAGGTTTAATATTCCTTTTACTTTATATTCCTCTTTTACTTTCAGATACTCTAATGCTTTTATTTGTATTTGACTTATGTTGCCCAATTGGCTTATGAACTTTTCCATGTTAGATTTTACTACTTTGAATGTATTTTATCTGAGGTATTCCAGATATTTGTGATTTTAATTTAGCTTTCTACATTCTTGGCTTTGGTTAAGAAATTAGTAACTCAGGATAACTAAGTCCGTACTTCCAGTACTTCCAATTTCTAATACCTTGCCAAGAGTTCATTTTTATTGTTATTATTTTATTTCCTCTGCCATTTACTATTGTTGCTTCTTATCTTATACATTAATAAAACCCCAAAACATACTTTTTTTCCATAACCAATAATAAGAACATACCTCCCTGCAATTCCTTGAGAAGATGACTCGAGGTTCAAATACTCGGTTATCAATTTTAAAGGGGTTTGTTATTTGTGACAACCAAAATGTTTGTATGAAAGGACTTTTGAAGGTTTAGAAACTATACTTGCAACGAGGATTTATCCGCAAATTTCTAGACCACGCAAAAGTTCTCTCATCAGTGATCCCGCTTGCGTATTAACCTGAGAATGTGTTTGGATGACAAGTTCAGGACGGAAGTTTCCTCTCTTGTCGTTAGAGGATGTGGGGAAGGTGGAAAGGCACATGATAAACCACTATTTTATGATATATTTTGGACTGAATTGAGTGGGTTTTGTCAACTATTCTCACGCTTATTCATGTAAATTGTATGTTTTTAACTTTCCTTCCTAATTTTGTGCTATAATTGAAATCATGCTTCCTAGGCCTTTAAATCAATAATTTTTAATCCTCTGTTATTATCATTCGATGCCGTGATATGTGCGTTAAGTGATTACAGGATTTATAGAGCAGGAATAGTATAGAGGATGAAGAAGAGGCATGCTAAAGTGGAAGGAACACAAGAATTTAAATATTTGAGAAGCTGGGAGCGACGCGCGAGCATGGTTGAAGCGTATGTGTGATCAAGCCAGTTTTCTAGCGACGCGTACGCGTGACTAATGCGTACATGAGACCAGGAGCGTCGACCACTGACGCGTACGCGTGACTGACGCGTACGTGTGGCCCTGTACAGAGCCACTGACGCGTACGCATGGCTGACGCGTATGCGAGGCTGACGCGTACGCGTGATGAGTGTCACGTGTTGCAATTATCAGAACTCGCTGGGGGTGATTTCTAGGCTGATTTAGACCCAATTTCAAGCTCGAAAATGCAGACTAGAGGTGGGGATGCAGCTGAGACTGAAGACACGTTACATTTTAGCTAAGTTTTTTAGTTTTGAATTCTAGTGAGAGAAGCTCCCACTTCTCTCTAGGGTTTTTGGTTTTTCATAGTTTTATTTGTAATTAAATCTTTTGAGAAGCTGTGGTTACCTTCAATTGGAGTCATTTCCTTTATATTTTTCTTCTTTATTACTCGTTTCTATTTGATTATTTGAATTCATGTTTGGATCTTGTTATCTTTGGATTTTGTTAATGCATTGAGAATTTTTATATCTATTGTTATTACTTATTTTGCTCTCGTTGCTTCTTCTGTGTGGTAATTTGAATTGAGTTGTTTCATCATTTGTTATCATGTCTTTTATTTTTGCCCACCATGTGTTTGAGAAAATGTCACCCATGATCATGGAGTAGATTTCCTTGCTTGGTTGGGGTTGAGTGGAACCACTTGAATTGTTATACTCAAGTATTGATCTGTAATTTGAAATTGCTAATTAGATTGAAAAACTCACCAACACTAGTTCTTCTCTATGAAGTGACTAGGACTTGTGAGCTAAGGTTAATTGTTTCACTTGACTTTCCTTCACTTCTTAGAGGATAACTAAGTGAGAGCAATGAGCTTTTACCATCACACTTGGGAAAGATAATAAGGATAGAATTTCCAATTCTCATTCTTAACCAAGGCTTTTTATATTGATTATTTTACAACACTTACTAATTATTTATTGTTATAATTTCTATTTATTTATTTTTCTTGTTCTCAACTTCAAAAATCTCTAGGAAAATTACAATAAATAATTTGCATCTGGTGTCAACTCCTAAGGAAACGACCAGGAATTTTACTCTTGGTTATTTATTTCATTTGTGACACATTTTAAATTTGATAGTGGGAATCTCGTCGGTTAAAACTGTACTTGCAATGTTGATTTGGAAAAATACTTTTGATAATTATTGACTGGCATTTATTCGCTTATCAATTTTTGGTGCCGTTGCCGGGGAGTTGCATATGTGTGCTAAGCTATTGGTTTGTGTAATTATTTTCATATTTGCATAATTGCATCTTTTACTTGTGTTCTTTTTTATTATTAGTAGTAGTTATTATTTATTTTGCTTAATATATTTTGTTGCCATGAGTTCTATGTTTCTTTTATTGAATGACGTGTTCATTACCGGATCCGAGCATAGTGCCACTTGATCCTGAATTTGAAAAAACCATTTCACATATTAGGCGAGCTCAGCGTCGGTTAGCCTCCGAGGGTGGTGAAGGGGTTTCTCCAAATTCACAAATCTTGCCCGAGGTTCAATCTAAAGCGTCATTTGAGGAAGAAGCTAACTCCTCTCCTACTAAATCTATTGACGTCTCTTCTATTGATTTAGGTGCTGATACTATGGCCGCTCCTAGAAAAATCACTCTCAAGGAAGCGGGAGCTCCGGATTTCACTCTTCAACCATTTCAAGCGCGTCATCCAAACTTGAATGCTGATTTTGAGCTCAAGATTGCGTTGATTAATTTACTTCCTAAATTCCATGGTTTACCCGCTCAAGAACCCATCTAGCATCTTAGAGACTTTCAAACGGCTTGTTCAACTTCTAGACGGTATGATGCGGATAAGGATGCTATTTGGTTATATGCTTTCCCATTTTCTCTTGAGGGAAGGGCAAATGAGTGGTTCTACATTCAACCCGAGAATGTTGTCACTAATTGGGATTTGCTTAGAAAGGAATTGTTGGATAAGTTCTTTCCACCAGAGGTCATGGATAGGTTAAGGAAGGAAATCTCTTGCATCATTCAAGGTGAATCGGAAACTCTCTATGAATATTGGGAATGCTTTAGGAAGCTTCTTGACTCTTGCCCCCACCACAGGATTGATGATTTGGTATTAATTAGTTATTTTAGCGAAGGGATGAAACTCCAAGATAAGATCCTTTTGGATGCCTCAAGTAGTGGCTCTTTGACAAAGTACAAAACGGTGGAAGAAACGTGGCAACTCATCATCGATTTGGCCGAGTCTACTCAACATGCAAGGCAAAGGAATAATCATCCCAAGGCTATTGCAGAAGTTTCTTCTATTAGCGAGTCTGCCACCCTTACCAAGACTTTAGGAGAGATGACTAATATCCTCAAGCAACTTTAACTCAATCAATAACAACCTCAACCTCCTCCACAACCACAATGTCAACAGTTAGTCCCTCAGAAAGTATGTGGGATTTGTGCTTGTTATTCTCACTATACTGATGAATGTCCACAACTCCAAGAGGACAACACCTTGGCGGCTACCAATGCTTATTACAACCGTCCGAATCAAGGGTACTATCAACAAGGAAGTAACTATAATCAGGGTGGTAATTACAATCAAGGTTGGCAAGATAATCCCAACCAAGGATGGAGAGACAACTACAACCAAGGAGGCAGAGACAATAGTGGAAACCAATGGTTGCACAACAATTACCAACAAAATTGGTATCAATAAAACCTTCTCTACCAACAATGAAACCAAGGCCACCGATACCAACCACCTCACCAAAGGCAAGCTCAAGCACCTCAACTCAACCAACAACAAGTCCCCTAAATTACCTACCTTCCTTCTTCCTCCAACCAAGATGAAACACTTCGTCCTATTCTTCAAGGACAAAAATAGCTTCAAAATTCACTTACCTTTAGCCTCACCGGTCTCACATCCTCTCTCCAAGCTCTTATATCCCGTATGGAACCACCCTCTACCTCTAATACTCAATCGTCAAGCTCTAGTGCACTTCTCTCTCAACCTTTACCTAACCCCAAGGGTGGAATCAATGCCATCACCTTAAGGTCCCGCACTACATTGCAAGAGAGGAGTCCTAAGGAGCCAAGCTCAAGACAATCCACTCAAGACGAAGATGTGGTTGAGGTAGAAGATATTGAAGATGAGGATGAGGTATAAGAGACAATTGAAGAAGAAGTTGCTCAACCGAAGGATGGAGCTTCTAAGGAGGAAAATGTTTTAAAAGAGTTTATTCCAATTCCTTTTCCACATCTAACTAGGAGGACTAAAAAGCAAGTGAAGCTAGGAGGACTAAAAAGTTGAGGTAACCATTCCCCTTTTTGATGTTATTCATCAGGTTCCTAGGTATGCTATGTTTCTAAAGGATTTGTTCATGAATAAGGAGAAGATTCATGATTTAGAAACTATTCCTTTGGGTAGCTCGATTTCTGCTTTGATAGGTGCTATACCAGAGAAATGTGGTGATCCCGATCCTTGTATGGTTACTTGCACCATAGGTGGTGTACAATTTGCTGATTGCATGTGTGACCTAGGTGCCTGTGTTAGCATTATGCCATTATCTATTTATGATGCTCTGAAGCTCCCACCGATGAAAAGCTCGGCAGCCCATTTTGTTTTGGCAGATAAAAGCATAATCTCAGTGGTTGGCATAGCAGAAGACGTCTTAGTAAGTATTAAGGGGTTGGTTGTTCCAATTGACTTTTACATTCTTGAGATGCCCCCTAATGACTCCGAAAGACCATCATCTATCTTGCTTGGGAGGCTGTTCTTGAAGACTTCTCGGTTTAAATTGGATGCCTTCTCGGGTACCTATTCCTTTGAGATTGGTGGAAGAGCAGTGAGCTTCAACCTTGATGAAGCTATGAAGCATCCACCGGAAGACCATTCTATCTTCCGGTGTGATATGATTGATGAGATTGTGGCCGAAGTCCACCATGATATAGTTTATGACAAGAACATGGTTCAAGGTGCAAGTGTGGGGAAATCCCCTGAATGTGATGAAGACACCTTACCACCTCCAGTGCTACCAGATAACAAGTTCCAAGCCATGAGCTGAATATGGAGTTGAAGTCCCTTCCACCTCACCTTAAGTATGCTTATCTTGAAGACAATCAAAATATCCCGATGATCATTGCAAAAGAGCTTACTTCCTAACAAGAGGAACGACTGCTTAGTGTATTGAGAAGAAACAAGAAAGCTATTGGGTGGAGTTTGGCGGACATAGTTGGTATAAGCCCTCAAGTTTGTGAGCATCACATTTTTCTAGAGGAGGGAGCCAAGCCTATCCGTCAACCTCAACAGTGATTGAACCCCACAATTCTAGAAGTTGTGAAGAAGAAAGTGACACGACTGCTTGAAGCTGACATTATCTATCCAATATCGGATAGTGAGTGGGTTAGTCCAGTACAAGTGGTTCCGAAGAAGTCCGACGTCACCATAGTGAAGAATGAGCTTGGGGAACTCATGGCCACAAGGGTGCATAATTCATGGAGATTGTGCATCGACTACAGGTGCTTGAACTTGGCCACTCGCAAGGATCACTATCCACTACCTTTCATCGATCAAATGCTTGATCGCCTGTCAGGTAAATCACATTATTTTTTTTAGATGGCTATACTGGTTATTTTCAGATCCATATTGCTCCAGAAGACCAAGAGAAAACTACTTTTACATGTTCCTTTGGAACGTATGCATATAAAAGAATACCTTTTGGTTTATGTAATGCACCGGCTACGTTCAAAAGGTGCATGATGAGTATCTTTTCGAATCTTCTTGAGCACTGTATCGAAGTATTTATGGATGATTTTAGTGTTTATGGTGATTCCTTTGACCTTTGTTTGGATAATCTTGCTAGAGTATTAGAAAGATGTGCTAGTTCAAACATTGTACTTAATTTTGAAAAGTGTCACTTTATGGTAACACAAGGTATTGTTCTAGGTCATGTTGTTTCTAATACTGGTATATCTGTTGATCCTGCAAAGGTTGATATTATTTTTGGTTTACCTTACCCCTCTTCTATGAGGTAATTCCATTCTTGGTCATACAGGTTTCTATTAGCATATTATCAAGGACTTCAGTAAGGTTGCACTACCCCTTTCCCGTCTGCTGCAAAAGGACGTAGAGTTTGACTTGAGTGAAGACTGCATAGAAGCATTTGACAAGCTGAAGATTGCCTTAACCCAAGCTCCTATTGTGAGAGGACCTGACTGGAGTAGGCCATTCGAGATAATGTGCGACGCATTTAACTATGCAGTAGGAGTGGCGTTGGCTGGCTCAACGCGAAGGTAAGGATCCCTATATTATAGCTTATGCTTCTAAAACTTTAGATGATGCCCAGTCTAACTATACTACCACTGAAAAAGAACTTTTAGCAATTATTTTTGCCTTGGATAAATTCCGGACCTATTTACTTGGAACCAAAGTGTTAGTATATTCAAACCATGTGGCCTTGAAATACTTGCTAGCTAAGAAAGTGTCAAAGCCAAGGTTAATCCATTGGATATTGTTATTGCAAGAATTTGATTTAGATATCAAAGATAGGAGTGGTTCCCAAAATTTAGTGGCGGACCCCTTGAGTCACCTAGAACACACTAAAAGTTACTCCACTCTTATCAATGATGCATTTCCACTTGATAGCTTGCAAGCAATATCCGAGGTGGTCTCTTGGTATGCACCCATTGCTAATTATTTGGTCAGTCACACCTTCAAATTTTTCTAAACATCAAAAGGACAAGCTCAAGAGCGAGTCCAAGTATTACATATGGGATGACTCATATTTATGGAGATGTCGCGCTGACCAAATAATTAGAAGGTGTGTTCCAGAATCCGAAATCCATTCTATCTTAGAGGCATGCCACTCTTCTGAAAGTGGTGGCCACTTTGGCCCTCAAAGAACTGCAAGAAAAATTTTAGACTGCGGATTTTGGTGGCCCACACTCTTTAAGGATGCCAATCTTTTCTGTAATTCTTACCACTAATGCCAAAGGTTTGGAAACATATCCAAGAGGGATGAGATGCCCCAGCAACTCATGTTGTTTTGTGAAATTTTTTATGTTTGGGTTATTGACTTTGTGGGTCCATTTCCAAACTCGAATGGTTTCTTACATATTCTTTTAGCTGTTGATTATGTTTCTAAATGGGTGGAAGCAATTCCTATCCGTACTGATGATACTAACGTGGTTGTCTCTTTTGTTAGGAATAATATTATTTGCCACTTTGGATCACCACGAGCAATCGTTAGTGATCAAGGCTCTCATTTTTGTAACAAAAGAATGACAGGTTTGATGAAGAAACTTGGCATCATTCACAATATGGCAACGGCTTATCATCCCCAAACAAATGGCTAGGCTGGGGTGTCTAATAGAGAGATCAAGCGCATACTCGAGAAGATTGTTAAACCTCATAGAAGGGATTGGAGCTCAGGGCTTGGAGATGCGCTATGGGCTTATCGGACAGCTTACAAGACATCGATTGGCATGAGTTCGTTCTGCCTAGTCTACAGAAAGGCTTGTCACCTTCCAGTAGAGGTGGAACACAAGGCTTATTGGGCTGTGAAGGAATGCAACTCAGGATTAGGAGGAGCCGGAATTGAAAGAAAATTACAACTAGAGGAATTGGAGTGCATTTGGCTTGAAGCGTATGAAAACTCAAGACTCTACAAAGAAAAGGTGAAGGCGGTACATGATCAGAACATCAAGAGAAGAGAGTTTAGAGTTGGGGATCAAGTCCTTCTCTACAACTTGAGGTTGAGAATAATGCCGGGCAAACTAAGGTCAAGGTGGGAAGGACTCTACGTGGTGGAGAAGGTTGAACCTTATAGAGTTGTCCACTTAAGTCACCCCTCAAGCACTACCTTCTTCAAGGTTAATGGCCACCGTTTAAAGCTTTATCATGGTGCAAAAGTGAAGAACAATAAGGAGCTGGAGATCTTCCTTTTGAAGGACCCAGCCAAGGAAGAGCACTGAGCTTATGGATCGTCCAACTTAAGGACGTTAAAGAAAAATGCTAGGTGGGAGGCAACCAACCATGGTATGACCATCCTTTTTATTAGTTCTATTTTTATTTTCTTATCTCTGTTTTGTTGGGTATCAGTGTTAAATATCAAATATGCTTGTTTACCTTTATTCTGAGTTATTTTTATATAAAAAAAAGAGCGCTCACGCGTACGCGTCCCCGACGCGCACGCGTCATAGTGATGCAGGAGCTCTCTGGTACAAAAAATAGACAATTGCGCTGGAATTGTGCGGGTGGGGTACCAAGCGCACAAACCACCCCACGCGTACGCCTCACTGATGCATCTGTGTCACCCAGCAATTTCACCTTTCCATGCGTATGTGTGAGCGACGCGCACACGTCGTATGTCAATGCTGCGATCCCTGGTACAAAAACCAAAGAGTTGCACCGGAGTTGTGCCAGTTTTGTACGTTTAGCACGAAAAGTAGTCACGTGTACGCGTGACCGATGCTTACGCGTCACTGTGTTTTCTAGTTACCCATGTGTATGCGTGGACGACGCGCACGCATCATATTTTTGTGCAGCCTTGCCTGGTACAAAAACCAGAGAGTTGTAATGGAATGCTGCCAGTATCGTGCATCTAGCATGAAAACTTATCACACGTACACGTGACCGGCACTCCTCTGTCACCTTCACTTCTGGGCCTTCCACGCGTACGCATGGACGACGTGCACCCGTCATAGCGCCGAATCAGTTAAATCAGTGTGTCCCTGATTCACGCCACTCTCCTCTCCCCTTCTAAATCCTAATTCCAATCCTTCTTCTTTCTTCTTCTTACTTTCTTACTTATTTCTTCTTCCCTCCCCTCTCCACTACCACTGGCAGACCACCATTGGCAACCACCATCTCTGGCAGCCTCACCTTCCCTTTTTTTTCTCTTCCCTTCTCACACCTTTTCTCTTCCTCTTACTTACATTTAATTTCTTCTTTTCATCCTCTTTTCAAGGTTTCTTTTCTTACATTCTTCTACTCTTTCATTCTTCTTCTGTTCATTGCATTCCATTATTTTAATTGTTCTTAATTACATGTTGGTTTTGATATTTGTAATTTCCTTTTAATTCTTTTCTTTCTTTGCATTTTTATTATAGGTGTTGGAATTTCATCTTGAATACTTTGTGAATTTGTGGATTATTTTAATATTTCCTAGCTTGTTTGAGTTATGTGGTATTGGTTTGACAATTGACATTCTATTTTGGGTCTACTACATACTTGGATTGCTCAACTTACTTCTTGTTTATAATATGCACACCATGTGTTTGTGAAATAGAACTAATGATTTTTTGATTTATTTTCTATCTTATTCTTGCAACTTATTGCTTCTTTTTCACAACACTTGCAATACATGTGCATTGAGCTTGGTTTCCATTAATTTTCATCATAAAAATTCTCATTATTTTGTGCTTTCTTTACATGTGATTACAATTTTTGATATTGATGCTTGAGGTATTCTTCTCATGCTTTATACTTGCATACTTTTATCCCTCTTGCATCTAGTGTTAGTAACATGCCTTCGTGATTTTAATGGATGTCTTACTTGCATATTGTAGCTACCATGTATTTAAGACATTTTCCTTTTCTTTGGCATTCATTCTCACTTGCACCTTCCTACTTCCGGTGTTTATCTCTCTGTGTTTAATATTCCTTCTTTTTCTTCCTTTTTCAGGATGGCCATCAAGAGAGAAAAGAGAAGGCTTGTAACAAGACACCAGCGAAGAAGGGAACCAAAAGAGCACCAGCTAAGGTGCAAACCTTCTCAAAGGTCAAGCCACCTACTAAGTGGGTGAAGAGGACCATCCGAGTTGATGAAGCCAAGAAAGAATTTCCTTCAAGGGACACCGCATGATTCACTAACTGCTATTGTAAACGGATGTTCTCCGTCTTGGTAGAGAGAAACTACCACAATGAGCATCTCCTAATTCTTCAAGAACATTTCATGTAATTTGTGGTTCCCCAAATTGAAAGAAGAAAGTGGGATTCTTAAACAGGAGGCCACGAGAAGCTAATCTCTCTAAGGTAGTTGAATTCTACACTAATTATCACTCGCCTACCTTTCAGTCAGTCTTTATGCGCCAAAAGCAAGTCTCTATCTCAGAAGATGCTATTCAGCGAGTACTTGATGTTTTACTAAGTCCGGGTGGGATGGATGCGTATCAAGAGGCACAGCTTGAGCGCAAGACATTTGATTTTGACTGGAACCTCGTCCTTAGATTCATCTTCCAACCCGGAAGCAAGTGGATCTATGGGCAATACCGGACTCGACCCAAGTGCATCTCCTCCCAAGTGCTCACTATGGAGGCTCAAGTATGGGCACAGATCATATCCCACTATATATTGCCAAGTACTCATGAGTCCACTTTTACTGCCTACATGGCCATTCTTGTCTGGTGCATCCTCACAGAGAAACCTCTCAACTTGCCACGACTCCACTGACAAGCTATGGGTCGAGTGCAAATAGTGGGCAACCTACCTTTTTCCGCATTGGTTATGGACTTGGTGTCTGCAGCGGGAGTTTCCTATCAGGCAGGGATATGAAGACCATGATTCCTAGGGATGATGAATATGTCTCAAATGGGAAATATATTTGGCCCCCAGCACCACCCATGAGCCGGAATGAAGACCCGTCTTTCGAAGCTCCTTCATCCTCCGCTCCACCATCATCAACACCACATGCACCACCACCATCCACCCACCAGTTGCTACTTGAGATCCTTGAGAAGGTAGACCGACAAGGCTGGCGGATTGAGCAAAATTGAGCGCCGCAACAAGCGCCACTACAACTACTTGAAGGAGCTCATTGGTTGTACTCACCCACCTCCGAAAGAGCCCAACACTCCGGAATCCACTTCATACCACAGCATGGAAAGCAATGATGAGTTGGATAGTGGAAGTGATGATTCTAACCCCACTTTGTTTATCACTGATGGCACAGAGGACCGTGCCAAGCTTTAATTGTGGAGGAGGTCGGTAACTGACTCTCGAGGGTAACAACTCTCTTCTCTCTCAACACCAATATTTTAATTTTCATTTGTTAGATAGGATAACTTACATGTGTAGTTAGTTACTTGCATTTAAGTACTACTTGGTTGAAGTGATAATTTCTTTTCCAAGAAACTGTTTTAGGGTATTTCACTAATTTGAATTAAAATTTTGTTGAACTTGCCTGATGAAATTTAATTTGGAACATCGTTTTAGAGCTCCAACACACAAAACCAGTGAGATTTTGAACCTATTTGGTTAGTTTCATCTTATCAACCAATGTTTTATTTTGGTGTGTGTTGTTCTCTCTAAAATTGTGATCTTTGTCTTGTTTGATTCTATATTTCCATGGTTTGATGTATGTATGCACTTACGTGATTGATGTCCTTGTTTCACTATAGCTCACATACCCATATGGCCTTACCCTTTCATTACCCTTTACAACCCAATGTTGAGCCTATTGTACCCCATGTGTTCTTTATTTTAGCACATCATTAACTCTAAGCAGAAAACAATACATGTCCCTAATTTGAATCCTTGGTTAGCTTAGACTAGTGAGAGTACACATGAATTAAGTGTGGGGAAATTGGGTTGGGGAATACTTAGTTAGGGAATTGGGTATTTTATATTCTTATATGAAAATGTGAAAGTAGTTTGGGCAGTTGTTCATGCATCTAACACTTTAATCATATGCATTAACTCCTTGTGTATATATGTATATTCCGTACCACATATGCACATTTCCATGAAAAAAAAAGAAAGAAAAAAAGAAGAGAAAAAGAGAAAGCAATAAAACGGGGACAAAATGCCCCAAGGTAAATAATTGAATCCATGCATATGATTTGTACTCAAAAGATATAAAGGTGCATGAATTTGTGTAAAAACAGTCAATGGGTAGTATGTTTTGCATTGTAGTGACATGGAATATCTTAGGTTAGGTGGGAAGTTTAGGTTAATCAAGAATTCGGATTTTAGTCCACTTAACCAAATACATTCCTACCTTGACCCTAACCCCGTTACAACACTTGAAAAGACCTCTTGATATGTGTATCCGTGCATTAAATTTGTGTTGATTGGTAGAAGAACAGCAAGCCTTAGAAAGCAAGATTAGTAGAGAACCGAGAGAATCGACCCTCAAACACTAGAGTGATTAGAGTGTATACACTTCCGGTAAGGGTTCGATGCTCGATTCTTTGTTCCCGGCTTTCATGAGCTTTCTTCTTGCAAGTCTACTTGATATGAAATTAAAGATAAACAAGAAGACAATGATTCAAACTGAATAAAAAAAGATACATTGAAATTGTAATAGAACAAAAAATGATAGATTGAAATTGAGTACAAAGAGAATCACTCTACTTTCTACCCAATTTCTTGACGCAACAAGAAAGGGACTCCTCAACCTAACTTGTCAACGCCATAGTTTGGAAATTGATTCGAAGGGACTCCTCAACCTTCTGCCCAATTCCCCGATGCAACAAGAGAGAGACTCCTCAACCTCAATTATCTACACCATGGTTTCATCACGAAACCAAAAAGGAGTTTTAAAACCTTTAAATAATTCTATGCTACGACTACAATAGCTAAGGAGGTATTTATAACCTTTTATTAGGTTAAAACAAAGAAAAACCCTAAAGCCCATAAACATAAGGCCCAATCTAGTAATAAAATAAACAAAATCAAAATACATTAAATTAAAATATTCTAAAAAATGTAAACTAATATCTTCTAAGTAACACATGAACTCTTCATATTACGAACATTTGAAACACGTATCACTACTTGTTCTTTATTTTGAGATTTGAATTAGTGAAACCCAGTTTATGTTTGTTCTTAGAGAATTTGTTTAATTTTAACCAAGTGGGTAGAAGCATTTAGCATGTAGTTGCATTCATATAGATAAGTTGGATTGCATAAGTCTCACCATTTTCCCTTCACTCTTTTGTTTCCCTTGAGCTTAGCATGAGGACATGCTAATGTTTAAGTGTGGGGAGATTTGATAAAACACTATTTTATGATAAATTTTGGACTGAATTGAGTGGGTTTTGTCAACTATTCTCACACTTATTCATGTAAATTGCATGTTTTTAAGTTTCCTTCCTAATTTTGTGCTATAATTGAAAACATGCTTCCTAGGCCTTCAAATCACTAATTTTTAATCTCTGTTATTACCATTCGATGCCCTGATATGTATGTTAAGTG
This sequence comes from Arachis ipaensis, assembly GCF_059453495.1. Lineage (NCBI taxonomy): Eukaryota > Viridiplantae > Streptophyta > Magnoliopsida > Fabales > Fabaceae > Arachis > Arachis ipaensis. The sequence goes on along the minus strand of NC_142441.1, from coordinate 78,974,341 downwards.
ATTACAGGATTTATAGAGTAGGAATGGTATAGAGGATGAAGAGGAGGCATGCTAAAGTGGAAGGAACACAAGAATTTGAAGATTTGAGAACCTGGAAGCGACACGCGAGCGTGGTTGAAGCGTACACGTGATCAAGCCAGTTTTCCAGCGACGCATGTAACGACCCAACTTCTAGCATGTCTAGATCATACTAGAAATCGAATGTTACCAACTTGTTTTTCCTTTTCATATTATTAATTAATAAATATAAGCCTATACGTTGTTAAAACCCCGCGAATTTTACAAGTAATTGTTTTTAACAAGAATAATTTAAAGTCGCATACCTTCCATATATCAAGGGATAATTAAACGTTCACATACATAAGACAAATGATAACAGAATATGGAACAACACACTATAATATACATCATATTACAGAAGTGGCTCAGTTATATAAGCATAGAGCTATAGTACAACACCCCTAAGTCAGTGACTCATATAGTATATACATATATGTACATAAGACGCCCCAGGGCCTGGCCTGACCAAAAGCCCCTAAGTTGGCACCCAGGCTAGCCTAACTCTATGATATGCCTATTCCCTTTAATCATGCTAACAAAAGTGAGGGAGACACTCTAATGTACTGAAGTTAGACTAGGCGTCTCAAAAAGTCTCCTCAATCCTGGTCCAGAGTACCTCACGGAAAATCACCGGGCGAATGGTGATGCTCGCCTACTGGTGCCTCGCCTGGCTCATCGTCATCGCTGTCAGAGGAGATAACTATGAAGTTAGGATCTTCCTCTGGATCTTCTTCTTCCTCGTCCTCTTCTTCTGCCGAAGTGATAGCAGAGGAACCACTGCTGGCTACAGGAACCATAAAAGGATAGCTACCAAACAAAATATAGTCTGGAGAAGGAGGTGGCGCCTCCATGATCTGATCATACTCATGTCCATGCTGCTCATCAAAGACAGGAGGCTCGATCGGCTCAAGTAAAGGATCAAGCTCGGGTGGCAACACAGGAACACCCCACTCATCAAGGACAAAAAGTGCAGGAGGTGCCTCATGGATAAGCTGGGCAGGTATAGGCTCATCAGGTAGAGGAGGTTCAGGTGGAGGAGGATAGTCAGGTGGAGGTGGCATCTGCTCCTCAGGATGAGGTATCCCAGGTCCGCCGGGGTGTAACCAAGATAAAGGAAAGTCATAGGGTGCATCAGGATTAAAATATGCTATCCTAATAGGGTACTGGAAAGGTCTACCACGAACTACATAATTACGGATACGAGGTACCACACAGTAGATGTAATACTCACCACGCACCGGGTCCTCGTGGATATACGGTGGATCAATATCGTAGAATAGGACTCCCGTGTCCATCTGTAGAGGTGTAAGGGGTAAGAACTGGGGAGTTCTTAGTAAGGTCGGGGTTTACAGTTAAGATCATTTATAATGTCCGTGGTCATAGAAGTATAAATAAATGTAGAGTAATATGTACATAACAGCAACACAAACTAACACATGAACAGGAGAGAAAATAGGAAATAAATGCACATTCACACATTATTATGCAATCACACAGTTATGCTCAAACAAACAAGGAATAGAAAAAGAACACAAGAAGATAAGCAATAAATAATGTACAAACAAGTATGATGCATGTCTGTCCCTACTGCAGGTAATAAGCTCATTTGTCGGTTTCGACCCGCACCCGACGCAATCCGACCCTTCAGGTCAGATAAGGCCTTCCCAGAACTTAATCCCAGATTAAGTACCGCATACCCTCTACCAAGTACTCTCAACTTGCAGGGCTGGTATTTGCTCAAATCTCAATATACCGCAGGTATGTGATTCAGGCCTCTACCAAGCATTCAGCTTGCAGGGCTGGTACTACTCTACCGCAGCCTGTCTGGGAAGCAACATCACAATACGGGCGTCCCTGAACAACATTCACAAGCATTGCCCGAAGGCTTATAATTCACATATAACCATACTCTCCATCACTTAGCAATCATCATAAATCAAGCATTAGAACATCACAGAAAGCTCATTTTACAATTCTCTGTTTACTCTGTAAGGTCAGGTACACAGCTATATCACTTTTAACTCCTTTTCTTTTTAACTTAAACACAGGTTTCAAAATCTTGTTTCTTTACTTCTTATACCTATATATCTTCTCTTATACCTCTTCTTAGGTGTTTAGTAAAGGAAATTAGAGAATTCTGGACTCAAATCTGCCTTCCTGAGGCTTTCAGGGAAAACTGTCTTTTTATCAATATTTTATTATTATGAATAAAATAATATTATTATTAAAATAATATTATTAATAAAATAATATATTAATATTTTATTATTAAAATAATAATATTTTATTTAACTTTCAAAAATTACATTTTGACCCCCGGACTTCTTGGAAATTGCACTTTGACCCCTATAACTTTTAATATTTGCACTTTAGCCCCTCAACTTTTGATTAATTAATTTTCAACTCCAAACTTTTTAATAATTGCATTTTGACCCCAAAAATCATTGAATACACGTTTTCATGTTCTTCCAAAAACCAAAAACATTTTTTTTTCCAAAAGTTCATCAGATTTCTGCTTGATTTTCAGCTAGTTTTTCAATCTTTTCGGAAACCGATTTGAACCCGATTTTTATCAAACCAAAGAGAAACTTTTCAGCAATCAAATACACATCAAATAAGCATCAAAAATCATGATTTTCATGGCTGGAATGTCACGTTTTCCAGCAGCACCAACAGCCACTTCAAAACCATCATAAACATGATTTTCAAGCATTAAACAATAAGTTTCCATGATCAAACCCTCACACATACACCCAAAATCAAATCTCAAGCAACAAGATCTGGTTTAACACTTCAAAAACACAGCCAATCATTGATTAATTTACCAAACCTTACCTCCTTTGCTGCTGTCCGAGATTGCACTAAAAACAAGCTTCCAGGAGCACTTTTACGCCTATTTTAACATCAAAAACAACTTTAGAATCTTATGAACCATGAAGGCTGAAGCTTCATGATGATGAAAAGAAGGTTTTCCTCACCTTAAGGTAACTAGAAATCACATTTTCTTGGAGCTTTTGGTGATTGAATAAGAGATCCTAAGAAAGAACATGAAGAAAACATCATTAACTTAAGGAACCACCATGGCCGAATCTTCAAGGAGGAGGAGCAGCCTTCATACCTTAATTTACTCCATGAAAAGTGACATAGAAATGAAGAGGAGGAAGCGGTGAACACTTTGGTAAGAGTAGATTTTTGATAGGGGTTTCGGTTTGAGAAAGAACGGAGAAAGTAGCTCAGGTGTTCATGGAAGCTTCATGATTTTCTTTCATGGTTTTCTAAGCTTTTCCAAGAACAAAAATGATAGCCAAGCTGTCCTAGGGAGGCCGTGGCTTTTGGATGATGATTATCCAAAAGTTACTTGTCAAAATATCTCAGAAAAGGATAATTACTAAAGCTAGATGTATTAGAACTTAAGTAATTACACTACTAATGGATAAACATTAAGTTACTTAGTGTAAATGACACTAGTAACTGGATAATCATAAGAATAAAAGATATATGATGAAGCATTAGCAGTGCTAAGTTCATCTAAGAATGCCGGTATTATCCGTTACCGGTAGATTTCAAGCTCAGTTATTATATTACTAAACATAGATCAACATTAATCACAGTAGAGAAGACAATAATATAATATTCTGAATAAAATAATAATATATGAATATTATATTAATATAATTTTTCTCTCGAAATTCGTGACCGACTCGTCACATAGAGACTAACCACGGAAATCAGAATTTTGAAATTCGGGCCCGAAGTGGCTTAAAAATGCAACTCCTTGTGACGTGCCTACTTAGATTAGGAGAGGTGTCCTGTGCAATCAAGCTGCTGACTCAGCAGCTTGATGACGCAGCACGTGTGCAGTGGAGGTGCTTATATGCATAGAAATTCCTAAAAATTCTGTAAAAAATCCGTTTGATCCCGAAAAAGCGCCGTTTCTTCGGGGCTAGGCCGTTACAACGCATACGCGTGACTAATACATACATGTGACCAGGAGCGTCGACCACCGATGCGTACGCACGACTGACGCATATGTGTGACCCTGTGCAGAGCCATCAACGTATACGCGTGGCTGACGCGTACGCGTGATGAGCGTCACGTGCTGCAATTATCAGAACTCACTGGGGGCAATTTTTGGGCTGATTTGGACCCAGTTTCAGGCTCGAAAATGCAGACTAGAGGAGGGGATGCAGCTGAGACTCAAGACACGTTAAACTTTATCTTAGTTTTTTAGTTTTGAATTCTAGTGAGAGAAGCTCCCACTTCTCTCTAGGATTTTTGGTTTTTCTTATTTTTACTTGCAATTAGATATTGAAAGAAGCTGTGGTTACCTTCAATTGGATTCATTTCCCTTATAGTTTTCTTCTCTATTACTCTTTTCCATTTGATTATTTTAAATTCATGTTTGGATCTTGTTATCTTTGGATTTTGTTAATGCATTGAGAATTTTTATATCTATTGTTATTACTTGTTTTGCTCTCGTTGGTTATTCTATGTGGTAATTTGAATTGAGTTGTTTCATCATTTGTTATCATGTCTTTTATTTTTGCTCGACAAGTGTTTGAGAAAATGTCACCTATGATCATGGAGTAGATTTCCTTGTTTGGTTGGGGTTGAGTGATTGGAGCCACTTGAATTGTTATACTCAAGTGTTGATCTGTAATTTGAAATTGCTAATTAGATTTAAAAACTCACCAACTCTAGTTCTTCTCTATGAAGTGACTAGGACTTGTGAGCTAAGGTTTATTGTTTCACTTGACTTTCCTTCACTTGTTAGAGGATAACTAAGTGAGAGCAATGAGCTTTTACCATTACACTTGGGAAAGACAATAAGGATAGAATTTCCAATTCTCATTCCTAACCAAGGCTTTTAATATTGATTATTTTACAAATCTTACTAATTATGTACTGCTATAATTTCTATTTATTTATTTTTCTTGTTCTCAACTTCAAAATTCTCTAGGAAAATTACAATAAATAATTTGCATCTTGTGTCAACTCCTAAAGAAACAACCAGGGATTTTACTCCCGGTTATTTATTTCATTTGTGACACATTTTAAATTTGATAGTGAAAATCTCGTCGGTTAAGACTGTACTTGCAACGTTGATTTGGAAAAATACTTTTGGTAATTCTTGACCGGCATTTATTCGCTTATCAATTTTTGGCGCCGTTGCCGGGGAGTTGCATATGTATGCTAAGTTATTGGTTAGTGTAATTATTTTTATATTTGCATAATTGCATCTTTTACTTGTGTTCTTTTTGGTTATTAGTAGTAGTTATTATTTATTTTGCTTAATATATTTTGTTGCCATGTGTTTTATGTTTCTTTTATTGAATGACACGTTCATTACCGGATCCGAGCTTAGTGCCATTTGATCCTGAAATTGAAAAAACCATTTCACATATTAGGTAAGCTCGGCGTCGGTTAGCCTCCGAGGGTGGTGAATTAGTTTCTCCCAATTCACGAATCTCGCCCGAGGTTTAATTTCAATCGTCATTTGAGTTAGAAGCTAACTCCTCTCCTACTAAATCTATTAACGTCTTTTCTATTGATTTAGGTGCCGATACTATGGCCGCTCCTAGAAGAATCACTCTCAAGGAGGCAGGAGCTCCGGATTTCACTCTTCAACCATTTCAAGCGCGTCATCAAAACTTGAATGCCGATTTTGAGCTCAGGACCACGTTGATTAATTTACTTCCTAAATTCCATTGTTTACTCGCTTAAGAACCCATCAAGCATCTTAGAGACTTTCAAACGTCTTGTTCAACTACTAGGCGGTATGATGCGGATGAGGATGCGATTTGGCTATATGCTTCCTAGGCCTTTAAATCACTAATTTTTAATCCTCTGTTATTATCATTCGATGCCGTGATATGTGTGTTAAGTGATTACAGGATTTATAGAGCAGGAATGGTATAGAGGATGAAGAGGAGGCATGCTAAAGTGGAAGGAACACAAAAATTTGAAGATTTGAGAAGCTGGGAGTGACGCGCACGCATGGCTAAAGCGTACCCGTCATCAAGCCAGTTTCCCAGTGATTCTTACACGTGATTGATGCGTACGCGTGACCAGGAGCATCGACCAATGACATGTACGCGCGACTAACGCTTACGCATGACCCTGTGCAGAGCCACCGACGCGTACGCGTGATGAGCGTCATGTGCTGCAATTATCAGAGCTCGCTAGGGGCGATTTCTGGGCTGACTTGGACCCAATTTCAAGCCCGAAAATGCAGACTATAGGCGGGGATGCAGCTGAGACTGAAGACACTTTATATTTTAGCTTAGTTTTTTAGTTTTGAATTCTACTGTGAGAAGCTCCCACTTATCTCTAGGGTTTTTGGTTTTTCTTAGTTTTACTTGCAATTGGATCTTGAGAGAAGTTGTAGTTACCTTCAATTGGAGTTATTTCCCTTATAGTTTTCTTCTCTATTACTCTTTTCCATTTGATTATTTTGAATTCATGTTTGGATCTTGTTATCTTTGGATTTTGTTAATGCATTGAGAATTTTTATATCTATCGTTATTACTTATTTTGCTCTCATTGGTTATTCTGTGTGGTAATTTGAATTGAGTTATTTCATCATTTGTTATCATGTTTTCTATTTTCATCCACCAAGTGTTTGAGGAAATGTCACCCATGATCATGGAGTAGATTTCCTTGCTTGGTTGGGGTTGAGTGATTGGAACCACTTGAATTGTTATACTCAAGTGTTGATCTGTAATTGAAAATTGCTAATTAGCATGAAACTCACCAACTCTAGTTCTTCTCTATGAAGTGACTAGGACTTGTGAGCTAAGGTTGATTGTTTCACTTGACTTTCCTGCACTTGTTAGAGGATAACTAAATGAGAGCAATGAGCTTTTACCATCACACTTGGAAAAGACAATAAGGATAGAATTTCCAATTCTCATTCCTAACCAAGGCTTTTTATATTGATTATTTTACAACTCTTGCTAATTATTTATTGCTATAATTTCTAGTTATTTATTTTTCTTGTTCTCAACTTAAAAAATCTCTAGGAAAATTACAATCAATAATTTACGACCCGGGATTTTACTCCTGATTATTTATTTCATTTGACACATTTTAAATTTGATAGTGGAAATCTCGGCAGTTAAGACTGCACTTGCAGCGTTGATTTGCAAAAATACTTTTGGTAATTCTTGACTGGCTTTTATCCGCTTTTCAGCACACTCCTTCGTATTATTTCTCCCACATTCTTCTTTGATTGTAAGGTGGAAAGGCACACTCCTTCGATTTGGAAAGGCACTATCCTTCGTATATCCTCCAAGAGAAGGTGGAAAGGTACACTCCTTCAATGTGAAAAGGCACTCTCCTTTGTTTATGATTCTCCTAGAGATGCACAACCTAGAGACCAATGTCTAGGTTAGCTACCAGATGTGGTGGGTTCTGGCAAAGTAACTGAGGTGTGAGCTCACGGCCAGTAGGATATACATTTATCATGCACATTTTGTTTGTTTGTTTGCTATTTCTTATTTGGGATTGCCTAACTGAATATATTTTGATAATTGTGATAATTGTTACTTGCACTACTTGTCTCCTACCTGTGCTTGCAATTGCCTGTTTGTCTGTATTTGTGAACTCACTAGAAATGAAGGAACGGAGGAAAGGTGGACAGGTTGGGTGTTAAGATAAAGTTTAAGTTGAGTTTAGAATTCCCTAGACACCTACCCCTTTGTTGGTTTCTGTTTAGTAATTTTAAGCTTTATAATCTGAGTGTCGACATTCTAGGATTGCCTATTGCATTCCCAGAACCATATATTATGTGCATGGCACCTTTACCATGCTGAAAACCTCCGGTTCTCACCCCATACTGTGTTGTTATTTTCAAATTCAGGCGGAGAGGCTCCTCGCTAGGCGTCTGGACTTCTGAAGCAGAGTAGTCTTTGGGTTTTATTTTTATGCACAGTTTTGTATATATATGTACTTAATTTTCTCTCCGCATATCTTGTTTATTTTGTTTCCTCTTAGAGGCTAAGGAGAGCTACGGTTTTATCTCTGTATTTTGGGCATTTTGGGACATGTATATATGTATGTATGCATGTAAATATCCTCCGGCTAGCCTTAGCTTCGCAGGATAAGTTAGGAGCTTGTTATTTTGTACCCTTGATCCTCTGCTCTTATCTCTTGTACAATATGTTAGTGAACTTTAGCTTTCTTAATCCTTATTTTTGAGCGTTGCATTTTTAATTTTGCAATTTTGCTTTACCTATTCTTCAAGGCTCCTAGAATACTATATCCTTTCAATTATTAAACGTATTATATTTTATTTTCGAAGTCGTAATATCACACCACCTCTGTTTTACGACTTAAGCGTAAGGATCTGTGTGGTAGGGTGTTACATCACCAGAATAAAAAATAAATAAGAGGATATTGTCCACGAATAAAAAATAAACAGTCCATTTTTCTTCTGCTCTTGAGTTATTATCTAGTATCACTTACATATCCAGGAAGATTGATATTTCAATTAGGATGCAAAAATCTCTGTTCTTCCTCCTACAAGTAACCTCAAGCACAATCTCACCAAAGACAAACATATTCAATTCATAACAAAAGATAAGAATAGAACCAACACCTTAAATCAAAAATCACAACCAAGAAAATAATGAATTTAGAAATCAGAATAAACTCATAAAAAAAAAGAATAAAATCTGAATAAACCCTAAAATCTAATAGAAAATTTTTATCTATATATATAATTATTAGAATATTATAAACACACACAAACACAAAATAAAAATAAAGAAAGTGACGGACCTAAGGCTATGCTTATATAGAGTAGCTATAAGTATACAATGTTACTACATTTCTAAAGTGATGTAGTAGCAAAAATAAGTGTAGCCTATTCTTTTTAATTCTTGTAAAGTGCAGCCTATTCTTGAATGCCTAAAGCATAACTTTTGATATAGAAAAGCATAGCCTTTGAGAATAGGCAACAACTGAATAGGCATTCCCCACTAAAACGTCTCTAAAGCGAAAAAAATATTGCCTTAGCCAAAGGCATATATTTTTTCATTTTTAGCTACAACTTTCAAGAGTAGCTGAATGGATGATTTTCTTGTAGTGCCATATCCATTAGATTGGTATACACCATGGGATGAAGTGTGATCATAGTAGTAGGAGAGTGTTGATGCCATGAAGATTGTCCATATGAATGCAGTTCCTCCCTCAAGTGATTTTCTGTCTCGTAGTATGAACCACCATTAAAGTCACTCATTCCTACAACATATTCACCACCATACAACTTAAAACCATTAAGATTAGGATTCGTATCAAAGCAAATAGAAATAAAAAATATCAAGAAAAAAAGTCAAACCCCTAAATACTAGTAAAGACAAGAAAACAAGCAAAAAGCAAGCTATTCACACTATTCACATATTCATAATAGCCAATAAAAATCATACATTGTGCATCCCCGGAAACAGCATCAAAAACTTGAACCGGCGCTAAATGTTAGTTTCGAAATTCACAAGTTAAAAGCTCAAGATTCATTGTAGCTCTAAACCAAAATTAAATGCTCTTCAAAGTTTAGTAAAAATGTCACAAATTAAAATAAATAACCGGGAGTTTAATCCCAGGTCGTTCTCCCTTGGAATCACAATCGAGTGTTCAATCATTTGCTATGCAAAAATCGAAGTTTTGAGCATAATAAACAAGAGGTGTAAATAGCAAGAAATTAAAGAAGCATTTAAGAAATTAAACTAAGATATTGGCAAGGGTCGAGAGTCAATGATCACTGTCATTGTCATTGACCACAAACATGATAATTATGAAGAGTTAATCCCACATTGTCAACCTCTACACATTGAAAAAAATTAAGTGGGCATAATTAATCCTAATACATAAGTCCTAACCAACTTACTAATTGAATTAGTAAAAGATTAATGCCAATAAAAACAAGATTAACTAACAAGAGAATTCTAGTAAACTAAGATAATAGAACAAGAAAATGTAAACAAAATTAAACTAAAACAAGATTAGAAACTAAAACTCGAGAAAAATTAACAAGAAACCCTAATAATTCTAGAGATAAATTGGATCTTTTCTCTCTAAAATTCACTAAAACATCCTAAAAACTAAAAAATAAGACTATTTTTTTATCCTCCTTCAAGCATTGCTTCAAATGCTTTAGAAATGAGCTGGATTGAGCCCACAATGGGTTAGAAATCGCAATTCATGTGTCATTTTAAGTTAGGCACGAGACTAGAATGATGCGTATGCACCATGCATGATTTGAGAATGATGCGTATACGTGGTCCATGCCTACGCACGATTGGAAAATTTTTACAATTTCATTCCTTCATTAATTCTCCACTTTCGCATGCTTTTCTTCTCTCTTTCCAAGTCATTCTTGCCTTATAAACATTAAATCACTGAAACATATCAAGGTATCAAATGGAATAAAAAAATTAAATTCGACAATTTAAAGGTATAAAACGCATGCTCCTAATAATTAAGCACAATTAGGAGAAATTCACAAAAGTATGCATTTTCAAGGAATAAGTGCAAGATAAGTTAATAAATTCCACTGTTTTCAATAAAAAAATCATCATAAAATATGTGTTTATCAATCATCATATGAAATTTTAACATAGAGATACCTAAATATATTAAACTATAGAGTTAATACATCATCACATATTTTAATCACTCTTTCTCTCTCTTCTTAACCGAACCACCCTCTCTCTCTCTAGGTTAATCACTAACCTGAGCCCTTAACCACCCTACTCTCTCCTCTCAAGGTAACTGAGCCTCACCTCTTAAATATTTAAGATGTGTGATTAATATAAGTTGGTAGCATTAAAAGCATTATTACATGGATAACATGCATGTAAACATGTGTAGTTTCCTTGAAGTTTTGCAACGTAATGGTGCACGAAATTGTGATCACACATTTTACAACTCTGCACAACTAACCAGCAAGTGCACTGGGTCGTCCAAGTAATACCTTACGTGAGTAAGGGTCGAACCGACGGAGATTGTCGACTTGAAGCAAGCTATGGTCATCCTGTAAATCTTAGTCAGGCGGATTCAAATGGTTATGAGGTTTTGATAATTAAAAAATAAATAAAACATAAAATAAAATAAACATACTTATGTAATTCATTGGTGGGAATTTCAGATAAGGGTTTGGAGATGCTTTGTTGCTTCTAAACCTCTGCTTTCCTATTGTCTTCTTCCAATCATGTGTGCTCCCTTCCATGGCATGCTGTATGATCCTCTCGGATGAAAAATACCAGGTACGGTTTCTTCACGGCTAATCAACTGTCGGATTTCTCGTTCGAATGAAAAATACCAGGTATAGCTACCGCACGGCTAATCATCTGTCGGTTCTCACTAGCGTCGGAATAGGATCTCTCTATCCTTTTGCACACTGTCACTGCGCCCAACATTCGCAAGTTTGAAGCTTGTCACAGTCATCCCTTCCCAGATCGTACTCGGAATACCACGAACAAGGTTTAGACTTTTCGGATCTCAAGAATGCTGCCAATTGGTTCTAACCTCTACCACGAAGGTTCTAACCTCACGGACTCGGTCCGTGGATTAGAGACCCAAGAGACTATACTCTAACTGTCGTCCAATGACTACGTTGAACATCATGTAGACCGCTTGTGGTTGTCAGGCACGCAGATCTTAGCTAAGCAAGTAACGAAGATAGTGGGTGATTGTCACGGGTCACCCCTTCATTCAGACTTAGCTGAATTAAGTACGAGAGTATATCTTGGAGAAGAAGTAAGCGTGAATTGAAAGAGAAACAATAGTACCTGCATTAATTCATGAAGAACAGCAGAGCTTCACACCTTAATCTATGAGGTGTAGAAACTCCACCGTTAAAAAATACATAAGAGAAAAAGTCTAGGCATGGCCGAATGGCCAGCCTCCCAAAAGTGAAAAATGGCATAAGATAATACAAATACAATAGTAAATTTGAACAAAAAAATTAGGAGCCATCAGCAACTAGTAAACCAGTAAAATGCCTCTGCCAACGAGCAATTAGAAAACACTAAAATAGAGTAACAATAAGTTTGAAAACAGAGAAACCACTAAAACAGAGAAAACCCTATAACACTAACCAACAAACAGAAATTACAATTGGAATACAATAATTTAGAAGACCAGAATTAATTCAATTTTCAGATTATTTATTTCCTATACTAACCAACAAACAGAGGAAGTTCACAGAGGAAGTTCACAGAAATTGAATAGAAATCGAAGTTCACAGAGGAAGTTCATAGAAAAAAAAATAGAAATCTAAGTTCACAGAGGATCAAGTTCATGTTTCTTCATGTTTCTTATACTAAAGAAGATGAGCAGAGGCAAAGAGCAAAGAAGATGAGCAGAGGACGAGTCACTCACCTGGGGTCGATGGAGGGCTACTGGTGTTGAGGACCACGTGACGATAAAGACGATGAGAGGGCTACTGGTGTTGAGAAGATGAAGACGATGAAGATGGAGGGCTACTGGGCAGGGAACCAGGCGACGATAGAGGGCTACTGGGGCTGAGGACCAGGCGACGGCGGTGGTGCTGACAACCTGAGATCGCGGCGACGATGGAGGGTGACTGGGCGGCTAGGGTTCACTGATTCACTCACTGTGAGACTGAGAGAGTGAGATGAATGGGGGTCGGGGGAAGAAGGGGGGGTTGGGTGCTCCATGAGCGGGTCGGGTCGGGTGAAATTTTTTATTTTTTTTTATACAATAAAAACGGCGTCGTTTAGCAGAACCGGCCGGTCACCGGTCCGGCCCAACCAGCCAGTTTTTGGCCGATTCATCGGTTTTCCAGCGGTTCTTCCTACTGCGGTTTTTAAGGGAGGACCGGACCATTTGCATCGCCAGTTCACGGTTAAACCGGTCGAACCGGCCAGTTCGATCCGGTTTTCAGAAGCTTGGATAGTGTTATTGATTCTCCTAGTTCAGTATGTTGATTCTTGAACACAACTACTTTATGAGTCTTAGCCGTGACTCTAAGCATTTTGTTTTCCAATATTACCACCGGATACATAAATGCCATAGACATATAACTGGGTGAACCTTTTTAGATTGTGACTCAGCTTTGCTAGAGTCCCCAGTTAGAGGTGCCCAGAGCTCTTAAGCACACTCTTTTTGCTTTGGACCACGACTTTAACCACTCAGTCTCAAGCTTTTCACCTGACACCTTCACGCCACAAGCACATGGTTAGGGACAGCTTGATTTAGCGGCTTAGGCCAGGAATTTATTCTTTTGGGCCCTCCTATCCATTAATGCTCAAAGCCTTGGATCCATTTTACCCTTGCCCTTTAGTTTAAAGGGTTATTGGCTTTTTCTGCTTGCTTTTTCTTTTTCCTTCTTTTTTTTCGCAAGCTTTGTGTTTTTCACTGGTTTTTCTTTCTTCAAGAATCAATTTTATGATTTTTCAGATTATCAATAACATTTCTCTTTTTTCATTATTCTTTCAAGTGCCAACAATTTTAACATTCATAAACTTCACTATAAAAAATATGCACTGTTCAAGCATTCATTCATACAACAAAAAGTATTGCCACCACATCAAGATAATTAAACTAATTTCAAGATAGAATTCGAAAGTCATGTACTTCTTTTTCTTTTTCAGAAAACATTTTTCATTTAAGAAAGGTGAAGGATTCATGGAACATTCATAGCTTTAAGACATAGACACTAGACACTAATGATTATGTAATGAAGACAAAAACATAGACAAAACATAAAGCATAAATACTGAAAAATAGAAAAATAAGAACAAGGAAATTAAAGAACGGGTCCACCTTAGTGACGGCGGCTAGTTCTTCCTCTTGAAGATCCTATGGAGTGCTTGAGCTCCTCTATGTCTCTTCCTTGCTTTTGTTGCTCCTCTCTCATGGCCTTTTGGTCCTCTCTGATTTCATTGAGGATAATGGAGTGCTCTTGGTGCTCCATCTTTAGTTGCTCCATGTTAGAACTCAAATCTCCTAAAGAGGTGTTGAGTTGCTCCCAATAGCCTTGTGGAGGGGAATGCATCCCTTGAGGCATCTCAGGGATTTCTTGATGAGGAATTTTCTCATGCTTTTGTTGAGGTCCATGAGTGGGCTCTCTTGTTTGCTCCATCTTCTTCTTAGTGATGGGCTTGTCCTCTTCAATGAGGATGTCTTCCTCTATGACAACACCGGCTGAATTGCATAGGTGACAGATGAGATGAGGAAAGGCTAACCTTGCCAAAGTGGAGGGCTTGTCAGCCACCTTGTATAGTTCTAGAGATATGATCTCATGAACTTCTACTTCCTCTCCAATCATGATACTATGGATCATGATAGCCCAGTCCACAGTAACTTCAGACCGGTTGCTAGTAAGAATGATAGAGCGTTGGATGAACTCTAACAATCCTCTAGCCATGGGCTTGAGGTCAAGCCTTCTCAGTTAAACCGGCTTGCCTTTGGAGTCCCTCTTCCATTGCGCTCCTTCCACACAGATGTCCATGAGGACTTGGTCCAACCTTTGATCAAAGTTGACTCTTCTAGTGAAAGGATGAGGATCTCCTCTCATTATTGGCAAGTTGAATGCTAACCTTACAGTTTCCGGATATTCACTCTTTTTGAGTATGAAGGGGACCTTGGAGATTATTGTTTTCTTGGCCACAACTTCATAGAAATGGTCTTGATGGACTTTTGAGATGAATCTCTCCATCTCCCATGACTCGGAGGTGGAAGCAATTGCCTTCCCTTTCCTCTTTCTAGAGATTTCTCCAGACTTAGGTGCCATTAATGGTTATTGGAAAACAAAAAGCAGAGCTTTCTCCCACACCAAACTTTAAAGGTTTGCTCGTCCTCGAGCAAAAGAAGAAAGAAATGAGGAGAAGATAAAGAAATGGAGGAGATAGAGGGGTGTTTTGGACTCGGCAAAGGGGGGTAGGAGTGTTTATGATGTGTGAAGTTGAAGGTGGTAAGGAGGGGTATTTATAGGGTAAGTGAGAGAGGGAAGTCAAGTATGAAGGGGTTGGGTTTGAGAGGGAAATATTTTGAATTTGAGTGGTGAGGTAGGTGGGGTTTTATGATGGGTTTTTGGGGAATAGGTGTTGATGTGATTGGTCAAGGATATTTGGGGAAGAGTGTGATGGAAGAAAGGTGTGAAGAAGAGAGAGAGAGAGAGAGTTGGGGTAGGTGGGGATCCTGTGGGTCCACAGATCCTGAGGTGTCAAGCAATTTTGGTCCCTGCACCTTTCTGGCGTTTAAACACCCTTTGTGTGCCATTTCTGGCGTTTAACGCCATTTCTGCTACCTTTTCTGGCGTTAAATGCCAGGCTGATGCCCATTTCTGGCGTTTAACACTAACCATACCCCCTTTTCTGGCGTTAAACGCCAGTCTGTCTGCCAATTCTAGCATTTAACGCCAGTCAGACAGCCAGATACTCTTTTCTGGCGTTAAACACCAGTCTGTCTGCCAATTTTGGCGTTTAACGCCCATAATGCTGCCACACTGGGCGTTAAATGCCCATTCTGCTATCCTTGCTGGCGTTTAAATGCCAGTAAGCCTGTCCTCTAGGGTGTGCTATTTTTTATGCTATTTTTTATGCTATTTTTTATTCTACTTTAATTCTGTAACTGTTTTTGTGACTGCACATGATCATCTACCCAAAAAAAAACATAACATGACAATAGAAAACAAATGTCTATAAAGATAAATATAATTAAATAACATTGGGTTGCCTCCCAATAAGTGCTTTTTTAATGTCAATAGCTTGACAGTGAGCTCTTAGAGAACTTCATAGAAACTCAGAGCTTAATGGTGGCCTCCCAACACCAAACTTATAAGTTGAGTGTGGGGGCTATGTTTGACTTTGTATTAAGAGAAGCTTTTCCTTCTTTCTCTCCATGGTCACAGAAGAAGATCCTTGAGCCTTAAACACAAGGTAGTCCTCATTCAGTTGAAGGAGTAACTCTCCTCTGTCCACATCAATCACAGCTCTTGCTGTGGCTAGGAAGGGTCGTCCCAGGATAATGGATTCATCCTCATCCTTCCCAGTGTCTAGGATTATGAAATCAGCAGGGATGTACAGGCCTTCAACCTTCACTAAGACATCCTCTACAAGTCCATAAGCCTGTTTCATTGATTTGTCTGCCATCTCTAGTAAGATTCGTGCAGCTTATACCTCAAAGATCCCCAGTTTCTCTATTACAGAGAGTGGCATGAGGTTTATTCCTGACCGCAGGTCACACAGAGCCTTTTCAAAGGTCATGGTGCCTATGGTACAAGGTATTAAGAACTTTCCAGGATCCGGTTTCTTCTGAGGTAATTTTAGTTGAACCAAGGCATTCAGTTCGTTGATGAGCAATGGAGGTTTATCCTCCCAAGTCTCATCACCAAATAGCTTGGCATTCAGCTTCATGATTACTCCTAGATACCGAGCAACTTGCTCTTCAACAATATCTCCATCCTCTTCAGAGGAAGAATACTCATCATAGCTCATGAATGGCAACAGTAAGTTCAGTGGAATCTCTATGGTCTCTGTATGAGCCTCGGATTCTTTTGGTTCCTTATTAGGGAACACCTTGGTGGTCAGTGGACGTCCATTGAGGTCTTCCTCACTAGAAATCACTGTCTCTTCCTCCTCTATAGGTTCGGCCACCTTGGGTATATTGATGGCCTTGCACTCTCTCTTTGGATTTTCTTCTGTATTGCTTGGGAGAGTACTAGGAGGAGTTTCAGTAACTCTTTTACTCAGCTGACCCACTTGTGCCTCCAAATTTCTGATGGAGGACCTTGTTTCAGTCATGAAATTGAGAGTGGTCTTAGATAGATCAGAGACTATGGTTGCTAAGTTAGAGAGGCTCTCCTTAGAACTCTCTGTCTGTTGTTGAGAAGATGATGGAAAAGGCTTGCAATTGCCAAACTTATTTCTCTCACCATTATTATTATTATTGAAGCTTTATTGAGGCTTCTGTTGATCCTTCCATGAGAAATTAGGATGATTCCTCCATGAAGAATTGTAAGTGTTTCCATAGGATTCTCCCATGTAATTCACTTCTTCCATTCCAGGATTCTTAGGGTCATAAGCTTCTCCTTCAAAGGAAGCTTCTTTAGTACTGCCGGGTGCAGCTTGCATTCCAGTCAGATTCTGAGAGATCATACTAACTTTCTGAGTCAATATTTTATCCTGAGCCAATATGGCATTCAGAGTATCAATCTCAAGAACTCCTTTTCTTCTGATTCATCCCATTATTCACAGGATTTCTTTCAGAAGTATACATGAACTGGTTATTTGCAACCATTTCAATGAGCTCCTGGGCTTCTGCAGGTGTTTTCTTCAGATAAAGAGATCCACCAGCAGAGTGGTCCAATGACATCTTGGACAATTAGTGCACGAAATTGTAAATCACACTTTTCACAACTCGTACCACTAACCAGCCAGTGCACTGGGTCGTCCAAGTAATACCTTACGTGAGTAAGGGTCGATCCCACAGAGATTGTCGGCTTGAAGCAAGCTATGGTTATTTCGTAACTCTTAGTCAGGAAATTAGTAATAAAAATGGTTGGATTTATGAGGAGTAAATAACATAAAGTAAATAATACTTACTATGTAGTAATGGAGAACAGGTTGAGGTTTTGGAGATACTCTGTCTTCTGAATCTCTGCTTTCCTACTGTCTTCTTCTTCATGCACGCAAGGCTCCTTCCATGGCAAGCTGTATGTTGGTGGATCACCGTTGTCAATGGCCACCATCAGTCCTCTCAGTGAAAATGGTCCAAATGCACCGTCACCGCACGGCTAATCATCTGTCAGTTCTCACTCATGTTGGAATAGGATCCATTGATATTTTTGCGTCTGTCACTATGCCCAACACTCGCGAGTTTGAAGCTCGTCACAGATATCCTATCCCAGATCCTACTCGGAATACCACAGACAAGGTTTAGACTTTTCGGATCTCAAGAATGCTGCCAATTGATTCTAGCTTATACCACGAAGACTCTGATCTCACAGATTTGAATGCTCTGTTGTCAGGAGATACAATCAAATGCGTGAACCAGGAATCAAAGAGATACACACTCAATCTAAAGTATAGCAAAAGTGGTTGTCAGGCACGCATTCATAGGCTGAGAATGGTAATGAGTGTCACGGATCATCACATTCATCATGTTGAAGTGCGAGTGGATATCTTAGAATAGAAACAAGCGTGATTGAATGGAAAACAGTAGAAATTGCATTAATCCATCGAGACACAGTAGAACTCCTCACCCCCAACCATGGGATTTAGAGACTCATGCAGTAGAAAATACAAGTTCTGATGTAAAATGTCATGAGGTACAAAATAAATCTCTAAAATTTGTTTTTATACTAAACTAATAACCTAGGTTTACAGAAAATGGGTAAACTAAGATAGATAGTGCAGAAATCCCCTTCTAGGGCCCACTTGGTGTGTGCTTGGGCTGAGCATTGAAGCTTCCATGTGTAGAGACTTTTCTTGGAGTTAAATGCCAGGTTGCTGCCTGTTTCTAGCGTTTAACTCCAGTTTTTATGCCAGTTCTAGCGTTTAACACCAGAATAGGGTAGAAAATTGGCGTTAAACGCCAGTTTGCGTGATCTCAACTCGGACAAAGTATGGACTATTATATATTGCTGGAAAGCCCAGGATGTCGACTTTCCAACGCAATTGAGAGCGTTCTAATTGGGCTTTTGTAGCTCCAGAAAATCTATTTCGAGTTCATGGAGGTCAGAATCCAACAGCATCTACAGTCTTTTTTCAGCCTCTGAATCAGATTTTTGCTCAGGTCCCTCAATTTCAGCCAGAAAATACCTAAAATCATAGAAAAAAACACACGAACTCATAGTAAAGTCCAGTAATGTGAATTTTGAATAAAAACTAATAAAAATATAGTAAAAAGGGAATAAAATATACTAAAAACTACCTAAAAATAATGCCAAAAAGCGTATAAATTATCCTCTCATCAACAATTCAGACAAACCATCATAGAATATACATAAAATGCTCCATTCTGAAAGCATGTCAGAAGGACACCTTCTGATCAATTGCTTGTATCTTTCCCAAGCTTCATAGAGGGATTCACCTTCCTTCTGTCTGAAGGTTTGGACTTCCACTCTAAGCTTGCTCATCTTTTGAGGTGGAAAAAATTAGGCTAAGAAAGCATTGACTAACTTTTCCCAAGAGTTCAAGCTTTCTTTAGGTTGTGAGTCTAACCATATCCTAGCTCCGTCTCTTACAACAAAGGGGAAAAGCATAAGTCTGTAGACCTCAGGATCAATCCCATTGGCCTTAATAGTGTCACAGATTTGCAAGAATTTAGCTAAAAACTGATGAGGATCTTCCAATGGAAGTCCATGAAACTTGCAATTTTACTGCATTAGAGAAACTAATTGAGGCTTAAGCTCAAAGTTGTTTGCTCCAATTGCAGGAATTGAGATGCTTCTTCCATAGAAGTCAGGAGTTGGTGCAGTAAAGTCACCAAGCATCTTTCTTGCATCTCCACCATTGTTGTTGGGTTCGGCTGCCATGTCTGCTTCTTTTTCAAAATTTTCTGTAAGGTCCTCTCTGGAGTGTTGTGCTTTAGCTTCTCTTAGCTTCCTCTTCAGAGTCCTTTCAGGTTCAGGATCAGCTTCAACAAGAATGTCCTTATCCTTGTTCCTGCTCATATGAAAAAGAAAAGAACAGAAAAGAAGAGGAATCCTCTATGTCACAGTATAGAGATTCCTTTATGTGAGTAGAATAATAGAAGAATAGAAGAATGAGGTAGAGAGAGAATAAGAGGAATTCAAACACAGAGAGAGCGAATTCAAATATTAATTAAAAGAAAAGAAAAATATTTTGTTTTTATTTTCATTATAAGTTAGAATTCAAAATTTAAGAAAAGAAATAAAATAAAATTAGAATTTAAAATAATTATTTAATTAAAAAGAATTTTGAAAAAGTGGTTAGTTGTTTTCGAAAATGTAAACAAGAAATAGTAAACTTTTTTTTAAAATTAAAATAAACAAGTCAATTAGATGGTTGAAAAAGACTTGAGATTAAATTTTGAAAAGATAATAAGTTAGGAAAAGATTTTGAAATTAAATTTTGAAAAAGATATGATTGAAATTTATTTTGAAAAAGATTTGAAAATGAAATTAAAAAGATTTGATTTTTAAAATTAAAGTTGATGACTTGACTAACAAGAAACTAAAAGATATGATTCTAGAATTTGAAGATTGAACCTTTCTTAACAGGAAAGTAACAAGCTTAAAATTTTTTAATCAAAATATTAAATACTATCAAAGATTTCGAAAAATATGAAATAAAATTAAGAAAAAGATTTTGAGAATTTGTTTAAAGATTTTCGATAACATTAAAAGAAAAACGAAAAAGATTTTGAAAAAAAATTTTAAGAAAGAATTCGAAAATATTAAAAGAAAAATGAAAAAGATTTGATTTTGAAAAAGATTTGAAAGGATAGAATTTTTAAATTGAAATTTTGGCTTGACTAACAAGAAACAACTAAATTTTAAAAATTTTTGACTAAGTCAACCCAAAATTTCGAAATTTATGACTAAAATAAGGGAAAGATATTATTTTTTATTTTTGATTTTTTTTAATGAGGAGAGAGAAAAATAACAAAATTAAACAAAACATAAAAATTTAAGATCAAAACAATTAATGCATGCAGGAACACTTTGAATGTCAAGATGAACACCAAGAACACCTTGAAGATCATGATGAACATCAAGAACATATTTTTGAAAATTTTTAAGAAAAGAAACACATGCAAGACACCAAACTTAGAAATTTTTAAACTTTAGACACTAATAATTCGAAAATGCATATGAAAAACAACAAAAAAAAAAACACAAAACAAGAAAGATTAAAGATCAAACAAGGAAAATCATCAAGAACAACTTGAAGATCAAAGAACAGAATGCATGTTAAAATATCGAAAATTTTAAGAAAATTAAAAGAATGCAATTGAAACCAAACTTAAAATTTGACACTAGACTCAAACAAGAAACACAAAATTTTTTGGTTTTATGATTTTATAAAAAAAATTTGTATATTTTTCGAAAAATTTTTTTTGAAAGAGAAAATAAAGAAATTCCAAATTTTTAATAAGAATTCCAGGATTCATGCAATGTTAGTCTAAAGCTTCGGTCCAAAAGAATTAAACATGGCCAAATGGCCAGCCAAGCTTTAGCATAACAATTACAGACATGTCCTTTCTACAATAGAAAGTGGAAACCTCAGTCCAAAAGATTATACATAGCTTAACAGCCAGCCAGGCTTCAACATATCTCAAGAAGCTCTAGAATTCATTCTTAAAAATTTTTTTGAATTTTTTTAAAACTAAAAATATATTTCTTTTTTTTTGAAAATAAAAATAAAAAGCTTAAACATAAAATAAAATTACCCAATCTAAGCAACAAGATGAACCGTCAGTTGTTCAAACTCGAACAATCCCCAGCAACGGCGCCAAAAACTTGGTGCACGAAATTGTGATCACACTTTTCACAACTCCACACAACTAACCAGCAAGTGCACTGGGTCGTCCAAGTAATAACTTACGTGAGTAAGGGTCAATCCCACAGAGATTGTTGGCTTGAAGCAAGCTATGGTCATCCTGTAAATCTTAGTCAGGCGGATTCAAATGGTTATGAGGTTTTGATAATTAAAAGATAAATAAAACATAAAATAAAATAAAGATGCTTTGTTGCTTCTGAACCTCTGCTTTCCTATTGTCTTCTTCCAATCATGCGTGCTCCCTTCCATGGCAAGCTGTATGATCCTCTCGAATGAAAAATACCAGGTACGGTTTTTGCACGGTTAATCAACTGTCGGATTTCTCGTCTCGGATGAAAAATACCAGGTACAGCTACTGCACGGCTAATCATCTATCGGTTCTCACTAGCGTCGGAATAGGATCTCTCTATTCAATTGCACACTGTCACTGCACCCAACATTCGCGAGTTTGAAGCTCGTCACAGTCATCCCTTCCCAAATCCTACTCGGAATACCACAGACAAGGTTTAGACTTTCCGGATCTCAGGAATGCTGCCAATTGGTTCTAGCCTCTACCACGAAGGTTCTAACCTCATGGACTCGGTCCGTGGATTAGAGACCCAAGAGACTATACTCTGGCTGTCGTCCAATGACTACGTTGAACATCATGTAGACCGCTTGTGGTTGTCAGGCACGCAGATCTTGGCTAAGCGAGTAACGAAGATAGTGGGTGATTGTCACGGGTCACCCCTTCATTCTGACTTAACTGAATTAAGTACGAGAGTATATTTTGGAGAAGAAGTAAGCGTGAATTGAAAGAGAAACAATAGTACTTGCATTAATTCATGAAGAACAGCAGAGCTCCGCACCTTAATCTATGAGGTGTAGAAACTCCACCGTTGAAAAATACATAAGAGAAAAAGTCTAGGCATGGTTGAATGGCCAGCCTCCCAAAAGTGAAAAATGGCATAAGATAATACGAATACAATAGTAAAAAGTGCTATTTATACTAAACTAGTTACTAAGGATTACAGAAAATAAGTAACTAAGTGCAGATAGTGCAGAAATCCACTTCCGAAGCCCACTTGGTGTGTGCTTGGGCTGAGCATTGAGCTTTACATTGAGCTTTACACGTGCATAGGTCTTTTCTAGAGTTAAACGCCAGCTTGGATGCCAATTTGGGCGTTTAACACCAGTTCTGGTGCCAGTTCTGGCGTTTTACGCCAGAAAAGGGTCTCTGGTTGGCGTTTAAATGCCAATTTGGGCCATCAAATCTCGGGCAAAGTATGGACTTTTATGTAAAAGCAGTTGAGAGCATCTGCAGTTGAGAGCGTGCCAATTGGGCTTCTGTAGCTCCAGAAAATCCACTTCGAGTGCAGGAGGATCAGAATCCAACAGCATCTGCAGTCCTTTCTCAGCCTCTGAATCAGACTTTTGCTCAGGTCCCTCAATTTCAGCCAGAAAATACCTGAAATTATAGAAAAACACACAAACTCATAGTAAAGTCCAGAAATATAATTTTTTCATAAAACTAATAAAAATATAATAAGAAGTAACTAAAACATACTAAAAACTATGTAAAAACAATGCCAAAAAGAGTATAAATTATCCGCTCATCACGTAACAACCTCAACACCCATTCAATTCTCATATAAGACTCTTTGTGCTAACATTAGTAAGTTACAAAACTCAAAGAGAAGCTAGAGTGATAGAGAGCACTGAGAGAATGAGGAATAAAAAGAGAGAGCTACCCAAAGCTTGAATAGAGATCATCTTCATCAACCCATCTTCACCAAGAACATCATCATCCTTGCATCACCTTTCATGGGAGACCAAAAAGCTTGATCCTCCTCCACCATCATCTCTTCTTTGTTGTCCAAAAATCAGCAATGATTGAATGTAAAATGAGTTATTGAAATAATTTATAAGTGTTTGGTATGAATTTAAATGATTAATATTAAATGATGACGGAAGTCGAATTGGTAAAGAGCTCTTGGGGTTAAAATGTAATTTTATAAACATTGAAAAACAAGTGAAGATCTTGTAATTATGCTAAAAGACAGGGATTAAATGTAATATTGGCTAATAAAAGGTAAAATAGTCATTACGAAAAAGTTTAAGATTAAAATGGTAATTTATAGTCTTATTGTCTGTATAAATCGTCCTAGCCTATTATATTTTAACTTTTCATTCATCAATCATTCTAGCCTATTGTGTTTTACCTCCAGCGAGTAAATCATCCCAGGCTACTATGTTTTAGGCCAAAATCATATAAACCTATTTAACTTGGGACGATTTATAGTCAACTTCGGCCACCTACTACCCTGGCATGATTTATGGTTATTTTTCAAAAGTAAAAAAGCATAAATCTCCTAGAATATAATATTTTACAATTTAACCTAAACCACAAAACCCTGGGATGATTTATATAATATAATAATAGAAAGAGGATATTTAAATAGCAGAATTTGATTTAGGAGATTCTTATAATTTTAAATTCCCATCATTTTATATGAGGACTGCTACACATACAAGCCTTTTTGGTGACCAAGTATAACCAAGTTGGCCCAAGCCCCACAAAAACCAACCTCACATTAAGGTGCCTGTAAACACATTCTCACTCAACCGTTCAATAGTGCGAGCAGTATTATGAAAAATGCTTCTTCTTCCTCGATCAAAATCCAACCCTGAAAATTCAAACAATGCTCAAAATCTCTGAAAAAACTGTCAAAATCGTCATGAAAACTCAAGAAAATCTACAAGCAAAGTTCAAAATCTCCATCAAGAAACACAAAAACAAAAGACAAAATATTATTAAAGGTACTGTTCACTAATCGTCTAGTTTTCTCACTTTTCTCGTTTTCATTTTGATCGTGAAATGCTAGATAGTCATATTTTTGTGTATTTAGTGGATTCATTATGTGTTCTTACTTTAAAGTACATATTATTGTTCTCATCATACTGTTCAATCAGTGATAACTGTCTTACATACTATTTCGCATATAGTTTAACCTATATTTTCATGGGTTTGAGAGATTTGAATGTGTTTTTGTGCATGTTTACGTGTTATCAACTGGTGTAATTGGTGTTGTTTTCCTATTCTTGATATAACTAGAAACTTTCGGTGTATTTCAAGTTAATTTGGGTGTAATTGGTGATGTTGTCCTATTCTTGCTGTAACTATAAATAGAATGTTATTCTTGTACTTCTGGTGTCATTTTATGCATGTTTGATTGAGTTGAATATCATTTTGAACTCACATTATTTCATGTAATAAAAAAATAATAGCGGTGTATTCGGTTTGTCTTCCAGTGTGTTTCTTGTAATTTGAGGTGCACTTGGTGTTTTTGTCATTTTTTGTTGTAATAAACCCATAGAGTTTTGTTATAGTTCTTCTGGTGTCATTTGATGTATGTTTGATTGAGTTGAATCTCTTTTTGAAAATCACATTGTGTGATGTAACGAAGAAATAATAGCGTTGTATATGGCTCGTAATTTGGTGTATTTCTTGTGAATTGAGGTGTACTTGGTGCTGTTCTTATCTATTAACCTTATTTTTTATTCGTTATAGAAAAAATGGCATGCATGAACCCTAAACCAAAATAAAATGTAAGTACATATATCTTAGACTAACTCAATTTTTTTTGTATAAATATAATCTATTTAGATTATTCTCGTTTGTTTACAGAAAACTCATGATTTGAGATGTTCCACAAGACTCCTTCATGATAAATTCCAAAACATGAGTCATGACAAGAAAGCCATTGTCCAGGAATTGGAATTTGGTGGTTTGATTCACATCCCTCCCATGAATGTGCCGCATAACCTCTTAAAAGAGTTGGCATATTCGTTTGATCTGATGAAAACCACGTTGGACACTCGGTACGGTAGATTCAACATCACTCAAGAAAATATAGGAGATACTCTTGGCTTGAATGCATCTGGTAACTGATTACATAAACTGTTATACTTGCATTCTTTGTAATCTATTATGTTAATTATTTCGGTGTATTTTTACATTATATCTGTGTTATTGAAATATTTTTGCTGCTTTTGTAGGGTCGCTCCTTCCAGGAAGAGTTAAATTTCAAGAGCTTAGTGAGGAGGACAAGGAAGATTTTAGAAGCTTCCAAGGCACTACTTTGAAGCAATTGACAGACTCGATGATGGAGATTAGTGCTGAAATTCAAGAGGACATTCATCCTCTACATTCATATGTCCTTCTTGTTGTCGATAACCATAAACAAGATTTCTCCAATTCACATACTGCTGATTTTTAATGTGGACACCATACGTGAGTGGAATTGGAGTGGTCATGTCCTCAACTTCCTCATCAAGGGAATCAGTGAGCACATATTGAAAAAGAAAAAAAGCTGTTCATAGTTGCCTCTATGCTCTCATGATTGTATATTTTCATGAATCCACACAAAAAAACAGGCCCGTGGATACAATTCCTAGACCACCGTGGTTGCAGCATTGGACTAGGGAGTTACTGCTTCAGAGGATAGAAACTAGGATTAAAGATCATATGGTGACTTAACAGAATTTTTTCTTTAATTTCAGTGTATTTGTTTTATATATATGATGTAAACTAATATTTTACCTGTTTTTGGGCATCATGAAAAGTGCAGAACTGAAAGACAAATTGATGAGAATAAAAAATGAAGAAAAGAGGGAGATAAAGAAGAAACCACAAAAGAAGAAGAATATTTTTTCAAAAAGTGATAGTGTTATTCACTCTGAGTCTAATTCTAAAAAAGACTCAGAGGAGGCACCAGAAACAAGAAAACAACCAACAAGAAAGGCAGGAAAGTAAGTATTATTTTTCAGTATATTTTGCCATTTTTACTGTGTTTATTGCTTGATTATTGTTTGCTGTCTAGGATGGAATCCATAAAAAGGAAGCACATTGTTCAGGATTCATCTTTTTAAAACTAAACTGAATCTGATGATGAGTAAAATTCAGAAATTATCACTAGAATGCTATATTTTCTGTTTATATCAAAATTTTATTTATTAATAGAATGTTTCCAATTTATTGTCAGAAGTGAAGAACTGGAGCAAATAACAAAAGGAAGATTGAAGAAAAATATTCACAATCCTACAAAAAAGTATGCATTACTTTCGAGTATATTTTATCAATTTTGTTGTGTTTATTTGCTTCATGATTCTTTGCTTTCAGGGATGCAATCTGAAAAAAAGAAAGCACATTATTGAGGATTCATTTTCTGAAAAAAAAAAAAAACTAAATCTGATGATGAGTAAGATGCAAAAACTATCATTGAAATACTATGTTTTTCTTTATTGTGAAAATTTTATGTTTTTTAACCGAATTTTTTGCATGTGTTGTCAAAAGCGAAGAAATGGAGGAAATAAGAAAAGAAGATTGAAGAAAAAATTCACAAGCCTGTAAAAAAGTAAGTTTTATTATCGGTGTAATTTGTCAATTTTATTGTGTTTATTTGACTGAAGATTGTTTCCTTTTCCAGGATTGAATAAAAAAAAAAGAAACATGTTGAGGATTCATCTTCCCAAAAAGAAACTGACTCTAATAATGTGTAAGATTCAGAAACAATCATTGTAACGCTATGCTTTTTTTTTCATCAAAATTTTATTTGTTATTATAATTTTTTGCATGTACTGTCAAAACTAAACAAATATAACAAATAAGAGAAGAAAAAATGAAAAAAAAAAACAGATGATAAGCCTGCACAAAAGTATATTTTGCTTTTCAGTGTAATTTGCTAAGTTTATTGTGTTTTTTTGCCTGATAATTGTTTGCCTTTCCAGGATGTAGCAAAATTCCACAGATACACCAGAAGGTGGGCCCCACTCCATAGAAACTCACTATGTTTCATTGTAAACATAAGATTCAATATGTGAAATCCTTTGTTTGCTAAAATTTCCTAAACCCTAATGTAATTAATTACTCTAGTTTTACTTAATAATGTTTATTTTGTCCTTAGAATGCTGCATGTGAATTTGGCAATTAAAAATAATCCTGTGTTTCAAACACAGACAAGTTATCAGAGCAGTGTAAATAAGCCAAGTGATAACATGTAATTTCTATTTCTCTTGCCATTTTCTTAATTCTTGTGTTACCATATTCTGCTTCTAATTCTATATATATTTTTTTTAGAAAAAAAAATCCCTTTAAGACTTTATATTCAACTGTAGAAAGGTAGCAAAAAGAAAAGAAAAAAAAATCAACTATGTAAGTTCTCATAAAATAGAATTTATGTTTCTATTGAATGCTTGAGGTGTATTGGTGAGATGATTTCAGTGTATTTCAGGTTCAAGGAACAAGAAGAATCATTAAATTAACCAGCTCTTGTTCTAGAAGCAATAATAGGTAGTAATCCTCAAGAAAAATGATTATTCTTCGGAAAGAGACTCATTCTCAATCAGAACCACTCGACATGTGAGTTTTCCAACTTTCAATTTTCTATTTTTTAAATTAATCATTTTCACCTGAATGTTTACTCAATATTAACATTTTTATTTTGTCTTCATTAGACTTCCACCTTAAATATTTTCACCTCCATCAGAAAGAACAGCTTCAAGCCCTCTGCAAAATCAACCAACTACTGGAAAGTGTTCCAACAAGGAATATACTGAAGAAACTATTAATGCATAAGGAATAATACTTTCAGTATATATGGTTTGTCTTTAGGTGTATTTATGCATGGTTTAATGAGTTACATGTATTTTTAAAATAGCGTTGTATTTGGTTCTTATTTAGTGTATTTCCTACGAATTGAAGTGTAATTGCTTCGTTTTTTTTAATTTGATTCCTTTTCTGTAAACTTGCAGTACTCCACAACCTCATGAACTTGCTGAAAACACACCAACAGAGGAACATACTGAAGAACAACCTCAACAAGAATCTAATGAGCCAGTAGCTCCTTCTAAAGTGTAAGTTCTACACAATATAATTCTTTTTCAATATTTTCTGTGTATTCTTATACTATTTTCTATGTCACCTTGTAGTCATCCACCCTCTTAAGCCGATGTTGGATTAATGATGGTTGCCAACACAGCATCATTTCTAAAACATGACATTCCTACACCATCATTCAGCCTTGGCTTTTCTAAATTTATTGAGGAAGATATATTTACTCTAGAGGTTGAACCAGCAGTTGCAAAGGTAAAATCTCAAGAGAGCCCGATATTGGTTGAAGAATTAGAAGAGTTGGTGGAGCAGGTCATAAATACTAGGGTTGCAGCAGCATTAAATTTTGCTGAGGATAAAAGTCCCCATGCTAAAAGGTGCAGCCTACGGTGAGCTAATAAGTGTTCAGGAGGGAATTTTTGCCATTTTAGAGGCAAGGGGCATAATGGTAATCTTTTCATATTCAAAGATCTGAATACTAGAAGAATTATACTATGCCAGTCTTGGATATCAAGGAGACCAAGAGTTCATCTCAAAAATAGTGGTGCTGAAATGACAACAACTCATAAGGCTTATTAGGCTAAGTAAGGACAGCAAGAAGCCTAATAATGCTTTTCAAATTCAGTGGGAGGCATAATTTATTATTAATTTTTAAATTTTTAGGCATTTATTTTAGTTTCTTTTGCTGTTAGAGTTTGTTGGAAGATTTGATTTACTTCTGCTTTGCTTAGTAGTATTTTTAGGGATTTTAAATTTAAATCAAATCTGACCTAATCCGATAAGATCAAATCTGATTTAAATTAAGTTATCTTATTTTATCTTTTAGTTATTTTGTTAGGGGCCTATTTAAACACCTTTGGTGTGATAATTTACACAACTTTTGATGAATAAAATTTTCTTAGTGCTTTATGCACGTTTTTTTAGTGTGACTAATGAAGTGAGTGATTTGCTTCGCTTGTTGCATGAAGAATATTGAAGGATCCAACCTAAGGTGATTCTGCATTGTGGTTTCTTCAACTTCAGCCCTCTTATCTAGGTTGTCAAGAATAGGTTCTTTGAAGGTTTAGTAGGGAATCCCTTCTGGTGACCTAGGGTTGCTAAGAATAGGTTTCTTAGAGGTCTAGTAGGAAAACCCCTTATCTATCCTTTTATGTTTTTGCTGTGTCTTAGGGGTGTGTCTCTTTATGCCAATAATCCTTTACTTTCGTGTCATTCCTTTTCTTATATCCCCCTTCCAACACTTTTGTTGGGATTTTAATGCTTCAAAATTATTAAACCCCCAAACCTCCCCCCCCCCCCAAAATAACTTCTTATTATTGAAAATTTCAAAACTCCTGTGAGGTGAAGAGAAATAACGGGCACCCTGAAGGAAAAATGATTTCTCTGGGTCACTGATAAACCCCATTTTTAGGGTTTATCTTGTACTTAATTTAGAAGATTTTATCAACTTTCCTCACATTTATTCAATGAAATAGCATAGTTTTGTAATTCTCCCTTAATCTGTGCCTAAGTGTGAAAACATGCTTTTTAGGCCTTTAATTAGTTCATTTTAATTCACCTTTGATTCTACTAGATGCCTTGATATGTGTGTTAGTGATTTCAGGTTTAAGAGGCAAAGAATGGATCAAAGGAGTGAAGAGAAAAGCATTCAAGTGGAGAATTCATGAAGAAATGAGCTTTTGATGATTTCAAAGCGACACGCACGCGTGAGCGACACGCGAGCGTGAGTAGGTCATATGTCAATCGACGTGTATGAATGACATGATGCATACGCATGATAAGGAGAATTGCAATATGACGCGTACGCGTGACCGACGCATTCGCGTGACCGACGCGTACGCATGGAAAGCGACACGTGACCTCATTAAAGGCAATTCCCTGGGGGCAACTTCTGAGCTTCCCAGGCCCAGATCCAACTCATTTCTGAGGCTATTACATGCAGAATTCAAGGGGGGTCAAGGGGGGAGCAATTAGTTTAGTTTTTCACCATGCTTTAGTTAGAGAGATAAGCTCTCTCTTCTTTTTAGAATTAGGTTAGGTTTAGTTTAATTCTTCTTTAGATTTAGGGTTAATTTGCAACATCCCTTCCAGCAAAATACCTTGCTTAAGTCAGGGTATTTCTACTAGAAAGAACATTACGTAACCTTTTCTAGTATTAACTACTTAATTATCGAGCCTTTTTATCGAGTTCGCGTTTTAGTTTTAAGGAAATGCCAGAAAATTTTTGTTTTTATTCCGTAAAGTCATGTTTCAAAGATTTCCAACAAATAATAATCACATAAATATTATTAATAATAACTCTTAATACAAAAGAAACCAAATAAAACTCAAATACAATATACTAAACCTACTCCTCTATGTAAAATAAAATCTCAAGGGACAACAGCGAGGGGACTCTATGAAAGCAATTAAAACCCTAAAGAAGGCCTACTAATCGTTTGCAGCTTCATATTGCATCTTCAAATATGTGTCACTAAAAGGGTGGAAAATTTGGGGGTGAGAACCAAACCACATGTTCTCAGTAGAGGTCGAGAATGCCGTGAAAGTAAAGAATAAAGCGCAAATAGTTAATTTCATTCAGAGACATCTAAAAGAAAATTAACCTTCTTTAAAAGCATTAGTTAATTATTCAAAATCCTAGACCTATATTTTCTTTATAAAGCTCTTAAAAGTTTTCCTATACTGTATGAATGACCAACTTGTTCTAAGCATAGGTTCATTAAGTCTATGCTGAACCAGTTTGATTTTTCATACTTTACTAGACCATAACATTAAAAAAGTTACCTACACGGTATAAATGATCATCCTGCTCCAAGCATAGGTTCTTTAAGTCTATGCTGAACCAGTCAGATACTTTATACAGAACTAGACCTCAAACATACCAGTCACGGCCTCAGGCCCAAACAACTCAATCAACATCCAATCACCACAATCCAAACAATCAGTTACAAACACAGGTAATAAGGTTCAAACACAATCAAGAGCAATTACATCAAGTATAGCAATTAGCAATTAAACAGAATTATTCACATAGGCAAACCAATTACAATATACACACCCAAACAATGTCACATAGATGCATATGATGAATGTCTAGTCCTAGTGCAGGCCATGAGCTCATGTGTCGGTTAGCACCTGCATTCCCGACATTTATCCAGTCACGAGTTCACGATTTCCCGAATACGATTTTTCGTTCAAATAAATACGCATATAATTATTAGCAGCTCTATTGAGACAGCCTCTGCTTTCTATTCGTAGGAAATATACTCTTGGGAACGGAAAATTGCTGTAGGTATCCTAGTTTCCCTACAGAAGCTCTTGGGTTGCTTTAAGCAACAGATAAATAAATATTATCTCTTAGGTTGCATTAAGCAACAAATAAGCAAACAATATCTCTTGGATTGCCTCAAGCAGCAAACAAACATCTCTTAGGTTGCTTCAAGCAACAAACAAATAAACAAATATCTCTTGGGTTGCCTCAAGCAACAGATAATCATACAATAACTACTTTACCCTTTCCTTTTTTCTTTCATAATTGCAAATACGCAAGCGGGACTAGACCACGCCCTTGCCAACAACCTCATAAACCAAATAATCTTTTCTTAAATGAATCAGTGAAGTTATCATCAAGCCTTAAATTTATTTTAATTAAATCCTTATACTTTTATAAAAATTTGGACATAATTTCCTCTAAAAATAGGACTTAGCCACCCTTTCGGGTCCTTCTTTCTCAACATTTCACAACCTCTTATCAGCAATTGCCACAACAATATATTCTCAAAAACATTTGATAATAGTATAGAAAATCTATTTTCTTAAATTCCATATCCAAGTAATCACCAAAACAACATCGGCAATCTAATTTCAATTTTTTTTTTTTAAAATATCAAACGAATTCTGAATTATGCAAACCTCATATCCATGCGACCATCTCGAATTAAGCTTTCTATTAAACCAAAAATCACAATTTTTCTCTGACTCTAGCTTCGGGAATATAAGCAAAACCGTGACTGCTCTGTAGTGCCTTAAAACCAGAAGACAGCAGCAACGTACAACATTTGAAATTTCATATAAAATCCAAATTAAATCCAACCACCTTCAAAATTAATGTGGTTAAACATAACTTATCCAAATTTCTTTCTAAATTGGTTCCAGGGTCATACCATTTTTAATGAAGAAGTAACGTAGCTTCGAAGTTAGGTAATTCTCTGCAGAATTCTGTTTTACAAATCATTGAACACAACCTCTTCCAAGTCCCATAACTCACTTATTAAAACATGGAAAACCCTGAAATTTAATTTACATATGCTAAACATACTTTCACCTCCAATTAGTTGCATTTCAATATCTATCCAGGATCAAAAGTTATAAACTCTCAAAGTTACTAATTTAGGAAAACAGAATCTGGCTTTTTCTGCATAATGCATCATCTTTCAAAAATTCATATCTTTAAAACTACAAGTCCAATTGTTCTGAAATTTTATGACATTAAAATAATAGGAATAAAGTTTTATTTAAAATTTGTTCCATTTCAAAATTCAAACTGAAAAATTTCCAATAGAAGAAACAAGTTGCTGATGTGTTAATCGTTCTGCAAAAAAAAAACAGATTTGACATCCATAATTCAAAAATTTACCATAAATCATAAACTTGATGAAAAAGTCTCAAATTCACCAGTCCAACTCCCTATATTCCCAAGCTTAATCCAGACTTAGTCCCACACAAATTCGATCATCATAGAATTAGTTATAGATTTTTAAAGTTTCTAATTTCATTTAAAATAGTGCAGAAAATCAGATCCACGATTTAACTTTGAAAAAATCATAACTAATGTTCCAGTTAATACGAAACCTTCAAAATTGAATCTCAACAATCACACTTAATATAATTTACTTAACATTTAAATTCTCATCATTTCAGTCACTATAGAGCCACTGATTCACTTTCAAAGTTGCCGTTTAATTTCAAGAGAACCTGATTTTCAGCAAACCATTTTGTATTCAAAATCCAACCCTTCAATACCCCTCAAAACCAATTCCAAATCAACCACCAACCAAGTTCATTAACATTACAATATACCAAATAACAGCTCAACGGCAACAAATCCAACATAACCCATTAAAATTCAGAAATTCTCAACAATTAGTCATCAAACAATTCCCAATCCACATAATCAATCAATATCACTAATCAACAATTTCAAATCACAATCTCAACCATTCCAATCACAATTTCAGCCACAATTCAATATTCACATAATCAATCAATTACTCACAGCTATTAAATCTATTTGCAGTTATTCAATAAACCTTGTAGGCATTCTTAAATTGAAATCGTTTTAAACCCCCTACCTCGATGTCGTAATCACAGGATCTAACATAGCAATTTCCTTTATTTCCTAGTTCGTGGCAGCAACCGCAACAGTGATGCCAATGACTCTCTGTAGCAGCGATGTCATCAATAATCGCGATAATAATGGCTAGACGGAAACAAAAACATTTTTGGGCATTTTTTCTATAACGATGAAGCAGCAAGCAGAGATAGCAATAATCAAAATAGGCTGTTAATGATACAGATTCAGATACAAGGATGAAGGAGGCTATGGTAACCGAGCAATACCAGGACAGCATCAGCGATCTTGAACCCAACAAACAGTAGCGACAGTGGCGTTTTCTCCGATTCCAGAAACCAGAAGCAGTGGCGGGACAGCGTCTTCTTCCCTTGATTCTCGTAACTCTCCTCTTCTCTGTACACACAGTAGCAGCAGCTTCCTCTGATGGCAGCGGCGTGCAGCTCGACAGCAACCTCCGTCTCCAGCAACAGCGGCAGTGTTACGAGCCCTTATTTTCCTCGTCACATCTCCGTTCTCTATGAACTCCTATCTCTCCCTTCGTGCTCGTCGGTAGTGGCAGAAATGGTGGTGATAAAATCCCCTTCAAGCGGCGAACAGGGGCATCGTTAGTGGCTTCATCAACTGCGACGACGATGGCGGGCTTCAGTGACAGCAACAGCGCATGGCCTCTCGCAGCAGGTCGCGCTCCTCCTTCACATGCATCCTTCTCTTCCCGACGACGTCGACGGCGTGGCGAGCAGCTGGACGGTGCAGAGTATGGCTCCATCTTCTCCAATTCCAAGCTCTCTGTTCTTCCTTTCCATTTCTGCGTTTCTTTCTTTTGTTTTTTGTGTTAGTGTTTTAGGAAGAAAGGGGGTGGGCTGCGTGCTTCAGGGCTGGGGAAAGGGAAATTAAGTTTCTGATTAGGGATTTAGAACTAGGGTTCCAATTTGGGGAATTAGGGTAAAATTAGGATTTTTATAAAGGAATAAAGATAAATATAAATAGATATTTTGATAAAATTAAAGGATAAAATAATTTTAAAATTAAACATACTTTATTAAAAATATCTAAGAACATTATTTATCAACATATTGGTAAGTTGAATTAATTATTTCTAATTTAAATTATAAAATAAGCATATTAATCACATTTTTATAAAATATAGTTTAAACTCAATACTAATCAGTCAAATTAAATGATATAACTTTTTATTATTTTTCTATCACCAAAACTTTAATTTCAATTTACAAAATATCTAATTATAATAAAATTACTTAAACTTTAAGAATTTATAAAAATCTATTTAATCATTCCTAATAAATTAATCTCTAAAGCTCAAACTAATAAAGTAAACCATAATTCATTCATAATAGAAATTTCTTAAATTTAATTATATAACACTTCCAGTACTAAATTCTAATTTGAAATTAGATAAAATAACCAATTATAAAAATTTACACAAAAATATTAATTAACTTAACTCTGAATATTAATAAAACTAATTTAATTACTCTCAATTGATTAATTTATAAAATAAGATATCAAATCAATAAAATAAATCGTAACCTTTCAGAATAAAAGTTACTTAAATTAAATTATACAATTCTTTCTTATTTTTCAATTACTAAAATTATACAAAATATTCTATTATAATAAGATTACTTAAAAATATTAATTGATTCAAAATAAAACTATCTCCGAATCTATTTAATTATTTCTAACAAAATAATTTCTAAAATTACAAAATTTAAACTTAACAAGATAAAATCACAATTTATTTATATTTAGATTTTAAAAAAATGCGGGATGTTACATAATTTATGCTTTGATTTACTTTTCTTTTACAATTTCTTGTTCCTTTACCTTTGCTTTCCTAGTTTAGTATTTCATTCGTTGTAATTGTTTACTTTGTTGTTATTGCACTTTTGTTTCTTCTATTTTCCTTTAATGCAATTTATGTTTGATTTCTTTTATTGTTTAATTGCTTTGTTGTTGTTAATTTCTTACAATTGGTAGTTGTAGATTTACATTTCTTGCAGTTTTGTGATGCTTTCCTTTTATGCCTTCCAAGTGTTTGACAAAATGCTTGGAAGGATGTTAGAGTAGATTTTTGTGTTCTTGGCTTGGGATGGTAACTTAGGTGAACTTGAGCTACCAATGTCCAAGTGATTGATAATTGGTATCCATTGACTCTAGCTTTCACTTAGTCCATTAGTGAGGAGGCTAGGACTTATGGATTTGGATTGACATACACTACAAGAAAAAGTAATATTTGTAACCAAAAAAAATTATTACAAAAAATCAGAATTTCGAAACAAAAGGATTTTGTAACAAAAAAGGGGGCCGTTGCAGTATGTCCCATTACAAAAAGTTTTTGTAAAAAAAAAAAAGAACTGTTACAATTCAAAGTAATATTTTGTAACAAATTTTTCTGATACAAAAAAACAAAAGTCATTACAAAAGTGATAACAATATTTGACCTTTAAAATTTTTTCGTAACAATTTAAATTTTTGTGTCATAATATTTTGTTACAAAATACTACTTACTTTTGTAACATTTTTTATTCTTAGTTACAAAAATAAAAAGTTCATTTTAAAATATTTAATTAAATAATTGATATATCAATTAATTTTTTAAACACGCTAACTTAACATTTATATAATATATAATCATATAGATAATTAGAATATCTTACATGTCATTAAGATTCTTTTACAATAAAATAAGTTCTAGAAATTCAACTAAACAACTTTTTCCTAACATAAAATTGTATCATATCGGATTTATAATTCTTGACTCTTCTAGCATATTTCAGTCAAGTTGGCATCAATTTTGTACCCCTGCAAATATGAACAATGAAAACTAAAATTAAAAAACAACACATAACAATATCTTCATCAGAGTAAAAATTAAGTTAGAACTTACAAGTTAAAATTAACTAATTCCTTAAGAATCTATTCTTAAAGTTTAAAACTAGCCAATCAAGAATGTAAATTATCAAGAATTACCAATTCAATATATAAACCCAGGCTAATTAATCATAATTTAATTCATTAAATTTACATAAGTATCAATCGTCAAACAATCACTATCAATTGTCAATTCATTAAATAATAATTCAAATGAATGCAGCTTCACCAAGTAGGTTCTCCCTTTAAACAGGGTCTTGGCTCCAAAATACCTCAAACAGTTGGGTTGAATCATCACAGGCTATGTTTGGCACTCAATTAACATGCATTAACAACAACTTAAAAAATAATAAATGCAGAAATGCTCAGAAATATAACAGCTTCATCAATCACAATATTTTTAGAAGCAGAACTGGCATTTGAAGCTGAATTATTAAGCTCATAGATAACCAGAAATACATCAAGCAGAAAACCCAAAATAAAATGTTTATTAAATCAGAACTCAACGTTTGGATAAAACATTGATTTCCATACAAGTCATTACTTACAATATTTTATCAACTTCCTTTAGAATATCGACTACAAGCAAATGAATGTCCTCCCTACTAGGTTCCTTCTTGGATTTCTGACTAACTTTTCCTTTTCCTAACAATGGCATTGGAATAGAATAATTTGAGATGGAAAATTTACAAATAGACACATACTTGTAAAATACAGAACCATACTGTGTAACTTGATACGAATTCATATCAAGGGTGTGTTTATCAGGATATCAAAGCATGGAGATATTAATTTTGAATGATGGAGCTTATTGGAATTCCAAGCATTGGTGGATGTTCAAGGATGGATACAAGCACAAGCCACCATGATAAGGAGCTCACTAATTGTCCAACTTAAGGACTTAAAATAAAAGTGCTAGGTGGGAGACACCCCACCATGGTAACTTCTTTTTCATTTTTCTTTTTTTGTAAATATTAGTAGAATTAGTTTAATTTAATGATTATGTTGGTTTGTTGAGTTTAATTGGTAGTCTAGTATGTTGAATAAGGTTTTATGGTATTTTGGTAGCTGTTTGGAGGTTTAGAATGCTTGGTTTGGTGCAAGAACTTAGAAAAATTTTTGAAAAACAGAGCACCATGCCACGCGTATGGGTGACCCCAAGCTTTTCGACCATCCACGCGTGCGCGTCACCCACGCGTACGCGTGGATCCAAAATTTCCACCTCCCATACAAATTCTCGAGAGTTGTGCGAGTTTTGGGCTAGAGTTGTGTCTCTAGCACAAAATCCACCCACGCGTATGCGTCGCGCCCATTTCACCCATCCACGCTCAGGCGTCACTCCATGCGTAAGCGTAAGTTGCCCTGTTTCACCACTTTTCTTTTTTTTCTCCTCTTTCCATTTCTTTCCCTCTTCTCTCTTATTTTCTTTTCTTTCCATCCTTCAACCATCATTTAGCACTACCAAGCACCATCTAACATCATTTCTTTTAGTTAGTTGTTTGGTTAGTCTGATTTTCATTTAATTTTCTATTTTTCATAATAAGTGTTGGATTATTAATCTTGTTTGCTATCTATTGCTACTGACTGCTGATGAGATGTTAGTTTGACATCAATGTTGTTAATTTCTAGTGTTGGATTTTATTATTAAGGTTATATTTTGCTACTTGGTTTTGAGTTTCTTTGTTGAATAACTATGAATACCAAGTGAATGAGAATTGCCCTCAAGCTTCTTAAACCTTTTTGGAATTGCATGATTTGGCCACCATGTGATTTGAATCCTTTTCTTTGATTAGGCAATTTCTTGATGGATGTTGTGCATTTATCTTAATGCATTGGGTTCCTTGATCATATGAATCCATTTGTTATGCTTATGCCTTAAAAGACATGATTGAGCATCAATTGTTTACTTATGCGCTCTACACATATTTGAAACTAGTCATTTTGGCATAAGGTTCTTTTGTGAAATCGGATTGAAAGCTTACCTAGGGACATCCTTTTGAAATTCTCAAGCTATATGGACCATGCTTGCTATGTGATTGACTTTTCACCTCTTGTTCTCTTTTCCCTACATTGCATAGCAACCATGTTGCCCATCTTATGTCCACTAGGTGATGTGAGCCCAAATTCAAGGGTGTCATTGATCAACCACTATTTGATGGTTTATCTTGTGCTCAATTGAGTGGTTTTTATCTACTCTTTACCCACTTATTCATACTATTTCCATGGTTTTACATTTGCCTTCCTAATTATGTACTTTGATTGAAAACATGCTTCTTTGGACTTATAATTGCTAATTTTAATCCTCTCTTATTACCATTAGATGCCTTGATATGTGTGTTGAGTGATTTCAGATATTATAGGGCAGGAATGACTTAGAGGATGGGAAGAAAGCATGCAAAAGTGAAAGGAATGCAAGAAGTTGGAGAAATTGCTAAGCTGTCCAGCCTGACCTCTCTACACTCAAACGCCTATAACTTTAGCTACAGAGATCCAAACGACGCGGTTCTAGTTGCGTTGGAAAGCTAACGTCCGGGGCTTCGATTTAATATATAATATGCCATAGTTGCTCTAACGCTAGGCGACGCGACCCCGTGCTCCATGCGGCCGCGTCGCAAGTGACGAAAATCAGCGAATCTGAATTCGCAACCAGCGAATTCTGGGCTGTTTCTGACCCAGTTTGCGGCCCAGAAAACACAGATTAGAGGCTATAAAGTGGAGGAATGCATCCATTCATGATGAGGCTCTCATATTTACAATTTTAGGAGTAGATGTAGTTTTTAGAGAGAGAGGTTCTCTCCTCTCTCTTAGGATTAGGATTTAGGATTTCTCTTAGTTTTAGGAGTGACTCTCAATCCCAGGTTCTTTATTTTTATTTATTTTCCCAATTTAATTTATGAACTCTTTATGTTTAGATTGATCTTCTATTATTAATGCAATTCGAGGTAATTTCAGATTTAATTCTGCTTTGCTTTATTTATAAGTACTCTCAATTTAACTTACATATTTTCTTCCTTTTGGCTTTGGTTAAATAATTGGTAAGTCTTGAGTTATCAAACTCATTGTTGATTGAGAATTGGAATTCTTCAAGAATTAATTCATCCACTTAACTTACCTTCATAGTTAGAGGTTAATAAGGTGGGGGAAGAATCCAATTCTCATTACAGTTGATAAGGATAACTAGGATAGGACCTCCAATTCTCCATACCTTGCCAAGAGATTTTATTATTCTTAATTTATTTTACTTGTCATTTAAATATACCTGTGCACATTGCCCAAACTCCAAATTTCTCAAACCCCCAATTTTACAATCTCCATAACCAATAATAAGAACATACCTCCCTGTAATTCCTTGAGAAGATGACCCGAGGTTAAATACTCGGTTATCAATTTTAAAAGGGGTTTGTTACTTGTGACAACCAAAACTTTTGTACGAAGGGATTTTTGTCGGTTTAGAGACTATATCTACAACGCGACCGTTTTTATAACATTCTTTACTGGCAAAAATCCTGACGTCAAAATGGCGCCGTTGCCGGGGAATTGCAAACGTGTGCCTTATTATTGGTTATTGTAAATATTTTTTTTTTATTTTTGCTTGTTTATTTATTTTTGTTTTTGTTTTTATTTTTTATTTTCCATAAATTAAGAGGTTATTTATTTTTATTTAGTTATAAAAATTTTTTTTTTCAAAAATTTGTTCTTAGTGTTCATCTTGTTCTTCAAGTTGTTCTTAGTTGTTTTCTTCATTTTGATCTAAAAATTTGAAATTTGGTGTCATTTTATTATTTTTCTCTTTCTTCATTAAATTCAAAAATATTTTTAATTAATTTTTTTCGAAAAAAAAAATTTCAGATTTTTATTTTTAAAATTTTTATCTTATCTTATCTTATTTCAAAATTCAAATTTCAAAACTTAATTTTCAAATTCAAAATTTAAATAACCTTTTAATTTAAATTTATTTTTGTTTTTAATTTTTTATTTGCTACTATGAACTCTCACCCCTTTGGCTATGAGTTTGGTTACAATAATGTTGCAGGAAGAAGAAATTACAATGAGAACAGGCATCAAGGTTGGAACAATCAAAGATGGGAGGAGCCACAAGGATTTGATCAACCCTCATGGCAACAACCACCTCCAATGGACTATCAACAACCACCACCATATGCCTATGAACCCTTTCCTCAACACAACTTTGGACCACCATACTCACAAGCCTCTTTCTGCCATTCACCTCCATATGACCCTAACCCTCATCCACCATACCAACCACCTTATCAACCAAATGAACCCTCCTATCTACCCCAAACCTCCATGGAGAACGCACTTGCCGATCTAAACTCTACTATACAAGCTCTCTTCACCCAAATCAGACCACCAAATACCTTCAACAATCAACCCTCAAGCTCTAGTGCACTTCCTTGTCAACCACAGAATAATCTCTCCATTCCATCACCACCATCCATGGAAGAGCACCCACATCCATCAATCCAAGAGCAAGATGATCCCAATTATGCTATTGATATGGAACAGGAAAGAAGGAATCATCTTCGCGAATCCATACTTCATAAAGAGCTAGAGGAGGCCCTAGGGGTAAGGGTAGGAGAGACCCTTGAAGATGAAAGAATAGTTGAAAGGAGTTGTCATAGAAAGAAAAACATCGAGGATGAGTACGATTTTATACTTAAACAACTGGACAAAGCAGCAATTATTAAAAAGGAAAAAGTGGTTGCGGACTTAAGAGATGCTGTACCTCCATTGGAAAGTCCAGTCACAGAGCCTCCTTCCACGGTGTTTGATGTTGATGTTGAGAAGAGCGTACAACCTCCAAGGCAGATCATGGTTGAAGATTTTGTAGAGGTTGATCAAGAGATAGAAGATGTCAAAGAAGAGTACAAGGCAGTGGAGCTTGAAATTACCTTGCCAAAGTTGTTGGAAACCCCTCCCCCTAAGTTGCCATCATCCTTCACAACATTCAAGTGGGTAAAATTCATATCCCATAGCTTTCTAATCCCACTTGAATATGGGCTACTGGAGACGGATGGTCAACTTAGAGCTCTTTGTGGCATTAAGAGTAAGAGGAAGATGGCCAATGATAAGAATTGTCGAGCAAGGTTCATTATGGTTGGAAGCTTTAAGTTTAAATGCAAAGGTTAGTATAAAACTCAACTGAATGGGTCTAGGAAGCTGTTTGGATGTCTCAGTGAGAATTCTAACTGTTCACCACCCAAGTGGAAAAATGATGATCAACAAGAAGATGGGTGCAAAGGCAAGCTCTGGGACCCCGGAATTCATCCCAGAAATCAACACTCTTGGGGCCTTGTCACTTGCTTTAACTTGCTTGAAGGCTTTCTGCGCCTAGTTTGGGATCCCGGAGGCCATTGGAATCACAAACATTGGTGGAGATTCCTGGATGAGTTCAAGCACAAGCCTCCATAACAAAGGACTCCCCAAATGTCCAACTTAAGGACTTTAACTAAAAGTGCTAGGTGGGAGACAACCCACCATGGTATGATTGTTCCTTTTTCATTTTTTATTTAGTTGTATTTGTTTTTGAGTTTTATTTTATTTTATTATATTGAACCTGGAGTTTTGCATCACATTCATACTAATACTGCATTCTGCATTTTCTTTTCAGATAAAAAAAAAAGCGAGCACGCGACGCGACCGCATCAGCGACGCGTCCGCGTCACAAGGAGAGAAGAGAAAATAAAAACGAACAGAGAGTCACGCTAGAGCAAGGCTGGAGGCGTGCCAGTGGCAGAATTCGTCCCACGCGACCGCATCGCTAACGCGTCCGCGTCGCACGGGGAATACTGGCCTCCCACGCGATCGCGTGCCCCATGCGGCCGCATGACCTGGATTTCGACGTCAAAGGGTGCATGGCCGAAAGTTGAGCTGGAGTTAGGCTGGAATCGTGCTGAAAGCCCAAGCCTCACCACGCGAACGCGTGCCCCACGCGTCCGCGTCATATCCCCAAGATGGCCACTCACGCGATCGCGTCCCCCACGCGATCGCGTCACCCAGGATTTTGGCAATACTAAGTTTTGAACAGAGAGTTGTGCGACCGCGAGGCTGCACTCGCGCCACTAGCACAAATCAAGTCACGCGATCGCGTGCCCCACGCGTCCGCGTCGCCTAACCTTATTGCGTCGCCTAATCTTAGTTTTAGGAGTGACTCTCAATCCCAGGTTCTTTATTTTTATTTATTTTCCCAATTTAATTTATGAACTCTTTATGTTTAGATTGATCTTCTATTATTAATGCAATTCGAGGTAATTTCAGATTTAATTCTGCTTTGCTTTATTTATAAGTACTCTCAATTTAACTTACATATTTTCTTCCTTTTGGCTTTCGTTAAATAATTGGTAACTCTTGAGTTATCAAACTCATTGTTGATTGAGAATTGGAATTCTTCAAGAATTAATTCATCCACTTAACTTACCTTCATAGTTAGAGGTTAATAAGGTGGGGGAAGAATCCAATTCTCATCACAATTGATAAGGATAACTAGGATAGGACCTCCAGTTCTCCATACCTTGCCAAGAGATTTTATTATTGTTAATTTATTTTACTTGTCATTTAAATATACCTGTGCACATTGCCCAAACTCCAAATTTCTCAAACCCCCAATTTTACAATATCCATAACCAATAATAAGAACATACCTCCCTACAATTCCTTGAGAAGACGACCCGAGGTTAAATACTCGGTTATCAATTTTAAAAGGGGTTTGTTACTTGTGACAACCAAAACATTTGTACGAAGGGATTTTTGTCGGTTTAGAGACTAAATCTACAATGCGACCGTTTTTATGACATTCTTTACTGGCAAAAATCCTGGCGTCAGTCATTGATGGGTGTGTAAGTTTCATATACCATTTGGTTCATTAAGTTACCTTGCACATCAATCAATGTCTATTCATTATCCAATTCACAATTACTTAATATTTGCTTGAATGCTCTCAAGCTTCTTATTGCTTGTTTGGTTGTCTTAACTTACAAGTTTCCTTAAAGTATTTCAAGCACACTAGAATGAGTGAAGTGCATGCTTCTTTTGCGTATTTATGACATAACTTTTAAAATCAATGTGTATGTTCTAAAACAGCATGCAACTTAGAACTCACACACCATTCTTCCCAATGCCACACTAATTCACTCACTCCATTTTAGTGATCATTACCTCATTCCAACAATATATGCTTCCTTTCTTTTGCATTTACTTCTCTCATTATCCTGTTTTGTATTGTTCAGGATGATTGACGTAAGCTAAAATAGAAGCAGGACAAAGAACATTCAGCAACCGTTTGATCCACCAGTTGAAAGTGGCAACTCGAAAAGTCGCCGTACCCCCTTTGCTCATATTTGAGTGCACCGAGGACAGTTTAAACTTTTAAGTGTGGGGAGGTCGTCTGACCAGTCGGTGTTTTTGGGTGACAAATTTCTAATCCTAACACTTTTGCATTTCATTTTTTTAGGTCTTTTAGGAATTTTGGTTTCATTTTCTTATTTTGTATATATACATAATAAGCTTAGTCAAAATAATAAAAATTTTCAAGAAATTTATCCATAGGGCACCCCAATTGATTTGAGTAAAATTTTTCATAGAACTTGCTTAAATTATACATTGTGGAATATGTTTTTGAGCTAAGAACACAAGCATGTGAGTTTTGAGCCTAATTGTGTGGTTACATCATATAACCACTTATTTCTATTCCTGTGTGCATTATTCTCTTTCTATGATTGTAATCTTTGATTTGTTTGATTCTTTATGTCCATTATTTTGTGTATACATGCATTTATATGATTGAGGCTATTGTTCAAATATTTCACTTACCAAAATGGCCTTACCTTTTATCTTTCATTGTTAGCCAACTTTGAGCCTATGATAAACCCACTT
This sequence comes from Arachis ipaensis, assembly GCF_059453495.1. Lineage (NCBI taxonomy): Eukaryota > Viridiplantae > Streptophyta > Magnoliopsida > Fabales > Fabaceae > Arachis > Arachis ipaensis. The sequence goes on along the minus strand of NC_142441.1, from coordinate 78,929,778 downwards.
GTTCTTTAATTTATCACATTACAAGCCTTAAAGTGAAAAATAATAAATGTCCCTTATTTGGATCTTTGATTAGCTTAGACTAGTGAGTGTGTGTATCATTTAAGTGTGGGGAAACTTGGGACATTGGTTGAGATAAAAGTGGCTTTTGAGTTTTTCATTGAAAACATTGGGAATTGGGTACATACTCATGTGTTAATTAAATGTTAACCATATGCATTGGTACTCTTGTACATATTTTAGTTTGCAAAAAGAAAAGAAAAAATAAAAAGAGAAAAAAAAGAAAAATAAAAAGAAAAAGAAATAAAAAGAAATAAAAAGGGGACAAAATGCGCCAAAGTGAAGTTCAATAATAATCAATACATATGAGTTGTGATCAAGAAAGGAATGCATGAGTGTGTGAAAAAGTAAAGAATGGGTAGTTAGGTTTGTTTAGAATTGTATAGGTTGTTATATAGGTTAGGTGGGAAGTTTAAGTTAATCAAAGATTCAAATTCTAGTCCGCTTAACCATATGCATCCTACCTTGTGGAAAGACCTCATGATATTTGTATGCATGCATGAAGTAATTTTTGACTGTTAGATGAAAAAAAAATCTTGGAAAGCATGATTAGGGGAGAATTGAGTGAATCAACCCTATACAATTGAGTGACTAGAGCGGATACACATCCGGTGAGGGTTTGATTGCTCAATTACATGTTTTCACCCATGATTGTCTCTTTTCTTGCAAGTTTGTAAAATCTTTTAATAACTCAATTCAATTGTGGGTTTCATTTGACTGCTATTGCTTGAGCCCTTATGCTTATATTGGTTTTCTAGGGAATTGAGTTATTTTGACCAAGTAGTTGCATTCATTTAGATAGATTGCATTTGGATAGGTTGCATTTAGGTAGTTTGCATTGAATAAATGTTGATACCCTTTGTCTCTTTCTTGAGTTTAGCATGAGGAAATGCTTGGTTTAAGTGTGGGGAGGTTGATAAACCCCATTTTTAGGGTTTATCTTGTGCTTAATTTAGAGGATTTTATCAACTTTTCTCACATTTATTCAATGAAATAATATGGTTTTGTAATTCTCCCATAATCTGTGCTTAAGTGTGAAAACATGCTTTTTAGGCCTTTAGTTGATTCATTTTAATTCACCTTTGATTCCGCTAGATGCCTTGATATGTGTGTTAGTGATTTTAAGTTTAAGAGGCAAAGAATGGATCAAAGGAGTGAAGAAAAAAGTATGCAAGTGGAGAATTCATGAAGAAATGAGCTTTTGAAGATTTCAAAGTGACGCGCACGCGTGAGCAGCGCGTGCGCGTGAGTAGGTCATTTGTCAATCGACGCGTACGCGTGACAAGGAGAATTGTAATATGACGCGTACGCGTGACCGACGCGTATACGTGGAAAGCGGCACGTGCCCTTATTAAAGGCAATTCACTGGGGGCAATTTCTGAGCTTCTCAGGCCCAGATCCAACTCATTTCTGAGGCTATTACATGTAGAATTCAAGGGGGGGTCAAGGGGGGAGCAATTAGTTTAGTTTTTCACCATGCTTTAGTTAGAGAGAAAAGCTCTCTCTTCTCTCTAGAATTAGGTTAGGTTTAGTTTAATTCTTCTTTAGATCTAGGTTTAATTCATGCTTTGATTTACTTTTCCTTTACAATTTCTTGTTCCTTTACCTTTGCTTTCCAAGTTTAGTATTTCATTCCTTGTAATTGTTTACTTTGTTGTTGATGCACTCTTGTTTCTTCTATTTTCCTTTAATGCAATTTATGTTTGATTTCTTTTATTGTTTAATTACTTTGTCGTTGTTAATTTCATACAATTGGTAGTTGTAGATTTATATTTCTTGCAATTTTATGATGCTTTCCTTTTATGCCTTCCAAGTGTTTGACAAAATGCTTGGAAGGATGTTAGAGTAGATTTTTGTGTTCTTGGCTATACAAATATAATTCCTTGAAAATATGAATTAGATTAACCACATGTAAGCTCTATATATATAGGTGGGTGATAATTAAAATTACATGATTCATGTAGGTAGATTGTATTTAGAATAGATTGCATTGCATGAGATTCCACCATTATAACTTTACCCTTTCTCTTGGATTTAGCATGAGGACAAGCTATTGTTTAAGTGTGGAGAGGTTGATAAACCCATATTTTATGATGTATTTTGTGCTCAAATTGAGTTCTTTTTATCAATTCTTCACCCACTTATTCATGTAAATTGCATGGTTTTACTTTCCCTTCCTTATTTTATGATATAAGTGAAAAACATGTTTCCTATGCTTTAAAAATATTAATTTTAATTATCTTTTATTACCATTCGATGCCGTGATTTGTGTGTTAAGTATTTTCAGATCTCATAAGGCAGGAATGGCTCAAAGTACAAAAAAGAAACATACAAAAATGGAAGGAAAGAACAAAAATGGAGTTTTGATGAAAATGCAGCGACGCGAACGCGTGGACGACGCGAACGCGTGCCTAGGGCGAAAATGCAGCGACGCGAACGCGTGGATGATGCGGACGCGCGCCTTGAGCAGAATTCAATTGACGCGTACGCGTGCCCGACGCATACGCATGACAAGGAAAACTCCCAGATGACGCGAACGCGTGACCCACGCGGATGCATGACAGACGCCACGTACAAGAATCTACGAAAAATGCCCCCAGCAATTTCTGGACCCTTTTTCGGCCCAAATCCAAACCAGAAACACAGAATATAAGCCAGAGAATGGAGGAATCAAAGGATATACAGAATACAACATTCATAATTCATAATATTAGGTTTTAGATGTAGCTTTAGAGAGAGAGGTTCTCTCCTCTCTCCTAGGATTTAGGATTAGGATTTGTCTCAAGTTTAGGATTATTTCTCTTCAATCACAGGTTCAATATTCCTTTAATTTACTTTCTAGTTTTATTTACTTCATTACTTTAATTGATATTTATCTTCCAGATTTGGCTTATGGATCATTCATGTTATGATTTTCTTAATTAATATATTTTGAGGTATTTCAGAATTAAGATTACTTTGATTTATTTTTGTTATAAATGATTTCAATTCAAATTAGATTTATTTCCACTTTTGGCTTTGGTTAAGTAATTTATAACACTTGAGTTATCAACTCAGCTGTTGATTGAAATTGGAATTCTTAGCTGGTTAATTTGCACTCCAATAACTCTAGTCTCTCCATAGGAGTTGATTAGGACCTGAGGATCAAATTAATTTGTCCACTTGACTTTTCTTTATTTAGTAAGGGTTAATTAAAAGTGGGAGCAAAAATCTAATTCTCATCACACCTGATAAAGATAACTAGGATAGGACTTCAATTCCTTATACCTTGCCAAGAGTTTTATTATTTATTTAAATCAATTCCTTACAATTTACTTTCTTGCCATTTACCATTCTTGCTTTTTATCTTATACATTAAAAAACCCAAAAATATACTTTTTCTATAACCAATAATAAATCATATTGCCTTGCAACTCCTTGAGAAGACGACCCGAGGTTTAAATACTTTGGTTACAAATTTTATTGGGTTTTGTTACTTGTGACAACCAAACTCTTGTACGAAAGGATTCTCTGTTGGTTTAGAAGCTATACTTACAATGCGATTAATTTTATAAAAATTCTAAACTGATAGAAAATCAGTTCTTCACCAATTTTTGTCACAATTGATGGAGACTATAATGATAGAAATTCCAATTCTCACCCTTAGCCAAGAATTTTATATTGATTGATTGTCATTCACCTTTATTAGTTTAATTTCTTGGTTTTCTTATTCCAATTGTTAATTGCTAATTTTTTTAATTCATGTTCATTTACTTTTCCTGTATTCAACTACAAAAATACCAAGAGAACTCCTAACCAATGATGTGCATCTTAGGACAACTCTTAGGGAGAACGACCCGGGGTTCTACTTTCGGTTATTGAACTTGAATTGTGGTGACACATTTTCTAAATTTGATGCGGGATTGCTTGTTGGTTTAGACTATACTCATGACGGAATTTATTGATAAATTATAGACCGACATAAAATCTCTCATCAAATTTTGGCGCCATTGCCGGGGAGTTTGCATATGTGTGCCTTGTTGTTGGTTGGTGTAAATATGTTGATATGTGAATACTTGCATTTTCCTTGATTGTTTGCTAGTTCAATTGTTAGTTAGGATTAGTCTTTGTTTAGTGCATTTTTTTTGTCATGAGATATATGCTTCTTTCATTGAATGACTGATAAACCCATATTTTATGATATATATTGTGCTCAATTTAAGTTATTTATTCAACCCTTCACCCACTTATTCATGTAAATTGCATGGTTTTACTTTCCCTTTCTTATTATGTGATGTATGTGAAAAACATGTTTCCTACGCTTTAAAAATAATTATTTTAATTACCCTTTATTAACATTCGATGCCGTGATTTGTGTGTTGAGTAGTTTCAGATCTTCTAAGGCAGGAATGACTTAAAGGATGGAAAGGAAACATACAAAAAATGGAAGGAAAGCACAAAATGGAGTTTTTGAGGAAACTGGCAGCGATGCGAACGCATGAATGATGCGGCCGCATGCCTAACACGAAAAAGAAACGACGCGAACGCGTGACTGACGCGGACACGCGCCTTAAGCAGAACACGGATGACGCGTACGCATGACCAAAGCGAACGCGTGAAAAGGAAAACTCCAGATGACGCAACCGCGTGACCCACGTGGACGCGTGACAGATGCCACGCACCAGAAAATACAGAAAATGCTCCCAGCGATTTCTGAAACCCTTTTTGGCCCAGATCCAAGTCCAGAAGGCACAGATTAGAGGTTATGAAGTGGGGGAATGCATCCATTCACGATAATGTCTTCAATTATTCACTTTTCATAGTTTAGATGTAGTTTTTAGAGAGAAAGGTTCTCTCCTTTCTCTTAGGATTTAGGATTAGGATTTCTTATTATTCCAATTTAGAATTTTGACTCTTCATCAGGTTCAATATTCCTTTTACTTTATATTTCTCTTTTACTTTCAAATACTTCCGCGCTTTTATTTAATTACTTATGTTGCCAATTTGGCTTATGAACCATTCATATTTATATTTGATTTTCTATTTAATATAATTTGAGGTATTTCAGAATTATGATTGCTTTTCTTGATTTATATTAATAAATTAGATTTTCCCCTTTTGGCTTTGGTAAAGTAATTGGTAACTTGTGAGTTATCAAACTTAACGTGATTGATAATTGTTGTCTTTGCTAATTGAATTGAACTTCAATAACTCCAGTCCTTTCTTAGGAATTGACTAGGACCTGAGGATCAAACTAATTGGTCCACTTGACCTTCCTTTGCTTTAGTAAAGGCTATAAGTGGGATTAAAACTCAATTCTCATCACCACTGATAAGGATAACTAGGATAGGACTTCCAAGTTCTCATATCTTGCCAAGAGTTTATTTTATAGTTATTTATTTATTTTACTTGCCATTTAAATTACTTGTTCCTTACTTTCAAAACCCCCAATTTACAAAACTCATAACCAATAATAAGAACACCTCCCTGCAGTTCCTTGAGAAGACGACCCAAGGTTTAAATACTTCGGTTATCAATTTTAAAGGGGTTTGTTACTTGTGACAATCAAAACGTTTGTACGAAAGGATTTTCTGTGGGTTTAGAAGCTGTACTTACAATGCGATTATATTTGTGAATTTCTTTAATGATTTAAAATCCGATTGTCAAAATGGCGCTGTTGCCGGGGCACTGCAAACGTGTGCCTTATTATTGGTTATTGTAAATATTTTTGTTTTATTTGTTTATTTGTTTTTGTTTTTCCCTTTTTATTTTTATTAGCTACTATGAATTCTCACCCCTCTCGCTTTGAGTTTGGTTCTAATATTGTTGAAAGGAACGGAAGTTTTAGCAGGAACATGTATCAAGGTCAGAGAAATTAAGGATGGATAGAGCCAAGAGGATCTGATCAACCCTTTAGGCAACAACACCCTCCAAGATATCATGGACGAGGACCACTATACAATGCATACCAAGCTAATAGACATGGTAGACCACCTTGCAATTACCAACAAGGCCCACCCTGTGCTTATAGACCATCCTCTCAACGTAGATTTGAACCACCACACTCACAAGTTCCTTTTCACCATTCACCACCATATGACCCTTA